>NW_027555514.1:96040349-96395349 GCF_003287225.1 Phascolarctos cinereus | reverse complement strand
CGTTAGGAGGCACCATGGCTTTTACTTCCTTGGCCAAGGTTAGGAAAAGCCAGTGTCATCTCTATTCATAATGAAGAATCAGATAATATCTTTTCCCCCTCCCCTACCTCTTCTGTACCTGTGATCCTGTGATTTCATCAGTGAAGGGATTTTCCTGGTCAGAAAATTCATTACCTCTTTGATCACGGTAGGATTACAGTGGAAAATAATATTCAAACCTAACCAGCCAAACAAACAAACCAAAAAAAAAATTCTCTGCATATTATTTGCCTTATGAAGCAGATCGAATTTTCCATGTTTAGTGAGGGGGAAAAAGGAGTGGACTGAAATGGAATCTTTTAAGTGTTTTAATCCATTAATCAAACAATGAATATTTATAGAGTGAGAACACTAACTGTACTACCTTTTCTCCAAAACATTTTGGGTCTCCTATGTAGACAGAATGCTGTGAGTGAACATCTGAGAGGGTATAAACATAAAGTGGCTATGAAACTTTGAGTATAATGGGAATGTGTTAGCTGGTACCAAATTCTGAAGCTGGAAAGCAGCTTTTTTGCCTTCCTCTTTCATGTGAATAGTCATTACAGAGGATAACCAGCTGATAAGAAATTTTGGCTATACTGGCTACGTTGCCAGATCATGTGATCAATTAATCCAGGGAAAAACTATCTTTGCAATGATGATTTGACTATGTTGTTGTTCATTCGCTTCTATCGTGTCTAACTCTATGTGACCACATTTGAGGTTTTCTTGGCAAAGATACTGGAGTGGTTTGCCATTTCCTTTTCTAGCTCATTTTGCAAATAAGAAAACTGAGGCAAAGAGATTAAGTGACTTGCTCAGGGTTACACAGGTAGTAAGTATGTAAGGACTTATTTGAATTCAGATCTTCTCATCTTCGGTCCCAGCACTCTATCCCCTATGCCACCTAGATTCCTCTATTTGACTACTTATAGACAAAATTAAACAGTTCATTTTTTCCCTTCTATCCGGAGATTGTCTGGAGGCATGTGGAGACAGCCACAAACTTTAATAATCATGAAGACTTAGGTTCAGCTGAGTCTTTGGAAGAGTAGGAAACAGTTTACATAGTGGCCTAATTTACATTGGGGTCAGAGACAGTAGTTTGTTTTACAGATGGAACATCCTTGCAAAATTGCTATCAAGAAGATGGTATGATGATCAGCCATCCTGCTCCAATACTAAAGAGACAGATGATACAAAACAAACAGCTTGCCCCATCACTAACAAGGAGAAAATGCACATGTAGAGTTTTCCACTGTGATCTGCTATTGTTAATGGTATGATGAATAGTTTTAAAGAAAAAACAGTAGGACAATTTGAACCAATTCAAACTTAATTCTCTATGCTGAATAAATTGCATTTTTAACTGCCAATTTATTATTTTTTTCCTAAAGACATGAAATGATTTATTCTTTGTCCAATATTCCTAGAAACCCAGAGGAATTCCAGTGGACTTCTTCTAGTCTGTTTTTTAGGTATATTTCTCTACACCCTGACATGTTCCAGAATGGCAGTGTGGAGCATTGGATAGAACACTGGACTGAGTATTAAGGAGACCTAGCCTGATTTTGTTGTTGTTGCTGGATTGTGTCCAATTCCTTGTGATGGCATTTGGGGTTTTCTTGGTAAAGATACTACAGCGGTTTGTCATTTCTGTCTCCAGGTTATTTCACAGATGAGGAAATTGAGGCCAACAGGGTCAAGGGATTTGCCGAGGGTCACGCAGCTAATAAGTATCTAAGGCTGTCTTTGAACTCAGGTATTCTTGACTCCAAGCCTGGCCCTCTATCCACCGAGCCACCTAGCTGCTTCTAGGCTTGAATCCTGCCTTTGATACTTCTTAGGTGACCAATAGGCAAGTTCCATAGCCTCTCCAAGTCTTACTTTCCTTATCTTTAAAATGGGGATGATAACAACAACAACCACATATATTTATATAGTACTTTAAGGCTTTTCCAAGTACTTTACATATGTTAAGTCGTAATAGAAATTCGTTGGGAGGCTCAAATGATATAGGAGCCTTGTAAACTCTAAAGTGCAATAAAAGTGATGTTTATTTTTGCATTATAGTAAAATTAGGTAGTTAATTTCCTAAATACTCCTTGCTAAAAGTTTAGAGAATCATCTCCATATTTTAATCCGTTAATTTCAGAGAATCATGCTCTCTTGAAGCAGTAATGGTGGAATGTTCCAAACCGATGCTATTCAGTATAGGAAAATAGGTTAAATACCTCCTTGCATTTTAAATAGTGGAGTCACATGTGTTACTTTTTAGTGTGTGCATTAACAATCATGTATTATATATTGGGATACTCTCTTTTAGAAAAATATCTAGCAAAAAGCAGCCATGAAACAAAACAAAACAAACAGAAAAAAGGAAGCCTCTTTCACATTAAAAAAAGCCATGATGAATCTGAAGATGGTTACATATCACTAAAACTAGGACTTTGTGACTTAATCCTTTCTTTGCAATGCACATAGAATATGTCTTGGCAAAGACGTTTCACATAAAATGTTCTTTACAAAAAGGGTAAGAGTAGTTTGGTAATGGTTATATTATTTCATTTAAAATGATTTTTTCCCCTAGGTCAAGCCACTTTGTTGTTGTTTGCAAAATAAAGCAGAGTGCTAAGCCTATCAGCCCCATCATCCGTGAGTCACTAATGATAATTTAATTGAAATTGAAAACATTTTCATCGATTTAAAAATTAAAACTGATACATAAGCAGATCTGCTGTGCACCAAGAATGACAATCAGTGGGAAAGTCTTGGATAGGACCAAAGCACTGGGTGCCTCAATTTTTACTTTAGGAAAAAGAGGGGGTTGATCTAGAGCAAAGGTGGGGGACCTGCAGCCTCAAAGCCACATATAGTCTCAAGGCCACAGGTTCCCCACCCCTGAACTAGAGGATCCTTAAGGTCCCTTCTTGTCCTCAGTCCTGTGAACCTAAGTGATAATTCTTTAGAAGTATTTCTGAGCAATTCTGCCAAAAGGCATGCATGTGTTTCCCAATAACATGAGGGCCCATTCTTCACAAAGGTGTTGGTACTTTCTTAAAGCCACTTAGAATTGTATATAGACTCTTAGAATAAGAGCTTGGGCACAGATTCTAAGATATAAAGTTCAAAGGACCTTAGAGGTCATTTCATCCACTCCCTTCTTTTATAGAGGGAAATTACAGTAACAAGCTCAAAATTACGCAGATAGCATGTGGAAGGTTAGGATTTAAAGTCAGGTCCTCTGACTCCAAATCCATTGCCCTCCACTGAACCATGTAGTCTCAATTCCATAAGGTATCCTTAAGCTTAGGCCAGGGGAGTGGGATGATGTCCTATGTTTATACAGCAATGTACCATATTTTTGGTTTGTTTATATTTGCACACTTTGATTACTACATTTCTGTAATTATTAGATTACAAAGTCAAAGAGGGTGTGCACTATGTCCATATGACTCTTTCAGAACCTAAGAAAATGCCCTTGCACATACTTGAAAATTAATAGACATTTGTCTATTAAAGTGAAATACAGAACTTAAAATTTAGAATAAGATTTAGAGATAGAAGAGAACTTCGACATCAAGTTCCAACCCTTAATTTTACAAGCTGAAACTGAGGCTCTGTGAGGTTAATGACTCCCACGGTTACACATAGCAAATATCTGAGGCAGATTTCAATCCAGGTATCGCAGCACCTTATCTACTACAACATAATATTTCTTCATACACCTTTCAGATAAGTAGAAATTAAGTTTGTCCAAATGTGTAATTAGATGCCAGAAAGAAGCAATTTTTCCATCTGATTAAAACCAATAGAACAAGCTAATGTTTCTTCATAAGTTCAGCTAATGAGCGACTTCTGGCTTCAGAAGTGCATGATTATACCACTAAGCCTATTAATAACCGTATGAAACAGCCTATGTGCCACCATCATAAGCCTCTCCATTGCTCTTTGGGTGACCAACAGTTTTAACCCTTTTTGATGATCTATGAATAGACTCTACTTTGCACCTGGATATATTCTGTGATAAAGGTAGGAATGTAGGCACCCTGTCTGAGCATCTTTCCCCATTTTAATGTTTTATTTGATTTTTTTTGAGACTGGAAGTCTTTCTTATATCTAAGTTGGATGTACAGCACCCATTCATGCGCCCAATCCCTCTGCTGATTGGCACAGAAGCTTTGACTTGATTTATTTCAGACCTGACCAGAATCATCCCTCCTTATCCAGACTGATGCTCCCCCTCTCTGAGTTCCCTCACCATACTGGTACTGGATTTAGTTCAGAAAGCTGATTGACTTATTCCAGTGCAGCTCAGAATTCTTGAATTCAATCAGTCCACCCTACTCAGCTTCCCTGGTAACAGAGATCAGAGGCATGCACTACCATGCCTGGCCCTTACTTGTTATAAATAATTGTCTCCATTGAATATCTTAAGTACTCATATTTAAAAAAAAAAAACCACACATTCACAGGAGACATCTTTTTAGAGGATAACATTGAAACTTTTTGCTCTACAGAATTCAAATTTTCTTATATTAAACAAACAATAAACAGTAGGATTCTGAGTTTTCTATAACTTTCAGTTTATTGTGTCACTAAAAACACAGTCTCTTGTAGAGTATAGGTTTTGAAAACCTACCTGTTCTTGTCTCATCAGGGATACCCTTGATTCATGAATACAATTTTCTTATAAAATAAATTACAGTTATGAAAAAAATAGGCATATGAGTTGGTAGTTATTATTTTCTCAGTTGCCTTAAAAAATAATAAGGCCCTTAGTTTTTCCAAGTGTTTATTTTAAAGAATGTGGTTCTTTTTAAAAAAAAAATAAAATGTTCCTCTCACCTTTTAAAACAATAGAAAGAAACCATAGAACTTTATTGAATATATATGTATATGCATTATCTTCAGGTTTACATTATGGTCAGTGTGGCAGGAGGGGCTAATTTTTTGCCAAAAATAAATGGGGAAAGAGAAAGAAACAGATCTAAGAGTAGAAGGAGGTAGTATATGGGGAAATGGAAGAGAAAAACATAAAGGAAGAGTCAAAAGAGAATGGAAAAGAGAGACAGAGAAGAAAAGGGGAAGGAGAGAGATGGGGAAGGGAAGGAGAGATGAAGGATAAGGAAAAGAAGAAAGAGAGGGTGAGAAGGAAGGAGGTAGAGAAGAGTTACAGGGAGAAAGTGAGAAGGGAGTCATTTAGAGAGAGGGATATGGAACAGAGGAAGATATGGGGCCACAGTGAGAAAGAAAATGAAACAAAGAGAGGTAGATGAAGAGCGAGTCCTTTAAAATATTGGCTATTCCTGTTCACAGCTCTTCAAGTGTTCTGATTTTTTGAGTCAAACTCATGGCATAACTGAAGGTCAAAACTTTGGTGTTTGGCCTGAATTAGATTAAAATGTATTTGGGAAATAATTAACAAAACAAATAAGAATGCAATAGAACATAGATAATGTTAATTTGGGGTTTTCTAAATCACTGTGGAGCCTACAAATGTTCATTTTTATTTAGTTCTTACACCAGTGCTTTAAAGTGTCTTTTCTGAATGGGATTACCATAGCTGACCACTATGATTATAGCTCTTTTAGTTGTTGTTGTTTGTCCTTCATTTCTGAGGAGGACCAATGACAGTTCATGGGGCGATAGCTTGATTGGTCCATGAATTGGATTTGAGTGAGGTTGAGTTGCACAAAATCATCAGCCTTACCCTTTTTTCCAGTCATCAAAGTCCAATGGCAAGGCGAAAGGCAGGATGACTGGCAATGGCCAGAGATGCAGTGGATGACCTTTGTGTCTTCGATGTCTGACCAAGTTCTGAGTACTCTGCACCACCTGCTTCAGCTGCCTTCGTGCCAGACATGCTAGTCCTCCCTGAATACCCCATAAACCTCATGGTTATGCTGTAGTCAAGAAGATAAGGTGAATACCTGCAAAATAATGAAATGAATTCTGCTTTGTATTGATTGTCAGTGGAGTAAAAGTTCAGGGAAGGGTGCAAAGAGACAACACTTCATGGAAAATGTAAAAAATGGACTGGACATTTAAAAATGGGTGGGAATGAGTAGTTAGGTTGTTTGTTTTCTTTACAACAGAAAAGAGATTGTAAGATAAAACATGACATCGTAGGTTTACAATTAGAAGGAACTTTAGAGGTCATATAGTTTAACCCAGGGGTGGGGAACCTGTGGCCTCAAGGTCACATGTGGCTCTCTAGGTCCTCAAGTGTGGCCCTTTGACTGAATCCAAACTTCACACAACAAATTCTTTCACTAAGGAGATTAATAAATTAATTATTAAAAATAATCAATAATAATAAAATAATAAATTAATTATTAAAATTAATTAACGAAAGAATTTGTTGTGTGAAGTTTGGATTCAGTCAAAGGGCCATACTTGAGGACCTAGAGGTCCACATGTGGTCTCGAGGCCTCAGGTTCCCAACCCCTGGACTCTAACACCTTTTTTTATAAATAATGAAGCTGAGGCTCAGAGTTTGTCACCTGCCCTGTCATATATGTAGTAACTATCAGTAGAGATTCAGGCCTAGGTCCTCTGACTCCAAATCCAATGTTCTTAATTCAATTCAAAATCATTTATTAAGCACTTACTATGTACTTCAATGCTGAATATTTGAGAAACATATACAACTTATATATAACTTAATCCTTGCCCCTATGGAGTTTAGAGTCTAGTAACTGGATGTGACTTATACACAATGGATATAAAATATCCTCAGTACAGGAAACTTCCTAGTGGATTCCTACTTTGGAAAATGAAACCCATTTATGACTTAATGAATAAGTCCTAGGAAGTTGCTTAAGGCACATTTAATTAAGTTAATTGAGAGTCAGGTTGAAATAGTGATGTGGGCCTAGATTTGGAATTAGAATGACCTGAGTTTGAATCTTAGCTCAGTTACTTACAAGCTAAACTCCCCTGAGCAGGTCACTTAACCACTTTAGATTTTAGTTTCCTCATTTATAAAATAAAGGAAATGGACTTTATGGTCTTAAAGGTCCTATTCACAACTAAACTTGTGATCATCCAGAGTCACAGACCTAACAAGTAATATTTTTACCTAGGCTTTGTTTCCTGACTTAAGTCCAGCAGTTTATCAACAATACAGTATTGCCTCGTTTCATGTGATGTTTTATATTATTACATCTGTATGTGCCATGATGTGTGAATTGTGACTAATTTTCTATACTGAATTTGGCCTGAGTTTGTGATTTCATGAGTATGAAGATCTCCCAAAGGAAAAACTCTTTCTGCCAATACAGGTAATGCTTCCTCTGTAACTTATTGCCTTGGGCACTAAGATGTAAGTACTTTGAACAAGGTCACATAATGTATGTCAGAAAAGGAACTTGAATCCAAATCTTCTATTTGGTCACTGCTTCTAATAATTGCATTATTAAAATGCCCTTTGTTAGGCTCGAGGTGGGAAAATGTCATTATTCTTAGGAGAGGGCATTGGGGATCAGGGAAAGAGGTGATATTTGAGTTGGGCCTTAAATGATACTTAAGGATTCAAAAAACAAAATCAGAGAGATAAGGAATTTTAGGCATTGGGAAAGTGTGAGCAAAAACAAAGGGGCTGAAGCTCGCAGATCATCTTTAGGCAACTAAGATTAGGCCAGCTTGGTTACTTACATACAACAGAGATAAGTAGTGTGAATTAAGACTGTAAATACTGGATAGTTTTAGGTCATGGAGGGCCTTGACTGGCAGGCAAAGGAGTTTAAAGTTTTCTCTGCAGGCCAGAGGCTACCCCTGAAGAGTTTAACAGAGGAGTTATATAACCAGATCTACGCATAAGGAATATGAAAGACTTAAAGGACATCTATTAGACTCTAATCTAGTTTCTTAAAATATTGTTTTAAAATGTAGCAATGGGGGAGGGTATAGATTGTATTTTCTATGTTCTAGAAAATAACAGCAATTTCATACAGCAGTTTAACCAATGGAAATTGGTACTTGTAGATAAATGATAGTTAGCAAGTAAGCCTGAAGCATTAAGGAGGAAACATTCAATTAAATAGACACAATCTTCCAAGTTCTAAGACATTAAAATGGGAGAACAACACTCTGAAAACAGCTTAATGTGGGAAGTCACTGTGAATGAAAATGTTATCTTCTTACATTAGAGCAGGTAAACCTGGCTGGTTTTTAAAGGCAAAAAAGCCAAAAGTTTGCAAGTTGACAAGGTTAACTTATGATTGTTATTTACAGCAAAAATATAATTATTTACTAATTTATTAATTTTTATTTAATTGTTTATTTTATTTGTTTGTTTTTATTGTTTTCAAAGGAACCTAAAAAAGAAGAATAAAATTTTAAAATAAGACAAAACATGCTAATGGGGGTGAGGAGATAGAATCAGAGAGGTAGATAATCTCAAGTACCTAGGGTAGGCTGTTCATTATAATTCATTAGTGAACTTTGTCTTGAGAAGCACTGTGATAGCACCACCTATCACTAGGTAATTTACCCTTATAGCTACAAATATATTGCTTTGAAACTATGCCCAGTTCTTAGCAAAGAGAACATTTTTTTTTCTTTTTACCAAGAATCCAATGGGAATCTATTTCCTCTGAGGATGGAGAAACTTTTGGTATAAGCCATTTGGGGACTTTTATAGTAGTAAGGGTATTAAAAAGGAGCTGGTGCTACTGTCAACTCTACTGTTCAAGGAACTACTCTTGTTCTTTCCCTTGCTCATAGTTACAGAATTGGAAGAGACCTTTAAAAGCCATATTGGCCAACTCTCTCATTTTACTGATAAGAAAAAGGAAGCTAATATATACTACCTTCTTCTTCATCATCATCATCATCATCATCATCATCATAATCTTCTTCTTCTTCCTCTTCTTCTTCTTCTTCTCTCTTTGATGATTCTTAAAAAAATAACGATATTTGAACATATCTATCTTTTCTTATAACAAAGAATAAAAGAAGTTAAGCCAAACTATGCAACAATACATATATCTGACAGACAATTTTGTACAATTAAATATTCTACATAAAGGCCCACAAACTGGGGCTTATGAGTTTCAGTATCTTTACCTGTAAAATGAAGTAAAAGATAATTCATGTTCTAGAGAACTTTAAGGTTTATATAGCACTTTTCTTACAATGCTCAATTGTGGTAGCTAATAGAAACCTTTTTACATCATCATTTTTATTATGAGGAAAATGAGACTCTAGAAAAGGTTAAGTGACTTAGTCCAGAATAAAAGTGGAGCTATGTTTCTTTCCTGAATCTAAAATCCCAAGCTATTGCACACTAATAATGCTGGTAAAAATATACTGCAAGGTCAAATGAGTAATTTGTAAAACTTCAAAATGCAAAAGAAATGTCGGCTACTTTCACTTTTTAATCCAATAAAAAAGGATTATCGATTGATAGGACCTAGATGCTATGTTTACTGGAAAGAGCATGAAGAAGGTCCTTGTATAAGAGCTATTATGTAACGTAGGGGACCAAAGTTACAATTTTATGGAACACTTAGAAATACTGTTCCAGTAATTTCTTCTTATATCCTCCAATCCCACCCCCATTGCCTGGCAAAAAAAAAAAACTCACCATAATTATTTTGATAGTAAGTGTTAGATGTCTGAGGCCAGATTTGAACTCAACGTTCTCCTGACTTCAGGTCTGGTGCTCTATCCACTGCGCCACCTAGCTGCTCCCAGAGTCATTTTTTTAAAACAAGTATTTGGAGGGGTTTGGGTGAGAGCTCAAGTGAGTCCCTGATTTTACCCTGCCATCTTGGCTCCACCCTTGGGTATTTAGCTTCATTGTGATTCTGTATTCAAGAGAAAACCTGTGAGATCTCTTTGTTATTGTGAATTGGGAAAAGAATAAGCTTTTAAAGTCCTACTGTGTGCCCAATACTGTACTCAATGCTTTACACATGCTAACTCACTTGATTCTCTTGCCCCTATTTTGTTAGGAAAATGGTCAACCTTTCCTTTTTCCCTTGGAAAGACCTTCCTTATATTACAAATGTAGGAGAAAAAGCATTGTAGTTTTGTTTTAAGAGCCTTTCTTTTCTAATGCTGACAATTTATCCTTTCATGACAAAAACTGAATTATTTTCCCTTTTTTTACTCAATCAGTGTACCAATAAGCTTTTGCAGATACCTACTATTTGTCCTGTGCTAGGAATAAAATACAAAGAATTGAAGAGTCTACTCTCAAGGAGCTGGTATATCAGTGAAGAAAGCAATAAATAGATGTATACAGAATAAATATGAGATAGTTTGGAGAGAAGGCACTTGCAGTTGGGAAAATCAGGAAAAGCTTCATAGAGAAAACAGTAGTTGAACTCAATCTTGAAAAAAGAGAGGAAGGGTTATGTAAGATAAATGTGAGAAAAATGGGAGAGTAGCAAATTTCTGCACTGAGAAGGGGTCAGCCAGTACAACAACCTGGAGACAGAAGGCTAGTCGGATTGCAAGAAATAAGGTATAATAAGCTTTGATTGGGTCAGATTCTGAAGGACTTTAAAAGCTGACAGCAGTTTACATTTTATCCTAGAGGAGATATGGAGCCACTGAAGTTTACTGAATAGAGGAGTGACATGATCAAATCCATCCTTAAGGAAAGCCGCATTAACAGCTTTGAGGAGAAAGGTTTGTCATGGGGTCAGATGTGAGTCAGGGAGACTAATAAGGAGGCCTTTACAATAGTGGAGGTGAGAGGAAATGAGGGCCTTAACTAAAGTCATGGTTTTATGAGAAAATAAAAGGGATCCCAGGCGAGAGATGTTATGGAAGTAAAAACAAGATTTGGTCACTGATGGCATATGAGAGGAAGTAAGAAATAGTGGGGGTTAATGCTGAGGCTAAGAATCTGGACACCTGGGAAAATGGGGAAATCTTTAGCAGAAATAGGGAAGTATAGATAAGAGATAGATTTTGGGCAAAAGACAATGAGATCTTTTTGGGGGGCATTTGAATTTTGTGTATCTCTAAAACATTCACTTGGAGATATCCAATATGCAATTGATGATTTGGGAGAGACTAGGTTCTTACTGAGATTTTAATAAAAGTCTATTTCCTAGAGTATGTTAGCTGAGTCATTACAGTTATCCTGGTAATTGGGTGATTTCGACAGTGACATAAAAGGTATTCAGCCTTAGTAACGAAATAGTTGGAAACCTATTTTTCACAGAACATAATTTATTACATTCAAAAATTTCAGATGTCAAAGCCTAATTGATTGTGTGACCACTTGTGACCATTTGTGGAAATGAGTTGTATATACAGACTTCAACCTGTCAAGTCAATAAGCATTTATTAAATGCTTACTACATTCCAGATGCCGTCCTTACTGCTAAATATGCAAAAAAGTATGCAAATTCTAGAGCAACAAAACCCACAGAAAGACAGTGAAACAAATTTCCAGCCCAAGACAACCTGGATGGTTGACAGGAAAGATCTGTTGCTCCAGGCTGGTAGAAGAGCACAGTTGAGCCTGGGCCAGGGCCCAGCAAACATATGACAGGCCTCAAGGGATTCAATCACTGGCAGCTGTGGAGGTTTCCAGACTTCCCAACCCACAAACATCAAAGACAACTTAGAAGTTCATTAGGAAAGGTCTGTCAGACCTGGGTGAGAGAAGGGCATACTAAGTATATAATCTAATGAGGGAGACAAAGTACAAACAACTACCTGTATATACAACGTATGTAATGTGCAGGTAATTTTATAGGGGACAATGACATTAAGGGGGACCAGGACAAAGTTCTTGGAGAAGGAAGGATTTTATCTGAGTCTGGAAGAAAGACAGGGAATCCAGGAGGCAGAACAGAGGTAGAAGAGTATTCCAGGCATGTGGGACGGCCAATGAAAAAGCCCAGCATCAGGAGACAGAGTAGCTTGTGTGAGGAAAAGTCAGGAGGCCAGTATCCTTGGACTGTAGAGTATGTGAAGGAAAGTAAACTGTAAAAAGTCCAGAAAAGGAGGCTAGGTTTTAAAGGGTATGAAAAGCCAAACATCGATTTTTTTGTTTAATCCTAGAAGGTAGCCACTGAAGTTTATTGAATGGAGGGGAATTCTGGCCCATGCCTTTGGTACATCATTTTGAAAGCTGAGTGGAGGATGATCCAGAGGGTGACAGACTTGAGTCAGGGATACCAACTAGAAGAAGGCTATTGAATAGTCCAGCAGTGAGATCAGGAGGGCCTGCAACAGGGTGGTAGCAGTTTCAGAGGAGAGAAGAGATTATCTGTAAAAGGTATTGGAAAGAGAAGAATCAACAGGACTCGGTAGTTGAATGGATACATAAGAAGGAGGGTATGAGTGTGTGAAGGAGGTGGGCAGATGAGAGAGTGGGAAGTAAAGGATGACACCTCTATTGTACACCTGGATTATTGTGAGTGTGGTGGTGCACTTGATAGTAATAGTGAAATTAAGAAGTTTAATTCTTGGCACACCACAGAGGGCCATCAGTACTAGATATTTAGAGGAAAGATGATAAATTCAGGTTTTGATATGATTCTATGAACTGATAAAGGTGGTGACATTCTGGCAAGTTGCTAACCATGGGAATCCACAGGTGATTTGTGAGGTAGAAGCCTTGACAGAGATTAGTTGAGTAACCTTGGTTAAGTCACTTAATCACTGTGCCTTAGTTTTCTCATTTGTAAAATGAAGGATTTGGGAGTAGAGGATCACTAAGATCCTATCCAGGTATAAACCCATAATCCTATAGGCTATAATGTCAACAGTGTAGTGGTATATTGTCCTGCCACTCTCCCCACTCCAGACTAGCCATCCAATAATATTTGAATATGTGAGGACTCTGTGATTTTCTCATTGTGAAAAGCTCTCTCCATAAATGTGGATGTCTGAGGCAGCTAGCTGGCTCAGTATATAGTATTCTGGGCCTGCAGTCAGGAAGAGCTGAGTTCAAATTCTGCCTCTGAAACTCACTAACTGTGTGACCCTGGGCAAGTCACTTAACTTCTGTTTGCCTTAATCCATTCAAGAAGGAAATAGCCAACCCCTCCAGGATCTTTCCCAAGAAAACTCCATAGACAATATTGGTGTGTTACAGTCCATGGGATCATGAAGAGTTGAACTCAACTCAACACAACAATCCATACAACTTAAAGCTGGCCATCTAATACAATCTGAAACCATGAGGACTGTGATTTTGCCATTGTGGAAAGCTCCCTCCATAAATATGGATGTCTATTGTTGAGTAGTTAAATCCTAGGTTATTGCCTGAAGCATACGGGTAGAAGTGAAGAGATTTGCCTAAGGTAACAGCACAACCAATGAGTGACAGCAGTAGGATGAAATAATGAGACAACAACATAATACTAGAAAAATAAACTATAAACGAACTAATTGTCTTGGACTGTCTTAACTGTTGTTTGAAGTGTAATTTTGCTATTGTGCCCAGGAAAATATTTTGCTAGGTAAATGGCTATGTGATAGGGCTCTCTCTGTGATTATACTATCTGCTATTGATGGTACTACAGAGTGTGTCAAAAATTAAACTTGGTATTTTTAATGCTAAATGAATAAACGCTAATCAGAATGCCAGCAGGTACAATATCTCTGAATGAGTGTGCTACATTAAAACAGCTGTTTGGGCTCTTTCTAACATGGTCTGCCTAGTTAGTGTGATAAATTTGAATAGAGTTTTCGCACTGACATTTAATTAAAATGAAATTACCTATCATTGTTACTAACTACACAGAGGCTATTATTTATGTTGATATTATTCTAATACCTTATTAGGCTGAGACTGAATTTGTATCAGTGTTCTTATGGGTTGAATTATTTCTGATTATTCTGTTTAAACAAACCAAACAGCGGAGGCTGGTTTAGTAAAGGGATTAGAGAGAGAGAAAAGAATGAGAACAGAGGAAGTAGGGGACATAGCCAAAATAAAAAAGAGAAAGAGGGGAGAGCTCAGAGACAGGATGCTAGGCAAGAGAAAGACCAAAAGCGACAGAGCAACAGAGTGACAAAAAGTGACAGAGACAGACTGAACAGAGACAGAGACAGAAAGAAAGGTCTAGTTTACTTTCAGGCTGGATGGTATAGAGCTCCTCCACCACATACACACAACTGTTAGTTCTCTTCTCTTATTGAAATTGCTTTCTATTGCTCTCTATGAGTACTGTATTTATTTGTATACATGCACTAGCTCCTTAATTTAATATAAAATCCTTGGAGGCAGGGATTATTCTGTGGGTTTTATTTTTTTTTAGTCAATCCTGGTATCTACCAACCTTATATCACTAAATATATGAACTATATGCTTTAAATATAAAACAAATATATATATAGAATTAAATTGAATAAAAAGTATCTCTAACTTAGTAAATTCACCAAGGATCCTGCACTTGATTCTCAGCTTTATGTTTCAGAAATTCAATTTTTATCCTTTTACCTAGGAGTTATCATGCCCTAAGAAAATGATTCACACTAACCAAACACACACAAGAGATTTATACACTAGGAAATTAATTTAATAATTTACAATACAGGTATGGCTGACAGAGTAATCATTACCAGCCATTTGCACGGCATAATCCTTCCTCATACGGATGGACGGAGACTCAGGAGACAAAATTTCACTTCAGAAGGCTGCCTGATACCTCAACCCAAAGGGAGCAGGATCTTCTTAAAGGATCTTTTCCTTAAACAATGGGAGGTATATATTACTCTTTGTATCCTAAGAATGGGAAGCTAGGGGGCACAGTGGATTGAATGCTGGGCTTACAGTTAGGAAAACTCACCTTTCTGAGTTAGAATCTGCCGTCAGACACTTAGCAGCTGTATGATCCTGGGCAAGTCACTTAACTGTGTTTGCCTCATTTTTCTCATCTATAAAATGAGCTAGGGAAGGAAATAGCAAACCATTCCAGCATCTTTGCCAAGAAAACCCAAAATGAGGTGACAGAGAGTCAGACATGACTAAAAAAGGACTGGACAACAACAGAATTCTAAGAATAATTCTGTCTGTATAACTGTCCTACCTGAAATTGGGAGACTACATGTTTCATGAAGGCAGAGGTTTTTTTGTTAGTATTTTTCCTTATGTTGTCATTACTCATCAGTGTCTTACCTCATAAAAAGTGTTTAACGGATGTCTGTAAAATTAAATTGGTGATTACTATATGCACCACTTTTCTTGTAGAAAGTAGAAGCACCTGCAAATTCTATTCTTTGGATCTCTTTTTTCTAGCCTCTTTGCAGACCATGATCTTTCAGTTGTTATAAGATTACTTTGGATATATCAAATTAATTAAATCAAAACTCATTTTACATTAGCTGTGTTTTAGCCTCCCTAATGAGATGGTCTTACCAGTAATACTGTAACCAATCAGTTTAGCAGATGAATTCGTTATTCTTGAAATTGTTATTCTAGCTACTTTATTGTAGTTCTTATTGGACTCCACTTTAGAGAATGACATTTATAGAATTTGCCTACAAATTTTGGGAGGAAGAGGAAAACCTCTGGAGCCTGGAGCTCCCTATGCACTGACTAATAACTACAGTACAGTGTTTGCATTAAAACAAACAAACAACAACAACAACAACAACACTCTTCTACACTTAGAAGGTTCTGATGGTGGACAGCTCCATCTCTAATTGAATACAATATACTACTCTCTGTTAACAACCAGACCATTTACCTGGAGTCCTATATCTCCATCCCTCTATTTTATAGCATCACTTCAATGATTGCTTTTACTTACTGCAATCAAGGTGGTATTCTGGAGGCACTGCAGCAATGATATTCATAGCCCATGTATCTATCCATCAACATCTACAGATTTATAGGTCTAACTTACATTAGAGCTAATTGGAGTTAGCTTGGATAAATCCCCAGTGTATCAGCAGCAGTAGTGGCCCTTTGATATTCAATTCAGGACTTTAAAACATTTGTTATTTGAAAGGTCTTCTCTATTGACTATTAAAATACAGCATGACACTGTAAAATCACTGTTGCAGAAATGTTTACTGAAGACGCAGCTCTAAGAATACACCATTCAGTAAAATGGTGCAGGAAGAACAGGCAATGGCTTGCATCGTCCTTGACTTTCAAAGTAAAGCAAATCAATTGATTGTGATTCTGGAGTTGTCTCTCTAAAGCAAATACTGCTATATTAATAACAAAGCAATCACATGGCATGGTGTTTAAATGACTGTAATTTCCCTGGAAGCTTTTGAGATGTTTATGAAGATACTTTCTTATGAAAATAAGGTCTTCTTGAATCCTTCTTACACATGGACAGACAGGTATTACATGTTTCTGTGATATGAACTCATCAATATGTTTTACTCTAGAAAAGTTTAATTTAGCTTAAGGATCAGGTGTCTAATTCTTGGAGCAGTTAGTATGACAACAAATATAATACTATATATATGTAAATCCTCAAAAGGAGTAATGATTTCTTCTGTTACCTTCAACAATGGATACAAACAGCAAAATGTTATGTAAAGACATATAGTCTATAAAAGAGATATTAAACAACCATTTGTCAAATGATATTATATACCAGAGGTGAGAAAGAAAAGTAATCTAAAATGTCTGCCATTAAACACACGTAATAGCTATCATGTTAGCTCCCCAAGGATATGATCTTGGTGTATCAATAGATTTTGAAGCCTTATCTGATTGACCTTCAAGTGCCATGCCTCTGCTACACACAATAGAAGATTTTAAGATTTCAAGGAGTATTTTTGGGTGCTAGGATTACATCCTACCTCCTAGGTTAAAGAGGATATGATTATAACCAGTGTCAACTTCTGCCTCCCTACCCTATGACTAACAGCAAATTTTGTTCTCAGTATCCCTGGTGAGTGATTTTACAATAAGCAATTCCACCATTCTCCTTATAACCTCTTCCCCAATCAGTAAAACACTGGATCTATGATTTCATTGATATAGTAAGCTCCCTAAATCCTCCAAAGAGTATCTACTCAATGTAGAAGGCTAGAGGATCCTCTAGACCCTTCAGCATTTTATGAGTTTATTTAATTTATTATCTTTATATCTTATTTTAATTTCTTACCTTGGCAACTGAACTGTATAACTTTGTAGCCCCTAGCTGGAATTAAAAAATCAGGTATAATCGTGAGGAACAAGGACAGTGCTAGCCATTTCAGTTAGCATAGCTAAGGAATGACTGTCACTGCAACGCACAATGTATAGCATTGAGTATAAGTTGTTATATGATGCAGATGACAAACCAGACATGATTTCTGGAGTTATGAACTAGTTCCCATGTAGTGCTAAGCTTGGTTTTACGTATGACTATTTGTTGTAGATGAAAAAAAAATCTCTGCGTGTGGAGTTAGAAGACTCAGTTAGGTTTGGAACCCATTTCCTGGCTGAGCTACCTGTATCATCACTATTTTTGTCATTATTTTTATTATTTAGGGAAAGGACATATTTATGAAGAAGAGGAGTCATTCTTGGAGCAGTTATAAGTAACCTTAAACTGACTCTTTTGTTGAGATTTAATCTTCAAAGCAATAGTAATTGGGGACAAATATTTGTGCCGCTTCTTTAATAGCTAACTGAAAAAACCAATGTGATGATATGATAATAATAGCTAGCATTTATAGCATGGAGCGCTTGAAGATTTGCAAAGTGGTTTACATATGTAATCTCATCTATGTGAAGAATGTTACAATTTTCAATTGTAATATAGAACAGCTATCACATAGAACAGCTCAAAAATTGTACTAGAGTTGAGATGCTGCCTGTCGGAAGCCTCATTTTTCCTCCTTTTGTGTCTATAAACAACCTCCTAAGTGTCTGTATTCTTCCCCACAGTTATAGAATATGGTAAGGGGGTGATGAAGCTTAGCTGTTCGGTGGTGTTTTGAATGGACTTAAGTTATTAGTGTCCTGGTTTAACACTACATAGCAAAGCATATCTTTGCAGCATTCCATCATTTGAGCTGTTTGGTCTTAATGTGTTTGTTATTTTTCACTTGTGTCTACATTTTGTGTTGCAATTTACTAGTTAAATTAGTGGTGCTAAAATACATGGATGTGCTTTCTGCTATCAATTATGAGTAGCTTTAGGTTAATTGCTGTGTTTAATTTTCTATTATGGCTTCAGTATCATGTGACTTTGAATTGCCTTGGAACATAATAATTCTAGTAACAAAAATAAATTTGCTGAAATGGGCCAGAGAGAAATTAATCTATTTTCTGCTTCTTTATATAAAACAAAACAAAAAAGTACTTGTAATTTCAATCATTTAAAATACTAAACATTTACAACACATTTAGAACATTTGAAATACTAAACAATTTGTGATTTAAGACAAGGGCTTCTATCCATTGCTACTCGCAAATAAATCAAGACATCAGTAGTCAGAAAAGAAATAGTCATTTGTCTAAGAATTTAATTTCAGATAATGCATTTCAGTCATTTGGGTTTGATCTAAGTTAGAGATGCCATTTGTATGCCTTACTGATATGATTGTATTTGTCAAATGCTGTGTGTTTTTTAGTAGAGGAATATAAGGAATTATATCTTGAACTAGTTTTTCTGAAGTATCTCAAGGTACTTTTGATACTTTCCATTTGACTTTATGATATCCAAATGAAATGGAGAAGAAATTGATGCCAAATTGATTTTCTAGGTGTTGAAAGTTAAGGGGCAAAAAAGGGCTTTGAATTAAGAACACCATGAGAGTCAAACAGAAAGACAAAATCCTGAATCCTATACTCTTTGCTCCACACAACACTGTTGAGGGTAATGATGTACAAACACTTAACAAGGGTGGGGAAAAGAGAAGAATAAACATTTATAGAGTGCCTACTATGTGCCAGGCACTATGCTAAATTCTTTACAAATATTATTTCATTTGATCCTCATAATAGCCTTGGAAGGTAGCTATTGCTATTATCTCATTTTATAGTTGATGAAATTGAAGCAGAGGCTAAGTGATTTGTGCAGGGTTACACAGCTAATGAGTATCTAAGGCAAAATTTGAACTCAGGTCTTTCTGAATGCAGGCCTAGATCTTTGTGTCACCTAGCTGCTACTACAACTAGGGAAAATAAGATTGACTAATCACATGTAAGGAAGACTTCATTTCCTTTGATCCTAATTGAAGAGTAGGAGGTGATGATGCTACCCCAAAGCCAGTTCTGTTAGATGGGAAAACTTGCATTGTTTTGGATCACATCTGTCTCAGAAAAGACCATGCGCAGTCTTCCACTGGACACACCTCAAAAGATGACCTGTGGGAAATATAGATTCCTAACGGTGCTATTTGAATATGGAAAATAACAACAAAAATCAAACCTGGAAGAAAATATGCAGACAATGGCTCTGATTATTTTAGCTACTGGGCATGCATGGTGGTGTTAGTTACACATGTGGAAACCACTGTGTACCTTACAGTGTTATCCAGAGGTTGAGAGAATAAACAGGATGTGATTTATTTACTATGATGTCACAGAAATGATGAATTTATGCATAGCAAATTCACTAGGATTCACTAGCACAAGCACTCACTTTGGTCACTGAATGGCTTTCATAAATATCTATATTGTTCAGAAAGCGTTGACTGTTTTGTCATTTGATGGCACGGTTGCTTCTTTTTAGTGCTTAATTTTGCTCTTTTATTTTTTCCCAAAGATGGCATGCACACACACACACACACACACACACACACACATACACATATTGTCTCCCATGTGTATGTGTCTTCTGTGTACGTGTGTGTGTGTGTGTGTGTGTGTGTGTGTACACATAGATATATGTTGTATTCAGTGTGTATGTATCTTCTGTGTGCATGTGTATGCTGTCTTTGGGGACAATTAAAGAACAAAATGTATATAAATATGTATACATGCATGTAAAAATACATATAAATATATATATGCATATGTATGTATTTTGTATCATCACTCTCTCCTGTAGATGACCACACCAACCAACCATTTTAAAAATAAAATACATGGGAAGCATGAGTTACCAGAGAAAAGAATGTTTTGTGGGACACATGTCCAAGGAACATACACCAATGGGGCACACACCTTGGAAATACGTGTACTACAACTGACAGTTTCCCACTGCCCAGCCACCAGTGCTCCTTGCTGGTATTACTGTGCTGTTTTCGCCTTTCTGCTGGCTGGGACATCTCTATTTTCTGCTTCTATTTGCTGGGCATCTCCACAGCTGCTGCTGCTTTCTGCTGCCATTTAATGGTCTTCAGCTATTTTTTTTTCTCCTGAGCTGCTGCTATTGCTGCTTAGATGGCTTCTTTAAGATCAATACGGTAACCTTGGATTTCTAAAAAAAGGCACAAAAATATCTAAGAATGAACCAAATTCTTTATTATTTTCATCACCTAGTAAAAAGAAGGGATAATGATACTGCTTTTCCTGCCTATTGTTTAGGTTGTCCCTCCATCGTGGGCCAAATGAAAAAAAAATAGGTAAAAATTCTGTGAAAACTGTGAATAACCATAAAAACACAAGATGTGATTGTCATCATAATTATATTTTCTCCTTTTACAGATAGCAAAGTAAAGCCCATAGAGAATGATAACTCATTCCAGGTGACATATATTGTAACTAATAGCAAATTTGTGATTCAAACTTATGTCCTTTGATTCTAAATTAAGCAAATGTTGCTTCTATGCTATATTTGTTATTAACAGTAAATCTTAGAAAGGTAGTACTACTAAGAAGCTTTTTTATAATGTAGCTTTTGAGAGAAATATTCAAAAGCATCATACATATTAAATATGCAGTATTTCAAACAATAATCAATTTCATCAGCATAGTGAATAGTGAAGAAGCATTTAAGAAAGCAGGTACTATTTGTTAAACAATGAACTCAGTTCTGTGGATACAAAGAAAAGTAAAAGAATGTCCTTGCTTTTGGTCTAATGGGAGAGACAACATAAAATAGCTATGTATATATGAAACATTTGCAGAAGAACTTGGTTATAATTAGTAGAGATTGGCCAAAAGGCTATCACCATAATTCAGGTTCGAAGTGATCAGGGCCTACACCAAGGTTGTGGTAGTGTTCTTCCTTCCTTCCTTCGTTCCCTCCCTCCTTCTCTCCTTCCTTTTTCTCCCTATGTCCACATAGGTTGTCATACTCTTACCTGCAGATGTTCTGCCCAGAGAAATGTTAATTTTGATCAGTGAAACCTTGCAAGGTGTCTTGGCGTTTACAGCTAGATTTCTTTCTTAAGGATCATGAGTTAAACTCAAATCACTCTAGCTCTCATTAATTGGCTAACAGTATGTCCCAGTCCAAATCTCACTTGCTCCTTGTTTGGTCCCTGATGGCTCAGAGTGAGTGTAAATAACAATTGTTTCTGTTTTGCTCAGAAACCCTGAGGATCTTCCCCTCCTAGATTGATTTTTTATTTTAACTAGGAAAAAGAGGCCATTCTTTGCCTCATTTCTTGACCAAACTTAATCACTGAGTGGGTGTTGCCTCAGTCAAACTAGACCTGAGAAAGACCTTAACTTAAAAAGGCCAAGGTCTCCCACTGTGTCCAGAGACATCTCCAGTCATTCTGATCTATATCTTGCCATTGGACCCAGATGACTCCAGAGGAGAAAGTGAGGCTGGTAACCTTGCACAGCCCTCCCTCACTTAAATTCAATTCACTTGCAACTCATGGCACCACCTTCCTGATGTCGTAGTCCTCTTCAAAAACGAAGCACAAACAACAACAGGTAGTGTGAGAGGACACAAGAGGGTATATAGGAGTTGAGGATGTTGCCTGTGTTTCCAGCCTTGATAATCTGGGGTTGGTGATATCTTTGACATAGCAGGGAAGTTGTGTGTGGGAAAGGGAGAGGAGTTGGAGAGTTGCTCTCTCCAACTCGTACTTTTATCATTAGTCTTTATGAATTATTTTTTGGGAAAAATCTGTCACTTTGTGGCCAGTCTTCTGGAAATGAGATTATTCACACTTAACTAGCTGGTCTTCAAAGGACAAATATAAGTTTTACATTCTCAGGCTTTTAGCTTGATTGAACCACTCAAGATGTATGTTCTACTGTCATACCCATCGAGAACCCAAGATCACCGTCAGTCCACAATGATACATCAAAGAAGTATTTTAGTAGGAAAGGAACTTCCCCTAGATCTTCAATGCATTCCATTATATGTTTTCTTATTGCCCCCAAATTTGGATGCATTCTCTCACTGGGCTGGTTGTTTCACTTGCATGAGGTCTCTGGCTTCCTGCCTGCACGAAACTGAATCATTCCTTTCTAAATGAAGTTTTTCTACTCAACTCAGTTTGTAGGCTGGAAGTGCTTCTTACCCCTTCCCTAGGGAAGTACACTTAACACACAATAGTCTTATTTAAGAAGCTGACTCTCAGGTACGTTCTGGGTTGATGGCTTAAAACACGATTCTTTATGAACACAGCAGTAACTTGATTGTAATAACCATAGACGAATAAAACAATGTGAAATATTAATATATTTATTCTACACTAGAGGGTAGACCAGAAATAGAATTGGGATGGGTTAAAGCAAAGAAAAAGAGAATGACATATATAGAGAAGTATAAAATGTAGAACAAGGTACCATTTTCCAGGGCCAGCAGATTTAAGATTTGGCTTCAGGACAAACAGCATTTTCTCACTCTTGCTTTGTTTACATCTTTTGAGGTAGTTGGTTATTATTGTTTGTTTCCAATTTTCATTTGTGAAAAAAAAATCATAGGTGTTAAGTGATGTATCATATTTAAAATGAATTGAACTGTTAAAAATTAGAATATAAGATTTATCTTTCACTCACTAATCTTTTTGAAAAATTACTATTAATACATAATATTTAATATTATTTTATGAAGACCATTTTTGGACAAGATATGCAAAGCATGATATACCAAAAAGTAATTTCTCAAAACAGACTCATTCTTTCTATATAGATATAGTTTGTTCAATATTAATCAGATTACTCAGTTATCCAAGCCATATAGAGGCAACTGAGACAAAATCTAATTCTATTGAGTTAAGAAAGACAGTACAGTCTTTCATAGGCCTGAAAATTACTAGTCCCTCTTCCTATATTTATTTTAATTTTATTTATTTTCCATTACATGGAAAGAAATACAGTTCTTTATAAATATAATGTGTATGTGTATAAGAGTTGCCATATTTTACAAAATTGTCTGTTTGGTTTATTTCCCACTAACAACCATGTATAAAGGAATATATATCCCTATGGGGGTAATATAGCCCCAAATAAAATTAGCACCAAATAAAGAGTTTGGCAACCTTTAGAGTCATGTATTTGAAGAAAAGATATACATATATCTGATAAATCTATAGCTAGATACATAATATATGCATATACATGTATGTTTGTATACAGATAGATACTGAATGTATATATCTATGTGTATGTATATATGTGTGTGTACATGTGTGCGGGTGTGTATTCAAGTGGAGTATTTGTACCTGCCCTTTAGTAGAGCTTTTTGAGCTTGCGTTGGTCTGATCAGCCACAACTAGACATGCTGTATCTTCTTCTTCTTCTTCATCTCCTTTTTTTTTTTAAGCAATTGGGGTTAGGTGACTTGCCCAGGGTCACACAGCTAGTAAGTGTCAAGTGTTTGGTCTGTGGCTGAATTTGAATTCAGGTCCTCCCGACTTCAGGGCCAGTGTTCTATCCAGTGCGCCACCTAGCTGCCCCAACATTCTGTATCTTGACTCTAACACAGTGATCTAGTTTTGGTCCTCTTTAAGAACAAAGGACAACAACCATATGTATACACAATATATATATATATATATATATATATATATATATATATACATGCATGCATATATGTAGATATATCTATATCTATCTATATGTATCAATAGCTACAAAAGTATTTATATGTTTGGACATAATAAATTAAACTGAACAACATTTTACCATTAATATGAATGAATATTTTATTAATTAAACATAAAATACCAAACTAAAAAAAACCCCTTTTTCCTAATTTGTTTTTATTTTTGGTCCCTGTCTCCTAATGCGGCTTTAATAATAAGTAACATATGTCACTTTTTAGTTGCTCAGACTATATATTAACACTTTTAGAATCTCTTGATATGTGGAAATGAAAAAGTTGTTTTGGATTATTAGAAGGAGATGTGTGGCACAGCAGGGCTGATATTCCACATGTCACACTCAACAGACAAATTCAGCAGTTTGTTTATTGAATGGCCACAATAGTAAATTAAATAAGAGAAGAGCATATTTACTGAAACATATCATATAGCTTAATATACATGGAATTTCTATAACTATAGATCTGTATATAAAATATACCAGATTTAACTTCCACTTTAAAAATTGTTATGTCTGAGACTTCTTAAAACAAGAATGACTTTGAGCAAATAAGTCATTTTGACTATTATAAATACCAAAATTAACAATAAAGAACATATGAAGAAAGATACCATCTGCATCCAGATAAAGAAATGATAAATAGAAGTATGTATAGAATAACTTCACCTCTCTTTATATACATATATGTACCTATATACGTGTATGTATATATATATATTCATACATACATGTGTATATATACATATATGTACATACACACATATATAATATACATACATGCATATGTGTGTGTGTAATGGTGGCCATCTCTAGGGCATAGTTGAGGTAAGGGAAAAAAGGGAAAAAAAAGAAATTTGCAAGATAACTTTGTTGTATGTTTGGAGGGAATAGCAAGTGGTTTATGGTAAATTTGCAGTTTCATGTGCAATCATCTTTTCTTATTATACTGTGTTACAGAAATGTTTGTTTTATCCCATAAATTAAAAGTAAAACATATATATTTTTTAATTGGAGCAAAATACTACCATGAAGTCTCTTTTCCATTGATGTATCTCCCATGCATACATAAAAATATACAAAATTCCTTGAGAAATAAAATAAATGAGATAATTTTGAAAAAAATCAGAGCCTTACTGAGGGATCAGCTGGAATCTTATCCAAGGGCTCTGACATTCAAAGGACACTGATGACATTTGCACTGCTTTTGGAGCAGCATAGGGATGACTGAGCTTAACAAACTGTTCAGAATAATGCGTGAAAATATGAAGTTGCCTGATAGTTATCTGTGCCAGGAGAGCCTCTTGCCCTGGTGAATTGGAATCCCAAGTGAACACACAGTGGCTTTCTCCTTCTCCCACCCCACAGCCTCTCCCAATACCTTCATGTTGTCTCCTTCATGGTGTGTTAACCTATGGTCTCCTTCCAACACAAATATACTCGCCCTAGAGGCCAGAGTTACTTATTATGATTCTAACATTTGCATTGTTTATTCACCACATGAAATACTGGCACAGATATATTCATTTATTACCTTTCAATTTTGGCATACTTAGTTGTTTCTGACCTTTCTATTTATTCTTTTTTTTTTTATTTTCATAGACACTTTTCCCTAAAGGATTGACATTTCAACTTCAAACATTTCTGTTTCTTGCTCTAAGGAATTTTCATAAGATAAAGACACTACAATTAATGTCTCAAAATAGACTGTGGAGCCTAAAATACACTACAAATAATATATTGTATACTACTACTAATAATGAAAGCCTTTTAATATTAGAAGAAACAGGGAAAAGAACTAATCCAATTGCCATTACATGACTGCTTCTCAAAAAGTTAAGGACAATTTTGAAGGTTTTAATGAGAGGTAAAAGAAAACAATTGTGGGGGAACAGCAGGACTGTAGTTATTTGGCATTGGTATGTACACTGCAGAATCAAGTTAGTATCAGCAGAATTCCATCAGGATAGACTCAACATAAATTTAAATTCATGGGTCACTGCACCCCCTAGTTGTCCCACAACAACCTTTTTTTTTTTTGTGGCTAGGCAATGGGGTTAAACAATCACAGGATCGAACGGTTAATAAGTGTCAAGTGTCTAAGGCTGAATTTGAACTTGGGTCTTCGGACTCTAGGGCCAGCCCTCTATCCGCTGAGCCACCTACCTGCCCCACAAGGAATCCATAATGTCATTACAGAACCAGAAGACCCCACCTGGTCTTGTTAGCTGGTTAGCTAGCTAATTTGGATTCTTTTGAATCAGCTCACAAGCTGCTTCCTTGCAACATTATTATTTTCTTCATTGTCATTTTTTTCCGTGTATATTGATTTATAAAAAATGTTATTAAATGCACTCGTTCTAGTTATTATAAGTAATTACAAAACCATTTAATGACTTTCCCTCAACATCCTCCCTCTCCCTTTGTCCCCAGGAACTGCTATAAAAATAACCTTAACCCAAATGGTTACAAAAATTTCTGGATCCTTAAGATACAGAAGGCTCAGCAATGCTGCTAAATATTTTCTAGAATATTCAGCACCCTTTTTGTTCAGTCATCTAACAATTCTATTTAGCCAGAACACTGTATCCAGTCATGTGCATTTAGAGCATATACTAATTTCAAAATCTGATATATTTCTCTACCTACCCTTTTTCCCTCCCCCAAGGAGTAGCTATTTTATTAGGGAAATTCAAATGGCAATTCCTGTGTGAAAGGATAATGGCTAGAACACATAAGCTACAAATGACCCATGTGATATTCATTACATTTAGGAGTGAGAGTTTATGTAAATTCATCGATTACATCTTGAATGAAGTAAATTTTATAGGCTGCAAGACTAAAGCGGCTTGTAGTCGGAACCTTTTGCAAATGGCATACTTGTTATGCTCAGTACCATTAGCTAAGGAAACTGTCCCTTCATTTTATATCCTGATATACAAACTGTCTTTATCATAAGTCTTTGGTTATCTGAGACATTTTAGAGGCCTCTTTATATGGCTTTCAAAAGTGACTACATTATTAAGGTGTTCCTGTTACCTATGGTCACGTAGTTAGTACCCCAAGCTGGATTTGAACTCAGGTCCTGCTGACTCCAGGCCCAGTGCCCAGTGTACCAGTTCATGGCCCCCAATATGGGAGGGTGAAGAGATATTTTCTTCTTCCTAAACATGAATCACAAAACCTGACCCATTTCTTTTTATTATAAATGTAAAAAGAAGTCACTTAGGCAAGAACAGTCCTCTTTTGGAGGTTGGAAGGGGCAAGTTGAGTTAAAGTTTGGGAAGGGTCCCAAGATGCTAAAGGCACAGTGACATAGGACTTGGAAAGACATCAAACAAATGTTGTCTACTTCATAAGCAGAAAACTGCAGAATGATGCTCCATTAGGTCAAGGACTGTTTATTATTTTGTCTTTATATCCCCAGAATGTAGCACAGAGCTCGGCACATTGTGTTCATAAGAAATTCATTCAGCTGAATCGAATTATATTTCCTAGGACTAATCCTGATGGTTATGAGAAGAGCTACTTCATTCATGTAGCTATGTAATTTCGGTCTTGTCACTGATAGCTAGATAAAATATGCTTCTGTTTCGAGCATGTATTTCATTTTTTTTCCTCCTTTCTCTACACATTTATGTCCCTATGACAGCACCTTGATTTGATTCTGAATGAACTCAGCTACTGAGATGGTCTTTGTGTTGTGAGCTAAATGGCACTGCTTGCCTTAGATTTAAGTGTTTTTCTTCTTGCTACCTTTAATAAGTCATCAAACTGCTATCTGGGGTGTATGAGCTTTGAATAAGTCATCTGTTATCCTATTAAAAATATGTATTCAGTCTAAGTGAATTTTATAGCTTGGAAAAGAGAATACTTAAGTTGAAATCACAGCAGTTATCCAAAAATTCAAAGGAACATTTCTTCCCAATCAAGGTGAAGAATGTATATATATTTGGAGATTGTCTGATCTATACTTACAATTCCAGTAACACATGCAGCAGGTGAATTTAGGAAGACTCGGCTTTAATCTCTCTCTCTCTCTCTTCTCCCCTCCCCTCTCTCCCTGTTTCCCCCTCTCTCTCCCTCTCCTTTCTCTCTCTTTTCTAAGAAAGAATCTCTTCCATATACATCATACTCTTGAATTTCAACGGAAAGGTAGCAATGGAATGAATTATTAAGGTGGCAGAGTGGATGGAAATTTGAGTAGGAAAACTTGAGATGAAATCCTGCCTCATACACTTATTAGCTATGTGAAGGAAATCACTTAATTTCTCTCACCCTCAGTTTTCCCATCTGTAAAAAGTGGATAATAAAAGGACTCAACTCCCGTGGTTGTTGGATCAAATGAGTTACTAGGTAAAACACTTTGCACATCTTTAAGTGAGACAGCCATTCTATCTCTTCTTCCTCCTCTTTCTTCTCCTCCTTTTCCTCCTCCTGCTGCTGCTGCTGCTGTTACCTCTTCAATCAATCCATTACTAAGGACTAAACAAGCACCTATAATATGCCAGGCACTCTGCTAAGCACTCAGGATACACAAAGAGGCAAAAGACAGTGCTTGCCTCAAGCAGCCTATGATGTGATGGAGAAGACAAGTTGCAAAGAAATATAAAAAGCTATATACAGAACAAATAGGAAATAATTAACAGGAAGATACTAGGATTGAGGATGTAGGAAAGGCTTCTTGTAAGACTTGAAATTTTAGTCAGAACTTAAAGGAAGTCAGGGAATACAGGATGCAGACATGTGGAGGGGGAATGTTCCAGGCATGGGGGAAAGGCAGAGAAAAGGTCTGGAGCCAAGAGATGCAGTCTTATTTCTAGAGTCAGGATGCCAATGTCACTGTATCAAAGAGTATGTGTGGGGCGGGGGAGAGAGAAGAAGGAATAAGATGACTGGAAAAGTACGAGGTAGGTTGGTTCTGAAGGTCTTTGAACGGGAAACAGAGCATTTTGTATGTATAACTGGAGCTAATAGGAAGCTACTGGAATATGCTGAGTAGGGTTGTGACTTGGTCAGACCTGCACTTTAGGGAAATGACTTTGGTGGCTGAAAGGATGATGGACTGGAATAGAGAAGGACTTAAGGCAGGCAGACCCACCAGCAAGCTATTACAACAGTTCAGGGATGAGGTGATGAAGGCCTGCACAAGCATGGTGGCAGTGTTAGGTGAGAGAAGGAGGCATATTCGAGAGGCTATAAAGTTCAATCAACATGCCTTGTCAACAGATTGGACAGGAGGGAAGAGTGAGAAACAGTTAAGAGTTGAGGATGACTCCTAGGTTGTGAGCCTGATAGACTAGGAGGGTGATGTTGCCTTCTTCAGTAATAAAGGGAATATTAAAGAGGATGGATTGGTGGGAGCGGGTCGAGTTGTGTTTTGGGCATCTTTAGTTTAAGATGTCTACTGAACATCCAGTCTGAGATGTCTAAAAGCAGTTTGAAGTCTGAAAGCAAGATTGAAGCTCAATAGAGAAGTTGAGGCAAGATAGGTAGATTTAAGAATCATCAATGTATACATAGCAATTAAATACATAGAAGTTGATGAGTTCATCAGGTGAAATAGTATAGAAGGAATGGAGAAGAGGGCCAAGGATAGAACCCTGTGGAACATCTGCATTCAGAGTGTGGGATCTCGATAAGGAACCAGCAACTGAACCTGAGGAGGACCAGACAGAGAGGTGGGAGGAGAGAGTGCTGTCCTGAAAACCTAGAATTAAGAGAGTAGAGTTTCAAGGAGGAGGAGGCGATCCACATCAAAGATTTCAGAGAAGTGAAGGAGCATGAGGATTAAGAAAAGGCCATTGCTTTGCAACTGGGAGATTTTTAGTAACTTTGCAGACAGCAATTTCAGCTGCAGAAGGTGAAAGCGATATCAGATGATAATTAGTGGGACAAAAGGATAAAAGTGGCTTTTTTCCAAGTCAAATCCTATGTAACTTCCCCTGATTCCTCATCTTGAAGTGATCTCTCCCTCTGAAAATTTCAGCTGCTCTTATACTTTTGTCACAATCAACTTTGTGCAATGGTTTTTTTTTTTTTGAGTACACGTTATGTCCCCTGTAGAATTCCAAGTTCCTTTGGGCATGGATTGAGTTTTATTCATCTTTAGCACTGAGGATATTACTTACCCATAGCAGGGCCTCAGTAATTGTAGCTGAACTGAGATGAATTGAATCCATTCTAGGAGATCTGTGCTTTGATTTTTTCCTAGTAACTATGATTTCAAAGTGGGACAGATAAAGCAACTTGACTTGGAGAAATAGAGTCAAGGTATTCTTCCACAGCTACAGGAAAACTATTTGATACTTTATCGCTACTTTTTAGAATCATAGAATTTTTTTAAAGTGAACCCATGAGCAATCATTTCACCCATCTGAAATCAGCCATTTTTGAGAGAAAAAAAATGACGCGTCTTTAAGGCACAACATTATTTTCTGATAGACACTGATTATTGAATGTATGTCTCCTTTTTACTTCTCCACCTACCCCCTTCCCATACACATAGGCAAAATTATGAAAGGGGTGGTTTGTTTTGGTATTCCCCACCCTCCCTACATCTTTTTTTTTTTTGTGCACCTCTCATTCTTTTCAGGAATTGACCCCTAAGCACAGTCTACTCTCCACTACTTGGACTGTTTGGAGAAAAGTGACCTGGAAAATTATTTCACACTGAGGTGTGAGTGACTAAATGTATTACAATACTCAGAGGTATTTTCTTTTCAGAAAAGGCCTACTGAAAGGAGGAAATAGTCATCCTGAAGGAATAAACTTTGGTGAAATACCTGCCATTGTGGTAGCTGGGTAGGAGAGCTACATTTTAACAGTTAAGAAAGAGTCTGACCCCTTATATAAGACTGCAGAGAAGAATGCCTATTATACAAACTTATAAGGCTAGTCCTAAGTAAGCCAGCATCCACATTCTGAAGGTCAGTGGAGGGAAGCAGAGTTTTGGGAAACAAGAGATATGGTTTCTAGTTTCAAATGTCACTAGCTTTGTGGCCTAAAGCAAACCACATGACTTCTCTGTACTAAATGTTAAGATGTTTTCTAATTCTGCTAATGTCTTTCACCTCCCCACCCCCATTACCTTGTGTTCATTTTGTGGATACTTAGATATTTGTATTTTTTTCTTGGATAGAATATACGCATCTGGAGGATAAAAGCTATTCCTTTTTTAACTTTGTGTAGCCAGCACATAGCCCAGTGCTTGACACATAGAAAGTAAGAAATGCCTGCTGAATGATTAATTCTGAGATCGTATATCACTAAGTTTCTGTATTTTGTTATCTGAAGTAAGTTGACTCTATTTTTGTCCTTTATAACTTAGTAGTAAAATGAAAATAGCAAATGCATGATCTTCTAAATCACTAACCATTGTTTTGGTAGTGTAATGTACAACGTTCACATACGCTTATTTACGAAGAATTTAAGAGTTTGCAAAAAAGCTGTATGTATGTTATTTAATTTGAGCACCAAAGCAGTTCTGTGAGGCAAGTATTATAGCTATTATTATTCTCATTTAGCAGTCAAGGAAACTAAGTCTTACAAAGGTAAAGTGAGAAGCCCAGGATCATACACATACATACAAGGTGCTAGAGGTGGGCTTTAAACTCAGGTCTTATCGACTCTAAGTCTGACATTCAATCCATTTCTTAGTGCTGCCTTTCAATGTATTTGCTTCAATGGATAGAGTGCAAAAGTCCTTTGTGCATAAATGTGAACGAGGATGTGGATAGCCTATTCTGTATTACAGTTACTATAGAACAATTATAGGGTATTGCATATTTAAGTGTCACATTCCCCCTTTACGGGTTCCCTTCACCCGATGGAGGGCTAGATTCGGCTTATATCATGTGAGCATTTTTGTGTTAGAGATCAGCAAATGCTAGAAATCAGGGCTTGATTTATTGTTTGTTGATGGTTTAGAATTTAGAAAGTGATAGAGAAAATTTTAATAATGCAATCTTTGTTTTAGGAATACTGAAACATGTATTAGATATAATTATATATCATATATAAAACTGTATAAAATGTATAGTATATTAAATATAAAAACTTAAATATTTATCGCGAATACATTTTTCCACCTGAGTCAGTTGTCAAACGTTTTACCAGCATGTTCTGCTCCTCTTCCCACTTAACTCTCCCATCAGCTAGATGTGAACTTATTTCAGCAGTTATTTATTAATCCAGCCTCTTACCATAACTAAAGTATAGCTTATTATATTTTGTCATAAATCCATGGATCCGTTCCAAACTTGTCCATTTCTGTTGTGGGCAGCATTGTCTTGCCAGTTTCCTCGATTTACAACTACAACATCCTCTTTGATTGTTTTTCTCTTTCTGGTACTGTCCCCTATCACTATAGTTAATCTACTGCCAAGTCTGATTGATGCTTTGTCTTTTATATCTGTCTCCTTTTCTATACCCACTTGCTCAGTCTCCAAGTACCTTACCACTTTTCACTAGGACTTTTACAAGGCATCCTAACTGTTCCCCTAGCTTCTATTATCTTCCATATCCCATCTAACAACACACACAGCAGCCAAATTAATATTCCTAAAACAGAGATCTGACTATGTCAGTCCCAGACAAATATCTTCAAAAAACTCCCTGTTACTTCTAGAATAAAGTGCAAATTCCTCAGCCTGGAATTTAAAGCATTCCATAATCATGTTTCCACTTACCTTTCCATATTTATTTCATATTATTCATGATTGAATATCCTATATCTTAGTCAAATTGACACGCTAACTTTTCCCCAGACTCCAAATGTCATCTCCCATGTAGATTGCAAAGATTGCCCCCCCCCTTTCCTGGAACATATTCCTTTCTCATCTTGGCATCGTAGTCTTTCTAACTATAACTTTCTAACTTGTTAGCTCTTACATGAAGTTTAGAGACAAAGACTAGATGTAAAATTTCATTGGCATAAGGAGCTCCGACTTAACGAAACTTCCTCTATCAATGCAAGGATGTATTATAGTCTTAGAGCAATAATGCTGAGAGATTAAGTGAGTTGCACAGGGCCACACATATAGCGTATATCAGAAGTAGGGCTTAAACCTAGCTATTCTTTATACTAGAGCCAGCTCTCTATTTATTATATCAAGGTTGCTTCTCCCACAATCCCCTCCTTATTGTCCAAGTTGCTGTTCATCTTTTTCAACTTAAATTATCGTATTCACTTATCCATATTAATAATGAATTATTTTCCCCCAACTGCAATAGAATATATGTTTCTTCAATGCAGGAACTTTGTTTTGGAGGGAAGGTTGTTTGTTTTTGTATCTCTCTTGCCTGGCACAGTGCCTTGCACTTAATAATGTTTAAAGGTGTTTAATAAATATTTTTGAATTAAACTTTTATTAAGTATATACTTTTATAGAACACTGTGCTTGATAATGTGGGAGACAAAAAGACTGGTTAATACATGAATGAAACCATATTTGTTAGTTTTTTTAAAATTACTTTTGAGTCTCTCTCAGTGCTGAGCACATATTCTCTGTACATAGTAGGCACTCAGCAAAAAGTTGTTGAATGGAAATTAATGATGGATGTTGTCTTGCTACTTTGGATATTTGTCTAAGTGGTTTTTCCCCATAACACTGTCTAGTTAATTCCAAACAGTTGATTTTTCCTGAATATAAAGTTTCTGTTACTCAGAAACTTTGTTTTCAACTGGTTTATTTCTTCAAGCTTTTTTCTTTTTGGAGATATCTGTCTGCCAAGGCAGAAATTTTCATAATTGCTCTTTTCTTTTTCCTTTCCCTAAACTACTTCTTCCCACTTATTCTCAGTAGGTAAATGCATGAATGGTCCAAATGTTCTGCTTTGCTACCTCTGAAAATCTTACAGGTAGGAATAATTATAGTCCCCAACAAGTTAACACGAAAGAATCAAGGTCATTGGTCACTAGTGAGAAAAGGATTTATGCTTTTCATGGAAGACTTCAATGGATCAAATATGTAGGGAATCAGAAACAAATGAAGTTTATGTCAGTCCTAAAAAAGAATCTTGAGTAGGTATCAGTTAGTCAATAATCATTTATTAAGCTAGAAACTGTGCTAGGCATCGGAGATACAGAGACAAAATAGAAAGTGTCTGCCCAAAAGAACAGACCATTCTCTTTTTGGGAAGGGAAGGAAGAGAAGAGGATAATACACGTGCATATCTATATACATATATATTGCATTTTCATTTATACGTGTGTGTGTGTGTGTGTGTGTGTGTGTGTAAGTACAAAGTGCAAGTACAAAGTAATTTCAGATGATACTAACAAATGGGTATAAAGAGGAAAGAATTTATATAGAATCTGGTCCTTAACCTGGCTTTTCAAATCTGCTTGGGATTCTAAGAGGTAGAGATGTTTTAATACTTTGCTAATTGCTAAAATGTATATATAAACATCATATATAGATACAGACATATATATGTATATATGTATATGCCTGCAAACATGACACAATTAAAACAAGCCATTTCCCAAAATATTTTTATTCCTTTATACTTCAGCTTTCCTGCACTTATCTGAGGTCATGGTGAAGAATTTTAGTCTGAAATACATAGAATAATGATATAAAATTGAACATGAAACACCTTTTTTTGAGAGCCAATGAAATACACTGGGAAACAAATCCAATAGCTGCAGCCATGCTAGTAAAAATACTTAGTTTTTTTTTTAAAGAAAAAAAGAATCCAAAATAATATTAAAGTATTGTTTTTCCCTCAAGGAACACTTGAAGAGAGGGAAGGGAGGGGAAAGAGAAAAGAAAAACAAGATGATAGAAGGGGGAAGTGAATTCTGAAAGAAAAGTGGATAGGGAACAAGCAGAAGGAAGACATAAAGAGGCAGATATGGAAGGAGAGAAGGTGCAAAAGGTAGAAAAATCTGGTAAGTTCAGTATGTTGTGATGTGGATGCATTCATCAGAGTTAAACTTGGCTTACATTTCATTTTGCCATTCACTTAATCTGTGGGTTACAGAATACGTGTTTCTTTTCTTTCTTTTGTTTTTTTTTTTAGGCAATTGGGGTTAAGTGACTTGCCCAGGGTCACATAGCTAGTACGTTTCAAGTGTTTGATCTAGGGCCGTATTTGAACTCAGGTCCTCCTGACTTCAGGGCTGGTGCTCTATCTGCTGAGCCACCTAGCTTCCCCCAGAATATGTTTTTATCTGTGATCATTGCCCTTCCAAAAAGCTTATTTTCAATTTGTTCTACTGAGGCAGGGTACAGAGTATATTATTTTATTTTCTAACTTAAAAGTTGACTTTTCACATACATGCGTATTTCAGTTATGGAATTATTAAGGCTTTGCTCTTATATGAAGTAGTGTAGGAGCGTTTTGCACGCATGTGGGAGGCAGGACGATGTAATCCAGGGAGCACTGTCAGAAGATATTGCCTTAATCCTGGCTTTGTCATGAACTGTGTGAGACTTCAGGCAATTCACAGAATATATCTGGGCCTTGCTTTCCCAAAAGGGAGACACTCAACTAAATTATCACTGCGATCTCATCCCATTCTGCTGTATTAATTCTCTAATTTTCTTAGGGTGTGTGTGTGCGTGTGTGTGTGTGTGTGTGTGTGTGTGTGTGTGTGTGTGTGTGTAGTAAGGCAATTGGGGTTAAGTTACTTACCCAGAGTCACACAGCTGGGAAGTGTTATGTGTCTGAGGCTGGATTTGAACTCAATTCCTCCTGACTCCAGGGCTGCCCCCCTTTCTTAGGCTTTTAAAGTTTTATTTTGAACCTTAGTGACTATATAAAATGTGAAAGCCTCTTTGACATTGAAAAGTAGTCATATTTTAAAAAATTGGTTTCCATTTGCAGTGCCAAAGATGAAATATGTGACTGTTTTAATTGTTTTTCCCCTCCCACGAGTCCTTTTGTCACATTCATAATGTTCACTTAATCTAATAAAGACCGTATAAAATGAGGTCTCCTCTCTTTCTTTCCCACCCTCATTAAATTAAAAAAAAAAAAAGAAAAGCAACTCAGCTGTAATTTAGGGATAAACCCGACGTCACTGTTTTACATCATAGCTGTGAGGGATACATATGTTTATGTTCAAATCAATCAACAGTTTTTTTTTTTTATAAATATCCATTATGTGGAAGGCACTCTGCCAGGTGTTAGGGATATGTATAAAATGAATGAAATAAACTGTGCTGGCAAGGCACAGAAGGAATATATGTCTAAAATGTCTGAGCCATCTAAAATTTAGTGCTTTTGGATAAATTTCTAGTCACTTCAGCCTCCTTATGGTTCTGCCTGTCTGTTTACACACACACACACACACACACACACACACACCACATACACACAAGTTTACACAGGAAGCCCATATGAACAATTCCATTTCCTTGAGGAAGTTCCACTATTTCCAAAGGAAATTTTAATCAGAAAATAAAATGGTACAGTCTGGAGAAAAGTCGAATATGACTTGTCAGCATATGTTTATTACGTACCTACTGTGTGAAAGGCATTATGCAAGACTAGGAACACAGAGACAAAAAAAATCAAAACAGTCCCTTGCCTATTTCTAGGCAGCATCTTCTGAAAAACATTGGCAAGAGGGATCAAAGTCAGAGGAAAGAGGTTGGGATGAAAAGGGCCCTGGAGAGCATGTATTATGAAAATTGATGAAAGGAACTCATGGCATTTAGTCCACTGAAAAGAAAACAGTGACTTTTCTTTGAGTATTTGAAGGTCTATCATATGAAAGAGTAATTAAATGTCTTCTATCTTCCATCTTTTCTGCACCTTTTATGAACTAAATAAAGTATCCATGTAATATTATGTGTATTTATATATTCATATTCCTTGAGGACAAGTATTGTGTTCTTTTTCCTTTCTATTCTCGGCACCTAACAAATGGTCTGACAAATGGTAAATGCTCACTATTGATTCTCTTTGGTTCCAGAGGTGAATCATATGGAAGTTTCATGGAGGCATATTTCAGTTCACTATAAGGAAATCTTCCTAACCATTGGAGCTGTTCGAAGTGGATTGGCTCTGTAGTAAGGAAGTGGGTCCCTCCTATCACTAGAGTTCTTCAGCTTGAGTTTGGATGACCACTTGTTAGGAATGATGGCCTTGGTATTGTTGGTTGGGTATGGATTTGAGAAGCTTTTCCCACATACTTAAGATTCTGTGACATGAATAAGAGGTGATAATTGAGGACTCAATCATCTCATTACTCCTTTAAAATAGAAGAGAATTCAACAATTTCTAACCCATTTCTCTCAGTGTCTTTAGTACTTTTTAAGGTAGTAAAGGATATGAAAAATAGACATTGGACAAGAGGGCAGAAGGAGTGTAATATCCTTTTTTTTTCCTGCTGATTTATACTTACCCATATGTTGGGAAATTCAACAAAAAGCTAGTATTGTCATTTCTTTTCTAAGGACCTTAAAGAGAATTAATGTTAACACATTTAAAAGTTCTGGCATTGGGCCTGCATATCTGCTCTCTGAATAATCTCTCTGGGCTCTCCTCCATGCCAGGTTTGTGATGAATCGGTGGCTTGCTGGTGGGTGCCATTTGCTGATACCAAATTAATTCTACCAGTCCTCAGTCCATGTCGGACAGAGCTGCTGTGCCTCTCAGTACTATTCTTTGTATTATTAATGGAGGAATTCAGCATTTACTAAGCCATTTACAATTTTTTTTATCCATCAATGACATCTCATAGCCATGAGGAACTGTTAAAGTGCACAGAGACATGTACATGTGCAAATCAAACCTTGGCCACCAAAGGCTAAAGCTACACAGATTAGAAGAATGATGAATCCCTGCTTTTAATTTATAACAGCTCTGGACAGCACTGTTAGCAGCCAACACACAGAATTATTTCGCTATCTTCTTCATGATTGAAGTCTCCTGAACAGAGATGCAGTACAAATAAAAGATTTCTAAGCTGTCAGATGACATATTTCACTTTGGATGTGCTGGTTTCTGGGGGAAAGAAAGACATTTTCATTGGCTCCATTCTTCCATGGAATATGATACTAATCATTGTTGAGGAATGAAATCTTTGTCTCAACTTTTGAACCCTAAAAGCAAATCTCTCAAATCCATTTTTTCTTAATGGAAATATAGAAAGGGAAATAAAAGAGCTACCCAACATTGAGGAGTCTGATACAACTAATCTTATACTTAAGGAACTAAAAAGAGGAATATAGTATAAAAGCAGCAGGAATACAAATAATAAATAATCAATTAGATGAAAGGTTCTTTTCTTCTGTTTTCTCTGCCAAAGGTATTTTATAGCCCATGAAGTAAAATTAATTGTGCACCATTTTTGATGAAAAGAAGAGCTATCCTTAGCAAAATTTTCACCTAGCACAAGTAACAGAGAACAAGAACATGGAGTCCTTGGAATGGGTGGGAGTACATATTAGGAAAATTTGAGGCTTTTCCCATCAGAAAGTATTGCTGCTAAAGGGGAAATGTATTGCTTCTGGGGGTGAATCAAGGTAGAGGAGACATGGAGCTCAGCAGGGGAGTGAGGTAGCTTGCTTTATGTGTGTGTGTGTGTGTATGCGCAAGCATACTATATGTATATACGTTATTAAACATACATTCCTAAAACATGTAAAACTTATATTTAATGCAATAGAATGATAAAGTGAAATTTTGACAACTGTTTCTGCTACAGAAATACCAAGTCCTCAGAATTTTATTAAAACACTAGAGTGGGTACATCAAATAGAATGAAATCAAAAAGTCCATCTGTGAGTTATAGTTCATCTAACAAACAGTCCATTTACATTTCCATTGCTTATCAACAAACCAGAAGGCTATAAATGCTCATTGCATTTAGAAGGTCAGTTTTTATGGTTGCATAATTCTTGACAAACTGCAATCCTCATAGCCATTGTAATGTAAATGGATGAATTAATAGCGTCTTAGCTGCAAGTAAACGTTTGATACAGTAGGAGAGAATACTAAACTGACCCACACTACATGCAGAAAATTTAAGAGCTTCATTCTATGCCTTATATCAAGTAGGGTCTCTGATCCAGGACTTTCATTTTCACTGGTATTCACTCAGTTTGGAAAGACAAGAGAGTTGACTATACAGTTGATATGCTAATGAAATGGATTGCAGAAAGATGTCCCTTTTGAGAACAGAAATGTAAATCTAGTCCTTCAAAGAATCTCATGTGCTCAGAAATTATTCAAGTATGGGTATGTCCCAAAGTGGGCTAGGTACCAGAAATAATCTCTTGGCATATGGTGTATTGACCTGGGATTCTTATTTCTGTGCTGTATTAGAATTGGACTAGATTTTGGGGGGGGGGGCATGTCTAGTTTTTGCAAACTCAATGTTAGTAGGAGGAATATGTTTTTAGGGAAAGGTAATGAGTTCTATTTTGGATATGTGAATTTGAAATAGCTACGGCATATCCAGGTAGAAATGTCAAGAGAGCAGCAAAAGATGCTCTCCTGGAGCTCCAAAGAGAGATGAGAGCTGGGTACATGATTAAGAAGCCATAAACATAGAGGTGATATGTTAGAAACTCAGGAAGGAGATAGTATCTAGAAGTAGAAGGTGAGCAATAGTGATACTGCAGAGTAATCAGAGGTCAAGGACTAAGGAAAAGGCCATTGGAGATAGCAAATAAATAGGTCCTTGGCCATAGGTCATTGGAAGAAGAGTTCAATTCTTGCATCCCTCATATTTACTTGACTTTTTCTACCTTGTATTGGCAGTTATATCTTTCTTATACATATATTCTAGCTCCCCACATAGCTTGAAAATCTTCTTTAGGCTTGTTACTTCTTCATATTTCTATTATAATATCCAAAATGATGGTAATGATGACAGTAGTGATGAAGATGGTAATAATATTGATGATAATGACAATGATAATGAACGCAGATTTATTTTTCAAAAAGGAAGGCATTGAACTTCAAGTTAGAAAGAATTATATGAAATTAAGACAATTAATTGACAAGTATATATTAAGCACCTGCTAGTTGCCAGCTGCTAAGAATAAAAAGGACAAAAACATTGCTGGCCTAGAAGGAATTTGCATGCTATTGAGAGAGAGAATGTGCACGTAAATAGGTAAATACAGAATAAATTGAAAATATAGCTCAGTCCAGATTAGTGTGAATAATGAATTCAGTGAAGTGGTCATATATGTTGTTATTCACTCTGTTTGAAGTTATAATTTTATAAAATATGGTAATTGGTTTTAACTCAATAGAAATATGCTTGGTGAATTCCATTCCCTTTGGAAATTAGCTCTTTCAATTCTCCTCTAAGTTATTTAATAAGTTTTAATGAAAAATTCCTAATAATTCATTCTAAGTTAACTTGAAAGGGTTAATGTATTTTTACCAAGTATTAGTGGTATATGATATGTATGTGTGTATATATATATATATACACACACACATCCATATCCATATCCATATACATATATAGGTATGTAATAATAATTCTGTAGATCCCTTAATCACTCAATCAAACAGCTGCCCACTTCTGGCAATGTCAGCCACCTCAGAAAAAAAATAACCTTTAAGCATAAAGTAAGTGAAAAAAACTGAGTAAAGTCTCTGTCAAAGAAGATCTTTATGACCTTAGAGGGGAGAGGAAATGCTCTTAGACCCATAAGTTAGAGTTTATTAACTGAAACAAATGTGAGGTTACTTATTTGATAAAGATGGTTATCTTATCTCCCCTGGCAACTTTTGGTTCTTTCTGAAGGTAATTACAAACAGCCAAGTAGAAGCAGCATACATAGATATATCACAACATGATAAAAATAATTTATGTTCATGGTGATATTTAGTAAACTCTTTTATTCTGAGCTTTGTCATATGTTGTTTTTTTCTTCTCATTTACACAGAGAACTTTCTGAGGGGGAAGGGGTAGAGTGATTTCTGAGGTGTTAACTGACCAGTTTTTGGAAGTGACAGCTGATGTAAAGTGAGGTGACAGAAATATCCCAAACTAGAACTCAGTAGCCTGGTCCAGTTTAGGGAAGGGGGGAATGCCCCAGAGTGCCTCAGTATAAACCCTATATTCTAGGTCAAGAATTGAATTCTATAATAGACTGAGTAGGTACTACGCTCCAAGAACTGAGCCATAAATTTTGGAAAGGTTTTTCTAAACCATGATGAAATTTAATGAAGAAAAATTTTGATATTAAATGGTTTGAAGTTATTGGGAAAATTTTTACTTTTATCAGTCACACCCTTCCACAATGACAAACCAGGCATTTATGATACTGAAGCATTTATGTTTTATTTACTATACAGTATCAAGTCCTATCTATAGTCATGCCAATATGTAGTAACACGACCAATTCTGAAATGTTAGTTATCCGTCTAACATTTACTGTTTTAATGACTAAGTGGGTCTTGAACTGTTAATATTTGGACTCTAAGAATTCAATCGATCAAATTCACCTGAATTTAAATAACATATCACAATTTGAAAACTAAGACAGTCTAAACGTAAAATGAAAAATCAAGCAAAGTATTTGAATGAGACTTCAGAGGCTTATTGCAAACTGGAATTCAGATGAACACTTAATGGATGCCAATAAGGTGAGTAAAATTAGTTGAGACAGAGCCCGTATGCCTGGAATAGAATAAAAAGTAATGAGTTTGGATATGTGCTTTCTTTTATTGTGACTTGGTGAACCTCTAGTTCTCTTCATTGAAAGATCTATCCTATTGATTTCTCTACTGAATCAGGAGTCAAGCAATTACATCGGGAACCAGCCACATTTTTAGTTATCCTTTAAGGAATTCCCTAATAGTAAGCTCATATTTCCCTTATCAGATGAGCAGAATGATTTATGAATACATCTTCATTTTCTCATGGGCTTAATCCCCTCAGAACTATGTACTTAAACAAAGAATTCACTTTGGGGAGAGAAGTTCAAACAGAAGCAAAAATAGATCATTAACTCATTGCTTAACTGTGTTTTGGACAGTATAATAATTCAGTATTTTCTTTATCATATATGTACATGTGTGTATGTACACACATATAGTTAAACGTATAGATGTGCATTTAGGGTTAGGCTAAGGTGTTTTATTAGTTTTATTTGTATTTAATTTATATATTCATCCAAGAGTACTTTGGTATATTTGTTATCAGGGAAGGATTTTAAGACTTCCCAGCTCCCTGGACAATTGGGATTTACTTCTGCATTGTAGGATGTCTCATTCTAAGGTCAGCTCTTCTTCCATCATACCTCAATTGCTTTTTAATTCAACAAATATTTATTAAGTGCTTAACCAAATGCAAAGTACTTTTTTTAGGTATTAGAGATCAAAAGAGAAAATTGATGCAGTATCTGGATTCGGAGACCTTGGATTCAGAGTGGGGAATGGGGCACAGATTTATGTATAATATTTAATTTATTTTTTTCCCTAGTGGTTTCATGCAAACCTTACCCACTCAACAAAATTGCAATTCAGTTCAACTGAATAATTAATTTATTGTGTGTACTATGTACTACATCCTCTGATTAGTGCAAAGGACAAACAGAAAAAAAAAAGTGAAAATCAGCCCTGACCTCAAGGTTTTACTCTTACTTGATAAGCTTTTATTCCCCTAGAATAAATGATGACCTCCTGAGCTTAACTTTAAAAACCCTCCCACCACTTTTCTCTGCAGATTCATTCTGCATCATTCCCTAGCCTGCACTCTGCAATATGGCCAAAATGGCTTTCTCTCTTCTCTTTAACTATGGTAGTCCAATATCATTCCTTTGCTTGGGTTGACTCTGATGCCTTGGATGTGTCCCTTCCCTACTTCTGCCTCATATAATCCCGTCCTTCTACATAGATCTTTCCTAATTCTTTATTTCTAACAGTTCCCTCCTGAACTACCTTGTATTGAACATCTCGGAATGTATTTGTATTTTTATCTTGACATTTACTCTGTGTGTATGTGTATATGTGGATATGCTTTCCGAATTCTTCACTGAATTTGCTGTAAAAAACAAACAAACAAACATACAAGCAAACCTTAGTTGCCCCTTTGTAAATTCTATGAGATATGTACCACTTTTTTTTTCCCCCTAGTATAGATTTTCAGGCCATATACAGAATTTCATGTGTATCCACTTGGCTACACTGAAATTTCAACACATAAGGAGTAGTGATCAAATCATTGTCAACTATAGCAACTATGATTTAGCCAATTTTATTGTTCCCAATTCTTTTTATAGTACCATCCTTCAGAAAGAAATATTTGACATCTTTCAGAACCCACTGCATCTGACAGACTTTTGAAATCGTGTTCTAGTAAAAATGGTAGAAGTTGCTTTTTTCAACTTAAGTGTAATAATTGGTACTAAGAAATTACTTTTCTTATGTTCTTACTAATTCAGGTTCATTTCACTTGAATTTTCTAGTGTTCTACTTAGGGAAAATAAATCCATAGAATCCAACTCTGTATAAGACAAATGAGAGAGAACTCCCAATATAATATATCCATAGGCTCATCAGATAATATTGTGGTATAGCAGAAAGACTTGAAGTACTGGATTGGAATTGTGGCTCCACACAACTTTGGACAATTCACTTTTTTTTTTGGCCTAAGTTTCCTTATTTTAAATGAGGAGGTTGGTTTGAATGACATGTAGATTCTATTACTTCTATCTCATCTCTTACTTGTGAATAAGTAAAACTTGTCATCTCTATTTGGAGACTTGACAGTACTAAATTTTTTTTCCCAAATTTCTTGCATTTACTTCTTACATTGCTTAAAATTCCACTATGAAAGGTTTATTCCTTTGAACTTAAGGGATCTTCTCATTAAAAATTCCCTTTTAGGGGACTTTTTAGGGGACCAGTTTAAGAGAAAGATACAATTAACTATTAGCTATTAACACAGTGTGAATTAGTGGTAATATCCACTAACATCCAGCTGTTGATGAAATGGGAATTTTGAAGAAGTGGAATAGCAGGAAGAGGTCATTTGGGAGTATGGGAAACAAAGAGGAAAAGTTTATATGGGGCAATAAATTTACAACATGAGTACAGCAGGCATGTCATCAGAGTATTAAGTTTCAGGCATGGACAAAAAAATAGAAGTACAAAGGAAATTAGAAAATCCAGTAAAGTTCTGGAGGTCAAAAGACATAGAGGACAACCATTTATGTCCCTTTTTTTTCCTGAGTACTTCGTCAGAAGCCACAGTCTAAAGAAAAATGCCATGAATGTATAAATGAATAAAAAAGCATTTAAGGACTTCTACTCTAGAGAAGGCCTATTTTATTTCTGTTCTTACAGACTTAAAAATATGTTTGTGATATGTTTAACCTCTTATCAAAAAAGTCATACAGAGGGAACACTGGATCATCCCTAGTTTGGAGTATTTCTTAGTCTGAGCTTACTTATCATGTAATAATAATTATCTCTCAAAATCCGTGGAAGAGTAAATATTTGATGAGTTCCATACTGATTTTTTGTGGTAGCCATAGTAAACAACCTCTAAACCACTCTATCATCTGACCCCTCAGGAGGATTATGTGGGGATACAATGATTCTAAGACTACAGGTAAACAATTTTATGGGTCTCTCAAATAACATGAAAGAAAATCTTAGAAGCAGAAATATTTTCTTTCGGTGAAATATGGCATTAAAATTCAGTCACAATCTTTAAAATGTTTTCAAAATAATTAGAATTGAGAAACATGTAGATTTAAGATCTCATTTTATTAGATGGCAGGAGCCTTTTTTTTTTCTTTTTCAGACGTCAGTATTTTACCTAAGAGAAAACAGAGCCTTCCTTAATCAATATTTGTTGGATTAGGTTAGATAGGTTACCCTCTTAGGTGTAAATATCCCATGGCTATGTCTACATATGTGAAATGAACTCAAGGATTGAGTTCACTTCTAACTGAAAAAAAAAAACATATTTACCCCAATTATCCAAGTTTTAAACGGAAGTGACATATTTTGTGTATCTTGTCTTTGTTTTTCATTTTACTCTCTGTGTTTTTGGAATTCATCCCTGCCTGATTCTGGTATACAGTACAATTCCAGTTGTTCAGCAGCCACAGTTTGGCACTCTGGGTGGTCTAAGACAGATGTAAATATTTGTAAATATTCAGGTAAACAAAGAAACCTCAGTGCACAAATATCCTTGAAATGATTCAAAACAAGGTGAAGAATTTTTTAACTTTTATTGAGAACATTTATAACGTGCCAAGTCCATTTTCTCTGGGGACAGGAGAAGAAATGTCCTCATTAGTTAGTAATATCTATAAAATTCATGCCATATTTTATCCAGTGCCAAGAATCCCAAGGAAGTTAAAGGGAAAGGAAAAACAAAAACAGAAGAAAAGTATAAGAAAGAAGGAGGAAGAGAATATAGTACACAATGCTGAATAGAATAGTTAGGGACAGTATGAGTAGTAGAAGAGAAGGAAAAAGGGTTTGAAAGAAAAGATCAATTAGAAAAAAAACCCCAAAACCAAAAAAACACTGAAGACATAAGAAACATTGTGGGTGTAATTCATGTTAGTTCACATAGCCATATAAACTCAAGCAGACTGAAAGAGAATCACATTAAAATATCTACAAGTAAGATTAATATAGAGGAATATAAGTTATTTTGTTATACAGTAGTACAATTGCAAATTGTCATACTAGAGTTTTCTGAACTATATGGCAATAGATATAAAAGTAACACAGTAGAATTGTAAGTATTTTAAAAGTTATATTGTCAGGAGAGAAATTTATATTTTAAAGTATTGGCTCCAATATTACCATTTAATTTTTAAAGCATATTAACTAATCAGCGGAAGCTTTTTGCAATTTAGCTGAGATTTACAAAAGTTTAACTCAGGTGATTAACTCATTAATGATACATTTCTGACTCCACTTTATTAAGACTATTTATTCTTGATGAGTATTTCCTGGTTATTTTGAAAATTCCAGAGTAAATCCCCTAATATTTATCGATCTAATTGTTATTTTGGCTGTCAGTCCTCCCTTTCTATTATTGGTTCTTTGATGTATAAATCTATACATATTTGCCTTCTGTAAAATTCCAAATGTATCCATCCTGCCTTGTCCATGTAAGAATTTTGAAAATAGTACTTATGTCCCACTGGTTTATGGTGCTCTTGGTGTGAAAACTTCCTCTACCAATGCAGATTGGCAAGTGGTCTGAAACAATCACCTTAGATACTTACCTGGAATACTGAGAGGTGAAATGACATTGCACAGGGTCACAAAGGACACACACACACACACACACACACACACACACACACACACACACACACACATATACATCAGCATCTTGGACACAGACCAGATTTCTACCTACAGTCCTTTTCTACCTCTTGCCTTGTACCTAGATATTTCAAATAAAAATTCCTTGAATTCAATTGAAATATTCTTGAATTTTAAGTAAAATTAGTCTGATCTGTTTCACTCTAAAACATGATCCTGAAACTAAGTTATCTAGACTTTGTTGACAGAGCATAAACTAATGTGTGAATGGGAACTTTTCATATATTTTCATATTTTGTATCTGTAGTGAAAGACTACTTCAGAATAGAGTGGTGGATCAGAGGAATACATTAGGTAGACAAAACAATTACATAGTAATCTATTGTTTGATAAACCCAAAGACTCCAGCTTCTGGGATAAGAGCTCACTACTTGGCAAAAAACTGCTGGGAAAACTAGAAAATAGTATGGCAGTAACTAGAAATAAATCAACATTTCATACCATATACCAAGATAAGGTCAAAATGGATACATGATTGAAACATAACGGTGATACCATAAGCAAATGAAGAGAGCAAGAAATAGTTCACCTGGCAAATCTATGGAGAAGGCAAGAATTTATAACCAAACAAGAGATAGAGAACGTTATGAAATGCAAAAGAGATTATTTTGATTATATTAATTTAAAAAGGTTTTGCACAAACGAAATGAATGCAGTGAAGATAAGGAAAGCAGAAAGATGGGAGACACTTTTTATAACCAATGTTTCGATAAAGGCTGCATTCCTAAAATGCATAGAGAACCGAGTAAAATTTATAAGAATACAAGTCATTCCCCAATTGATAAATGGTTGTCAAATGATATGAATGGGCAGTTTTCAGATGGAGAAATTAAAATTATCTATAGTTATGTGAAAAATGCTCTAAGTCACTCTTGATTAGAGAATGCAAATTAAAACAACTCTGAGGTACTACCTGACACCTATCAAATTGGCTAATAGAAAAGGAAAATGATAAATTTTGGAGAAGATGTGGAAAAATTATTGGTGGAGTTGTGAACTGATCCAACCATTCTGGAGAGCAATTGGGAACTATGCTCAATGGACAATCAAACTCTGCATATCATTTGATCCACTAATACCACTACAAGGTTTGTAACCCAAAGAGATCATAAAAAAGGGAAAATGACCCATACGTCCAAAAATACTTATAGCAGTTGTTTTTTGTGATGGCAAATAATTGGAAACTGAGAGGATGCCTTATCAATTGAGAAATGGCTGAATAAGCTGTTGTATATGAATGCAATTGAATACTATTGTACTATAAGAAATGCTGAACAGGTGGATTTTAGAAAAACCTGATGCTGAATGAAGTGAGCAGTACCGAGAGAACATTGTACACAGTAACAGCAACATTGTGCAATGATCAACTATGATTGACTTAGCTCTTCTCAGCAATACAGTGATCAAAGAAAATTCTAAAAGATTCATGAAAAAAAATGCTATACATATTCAAAGAAAGAACTATGGAATCTGAATGCAGATTGAAGCATATTATTTCCACTTTGTGTGTGTGTGGCTTTTTCTTTTTTTATGTTTTTTCTTTCACAACATGATTAATGTGGAAATATGTTTACATGATTGTACATGAATAACATATATCAGACTGCTTGCTGTCTTGCAGAGGGGGGATGGGAGGAAGGGAGAAAAAATGTGAAACTCGAAACCTTATAAAAATGAATTTTGAACTATCTTTACATGTAATTGAAAAAAATAAAATACTATTTATAAAGAAAAAAGAAAAAGAAAAAAAGAAAGACTATTTCAGAAGAGACCTAATAATAATAAAGATCGCTCTTAAATAATGGAGAAATCACTCTGATGGAGCAAAATTAGTATCAGGAAATATGTTTTAAATTCTTATAGCTGGGGGAATTTATTCAGTTCATGGAGTAGGATATTCAGAATATGAATAATGGAAAATATTCAATAAAAAAGCTAATTCATAGTGTTGCAATTATATCCAAGAAAATTATGACTTTATACAATATTTGAATAACTGACTTCTGATGACTTTCTATTTTGATACTCTTAATCTGTGCCTCAGAAAAATGTGCTAGCAAAAACTCTTGAAATGATGGCCTTCCCAGCAAACTCATTGATAAACCTAATGAATGGGAGACAGCTGAAACTCACAAAAAGCTTGTGTGATGCGGATGAAGTGACCCTGGACTTGAAGTCAGAAGATCTGTTTCAAAAATTGGTTCTAAAACCTGGAAAGACTTAAATGAACTGTTGCTGAGTGAATTGAGCAGAAGTAGGAGAACATTGTACACAGTAACAGCAACATTGTGTGATAATCAACTGTAATTGACTTAGTTCTCAGCAATGCAATGATCCAAGACAACTCCAAAAGACTCATGATGAAAAATGCTATCCACATCCAGAGAAAGAACTGGTGGAGTCTGAATGTGGATCAAAGCATACTATTTTTACTTTATTTTTGTAGCATTTTTTTCCTTTTGTTCTGTTTCTTCTTTTACAACGTGACTAATATGGAAATGTGTTTTACATTATTGCATGTATATAACCTATATAAAATTGCTTACTGTTTTAGGGAGGAGTAAAGGAGAGCAATTTGAAACTCAAAATCTTACAAAAATGCATAACAAAATTATTTTTATATGAAAATGGGAAAAAATAAAATACTATTAAAAAAAGTTCTTTAAAGTAAAAAAAAGTTTCTATAATTTACTTACTCTGTACATGTCATGTACAACTACTCTGAGCCTCTTTACTGTTATAACAATAATAATAAAATACTATGTTATATGGCTGTTTTCAAGAAAGCACTTGATTAAACCATTAAGTATTGTATAAATACAAGCTATGTCAGTGATGCAGAAATACTAAGCATTTTTTTGAAAAATATTGCTGATCATTAAAAATGCCAATGACAAAAAAAAATGGTTATAGGAAGTGAAAAAATGCTTGGGAATAGTCTCAGCCTTTGTTTCCCCAACTAATTTTGTAGAAAGTCGGTCCCTTTCCTTTGCCCAGTAAGTCACACATCTGGGAAAAAAGCATTCTGCTTTAATGAGAAAGGAAGAAGTAATGAAAAGAACAGAAAGAGCATCTGGGGGACATTTTCAAGAAGGAAAGCTAAAGACCTCGTCTTGAAACCAATATTTATTCAGCTTTAGATCCTATGCCCTCTGTAACTCAAGCTACAGAACAATAGTGATAGATATTAATTATGATGACTGTAAGCCATCAAGAATGAAGTGAAACAAGCTCAGTTTATTCTTCCTACTATGGCAGGGATCATAAGATCGTAGATTAGAGCAAGAGTGGATCTTAAAGAACAGTGAGTTATTTCAGACCGCAAAGAGGTTCAATGACTTGCCCAGGGTCATACAGCTAGTAAGTGTCTGAGTGGAACCTGAAATCTTGTTCTTTCTTACTCCAAGTCCAATACAGTCTTGTTATATCAGTGCCTCATGAATGTATTGCATTTTAGAATGATTTCAATCAAAATCAAATTGGATTTTTAAAGTTCCAATATGTAAAAATTGTCTCTAGTTATCTGGAACATTTGGATATCCGAAGGGTACATTTTTTTCATTCATGAGCAGCTTAATTTCTTACTTTTTCCCTTCCTCCCCACATTTAGTGAAGCACATATTTCTTAGGAACCCACAGATTTAACTAGCAGATCTGAAGTCTTAAATTCAAAGTAGAATTGATTAATCAGAAATATATTTTTGTTGCAGTGATTTCCAGCATTGCCAATGAAAGGGATTGAAAACTGTTTAACATGAGAAACAAATACCTGACTTCTAGGCATCAGATTAATTCTCATCAAATACAGACTTTAGAAAGCCACCCAAATGCAGCAACGTTTAAAATGAAAAGTCAAGATTATCCCATATTCTAGGAAACATTTAAATCTGTGATTCCTTGCAAAGTGCTATGTTTTTTTTGTTTTGTTTTTAATGGTATGTCATTAAACCAATTTGAAGTTTGCAATGAGGCAATTATCACAGACAGTCTGAGAGGCTATTTCAAAATTTGAAACTATGTGTTGGCAGAGGAAATTCTACATCTCTCCTGTCTTTTCATGGACATTTTGCACAGATAGTCCATTAGAAAGCAAATGTTCTGCTTTAGACCAATAGCACATTGTTGTTAAAGTCGAGACATTAAAAAAAAACATTCAGTGAAAAGAAGTACCTGTCTAAACAAATAGCAGGATCTCTGTCTTGTTTTCTTTTTTTTAATTTAAATTTATTTTAGTTTTCGATATTCACTTTTATAAGATTTTGAGTTACAAATTCTTCCTCCTTCCCAAGATGGCAAGCAATCTGATATAGACTGTACATGTACGATCATATTAAACATATTTCCACATTTGTCATGGTGTGAAAGAAGAATCAGAACAAAAGGGAGAAATTGAGAGAGAGAGACAGAGAGAGAGAGAGAGAGAGAGAGAGAGAGAGAGAGAGAGAGAGACAGAGAGAGAGAGAGAGACAGAGAGAGAGAGAGAGAGAATAGTATAGTATGCTTCAATCTGCATTTAGACTCCATAGTTCTTTCTCTGGATGTGGATAACATTTTCCATCATGAGTCTTTTGTAATTGTTTTAGATTATTGCGTTTCTGAGAAGAGCTAAGTCTATCAAAGTTTGCCATCACACAATGTTGCTGTTACTGTGTACAATGTTCTGGTTCTGCTCCCTGCACTCTGAAATCAGTTCATGTAAGTCTTTCCAGGTTTTTCTGAAATCTGCCTGTTCATCATTTCTTATAGCACAATAGTATTCCATCACATTCATATACCATACCTTGTTCAGTCATTTCCTAACTGATAGGCCTCCCCTCAATTTCCAATTATTTGTCATCACAAGTATTTTTGTATATGTGAGTCCTTTTTCCTTTTTTATGATCTCTTTGGGATACAGACCTAGTAGTGCTATTGCTGTATCAAAGGGCATGTAGAGTTTGATTGCCCTTTGGACATAGTTCCCAATTGCTCTCCAGAATGGTTGGATCTGTTCACAACTCCACCAACAATGCATAAGTGTTCCACTTTTCCCACATCTTCTCCAACATTTATCACTGCCCTGTTTTGTATGTTAGCCAATCTGATAGGTGTGATGTGGTAACTCAGAGTCATTTTGATTTGCATTTCTCTATTCAATATTGATTTAGAGCATTTTTTCCATATTATAGATAGCTTTAATTTCTTCATTTGAAAACTGCCTGTTGATATCCTTTGACAACCATTAATCAATTGGGGAATGACTTGTATTCTTATAAATGTGTCTGTCTTATTTTCTGAGAAAAGTTCTTAGAGAAAGAAATGTAAATTGAAGACATAAATTGCGGTGGTTTTTTAAGAGTAGATAATTTATGCTAGTTAAATAATATCAGCATCATAGAAATTAAAATGAGAAGAGGCAATGAAGATCTTCTATTCTAACCACTTCCTTTGTAGATGAAGAAAATGATGTCCATTTAACCTAAACGGCTTTTCCTCAAAGGTGTCAGGTTCAACAATCAAACTTTTCCTCTGACTCTAAATCCAATAATTTTCATAATTATCTGAGAAATATTATGCAGGATTTAACTGTCTCCTATGGCTTAGTTTTAGGTTTATATAACATTAGGGAAATTTTTAAATTGAATTAACTTTTACATAATCAACATACATTTCTTAAAAGCTTACTATCTGCATGACCTTGTGCCACAATGCTCAAATTACAAAGGGAGACAAAAATGGCCCTACCCTCAAAAAGTGTACATCCTAACATAGGAGCCAACATATAATACTCTGATCTGCACGTGTAATGTCGGTACAACAGTGCAGTTAAAAAAGGCAAATAATATGCACTCTATTATTGTTTGTTCATTCTGAATAAATTAGCGCTCCCTGGTATATGCAAAATTCAACATGTGTTAATACACAGTCATCATTGACACAATTCCAAGTCATCTTATAGTAATCAGTTTCCCTGCCAGCTGGAAGTATTCTTTGATCCAATTTGGCTGGGTCCTTTAGGTGTCTGATTTGTGGTCCGCATAAAGTATGTGAGAAATGTCATAGGTCCTAATTCAAATAGGAATCTGCTAAATAGAAGTCAAGATTTTTTTAAAAGCCAGCATAATACTTGAATTACAATCTTTTTGTTGCTCTCCCAAAATTTTTTTAGGTATGTTTGCAGTCTAGTTGGAGAAACAAAACTGTAAGACCCCAAACAAGTAAGTAATAGTGAAAGTACATATTTGGTTAAGTACCCATGGTGAAGACCATGAAAACTATAATTCTTTGGAAAGGGGAAATGAACACTGAATAGGAGAGTTTGGAGGAGATGCTGTAGATTGTCATGAGTTGGGCCTTGAACAATAAGTAGGATCTGAATATGGACAGAGGAGGAAGGAATGGTTAGTTAACAAGGGAGCATAACATGAAAAGAGCTAGTATAACAGCTCATACCTTTTGACTAACAGGCAAATTTTATTTATTTTTCATTCTTATAGCTGAAATGTAAGCCAACGTGTAAATGTATTTTGCAGTTAGACCATATGGTTTCTTTCTACTAAGAACATGGAAACAATGCATAAACAGGGTAAAAAAAATAAACTCTTTAAGCAAATAAGATAATGAGGTTATATATTTATTGAAGGTTGACCTAGACTCCTTCCCCACAGCTGAAGGAAAAATGAATATTCATATTTTGAAAATGTTTTCCTGATATCCTGTTATTACATCACTTACATTTCCATTCTCTACATTTTATAATTATATTACATCACCCACATTACCTACCTATTAAATCACCTGTATTTTCCAATATATTCCTTCCCTCTCTCCTTCTCAGTTAATCAAAAATGAAAAAAAAAACAGTTCATCAAAAATAAATGACATATTAAAAAAAGTCTAACATTCTATGCAAAACTTTCTACACCCATACGGTCTGACCTCTACAAAGAAGGTCAGGGATGTACTTCCTTCTTTCTCTTCCTTAGGATCAAGTTTGAGCGTTGTAATTACTTTATACTTCAAGTTTGATAGGTTGGAGTTGATGCTTCTTTCCGTTTATGTTATTTTAGTCATTTGTTTTTATGGTTCTTTATACTTGCTCTTCTGTTGTTGTGGTGGTGCTATTTTCAGTTGTGTCTGACTTTGTGACCCCTATTGGGGATTTTCTTGGCAAAGATATTAAAATAGTTTCCCATTTCCTACTTCATTTCATTTTACAGTCGAGGAAACTGAAGCTAATGGGGTGACTTGCCCAAATGGGCATCATGCAACTAGTAAGTTTCTGAGTCCTGGTGTTCTATCCGCTGTACTGCCTAGCTGCCTGCATACTTCCTTTACTTTGTGTCATACCATGTGAATCTTTGTACAGTGGCATGGAAAGACTTTTTGAATATCCACACACTAATTTTTTCCACATTGATTTGCAAGATTTGGTCATTTTCATTACTCAAACTGCTATACCCAATTTCTAATCATCATCTGAGATTTAGCCAATTATCAGTAATGAAAACTGCAGCAACAGAGTTCGTGGTGATTAGAGAAAGAAGAATAGAGAGGGCCAAGGAATTTGACACTCCCCAAACTGGCATTATGGATATCATCAACCTATCTTTTATTAGCCACCTGCTTATGGGAGTTGTTAGTTTTTCCCTCTGTCATCTGGCAAGATGTTCTGGACAGCAGGAGTACTTCATATTCAATGCAGCATTAAATCACGCTTAATTAAACAGCAGATATTTATACCTTAGAACTTTCATCTGATGATAGGAATAATCCTTATTAGGTTTATATTTCTTAGTTTTATCCTTGTCTTCATGTAAGTCTTTAATAGTGTGCCTAATTTGTTCAAATCTCTTTCAGTAATTTTAGTCTTTTATTTTGTGCCCTCTGTTGGACAAATAGGACAAGGGATGGGGCATTGGTCTTGTGATTTCATTGGTATAGGGAACTTGTAGGGAAGGAAATTCCCTCTACCAATATGAGCCAGCACTTCACAAGTTATAGTGTTAAAGAGTTGCTTAGTGGAGAGCTAGGAAAATGCTGCCATGAACTTTGGACCTCACACTAGACCAAGAATATCCACATTTTTAATATACTATGGACCTTCTCTACGTTCCTTCTGAATTCGGTGCATCAACCTTTCTTAGATCCCTCCAGCTACAAATGGATTCTCCCCTTCCCTCCCTGTTCCCTGTACATATATATCATACCTATGTTGTATATGTTTGTGTATGCTGATGTTTCTCCCATGTAGACTGTAACCTGTCTGAGGGAAGGAGCTATTTCACTTTTGTCTTTGTTTTTCTGACACCTACTACAGTGCTGGGAACATGGTAGGCACTTCATAAATACTTGTCGATTGATTTATTGTTTGACCAGTTTGTATATCATCATGACCTACTTTCTTAATACATTTCTTCTATTTAAAATCACTTTACTTGATTTTGTCCCCTTAAGCTTCATTTTAAGTGTCTCATATAGAAAACTGCTTAGGCGCAAAGTTTGGTATTAATCCTTTCCTCTAAATAATAGTCAATTCTCTGCACTGACATGAATCAGTGAACACTGGTAGTCAGCACAGCTGCTACAGCAAGGCTGGCTGGCCAACCTTGAAAGTACTGCAGTTGCAAGTTGAAATGTGTCACAACACTCCCCTGATTTGATCACCTTTCTCTTGCTTCCACAACCCTTATGAGAAAATTCAGCTCACCCTCCCAGTGGAAGGCCTGCTAGGGGTTGCCACATGAGGGCTCTCAGCTGAACGATAAAGCCCTAGGTGGGGGTGACATTTTTCAAAAGTAAGATCTCCACCAGTTTTATTCTGACAGAATCAGGACATCATGTCATCCATACTTTCTTGCATATTTTTACAAGGCAGCATACAATGAGACATGTTCCATTATGTCGTTAGACATGTGAGTTGTAAATGAACTCTACAGAGCATTTTATGAATTTTAATCAATTTTTGGAACTTGTACTAGTACATTCTTTCCTGCTGTACAGAAGAAGCCTTCCATCTAAACAGGATTATGTTTCCCTCTTTTCTTTTATGGTGGAAAGACTGGAGTATAATAGGGTAGCTAGTTTTGATTCTTATTTTGGGACTGGACATGTGATTTCACTGCTTTAGGAAGCTACTGATGAGAAACTTATTTTTCAATATAGATTCTGAACTGCTCTGTAAATTAATGTTTTAGAGCATTTTGCTTGGGGGCACTGAAGAATTTAAGTGACTTCTCCAGGGTCACACAACCAATATGTCAGAGGCAGAACTAGAACCCAGGTAATCTTGACTCTAAAGCCTACTTATTACATCATGTTGTCTCTCATCTTCCAGGCTAATACCAGGAAATACACGTGAAACTCATGTGACACCTGGCAACATTATAATGCAATAGGGATTCTGGCTGCCATGTATTGATTCAGAGTGTATGTGATCGATACAGGTGTATCGCTATAGAGAATCTCCTTCCTCGTTCCTTGAATTTTCAAGGATTAATTATGAATAAAAGTCTTAATTGGAATCTCCAAGGGAAAGAACCTCTCAGTTAGTTTCATCCTTCTGGCCAATCAATAATAGGTTCCAAAGAACATTTCTCACCATGGGCTATAGGTACCTATGTACCATCAGAGAAGTTTCAAGATTGGGGATAAGAAAATGGTAAAAGTAATGTGGTTCTAAAGAAATGAACACATCTCCCCAAATTCTATCACAAAGGAAATAGCTTTAAAATTGACAGACCACCTATATTAATGGAACATACTGCTCATATCTCTTCTTGTATTCTATGGGCATGTTAATGCATATAGTGAACAAGAATCTTTTGAGTGTCACCCTGTATGGGTGTGTGTGTCAGCTGTTGGGGAAAAGGCACTTGATGAAAATCACAATATCTGATTTCAAAGAGCAGTACTAGCATTTACTGGGTTGTGCAACATTGAGCAAGTCACTTAAATTCTTTGAATTTCACTTTCTTCAAATAAGCCTTCATGGAGGAAATGATATTTGAGTGGGCTCTTGAGAGCTTTGAAAAGGTAGAATTGGAAAGGATATTCTAAAAGATTGAAAAACTATGATCAAAGGTTAGAAAACTCAAGATGCATTCCAAGGATAATTTGTTTTTTTGAGTGAAAAGTTTCTGTAGAGGAGGAGTGAGAGATTAGATTGGAAAAGCAGGTAGGGAATAGAATGTAGAGAACATTGAATATCAGTTGAGGCAGGTTGAATAATCTATAAACATGCATTTGTTAAGTGCCTATGATATGCCAATTTCTTGGGCTATAAGAACAAAAATGAAAAAAAAAATTCTTCCTTCAAGAAGTTATGTTCTATTCAGACATACATGTGAAATTAAAGATAGGATCTCCATATAATTTTTTAAAAAATGGAATTTCAGTTTACATTATTTCAATTTGCAACAAGTGCAAATTGGGAAAAGTACTTTAGGGTATAGAGGCATATAAGTATTTTAAAGCATAGTGAAAACTGAATGGATTTTGTTTCTAGGGAACATTTTCCCTGTCATTTCTGGTTCAGCAAGTCACCTCATCTAGGTCATAGATATAATAATTAGTAGAGCTGTGATTTAAATCCTGGCCATTCCAAATATCCCTTTTCCACGAAACCACCAATCCAACCCCATTATTTTAAAGATGAGGAAACTGGGGCCCAGATATTAAGTGACTTGCCCACTTTTAATAATTGTTCAATTTCCTTGAAGATTGAAATATTTAGCTATTCTAATACTCTCTTTGATCCATTTTTCCAATTTCCTAGGTCCATAAATAAAAACAAGACACATTTAGTCTTAGCAAATCCAAACAAGATTGTGATATACGCATGTAATAACAAGATTTAAGCATTAGCAAATAGATCAAATGAATTTTTGTTTAATAGATTTATGTCTAATTAGCCAACCCACAGGAGGTAATGTTAATAGTGCCAGATAACTGAAGTCAATGCCATTTAACAGCATGGGCCTCAGTATTGGAGAAGTAACCTTGTAGGCATCATTTCATCCAAGACCATGAGGTTCCCTGCAGTGTCAGCACTACAGCATTTAAAATCAGTTAATCATGCTTCCCCTGAGAATTGGACACCTTTCAAAAATGCCTCTGATGATGAGCTATTTGTCCCTGCACAGAGATGATGAATCCTTCCCATAATCAGTAAAATTAAAGTGGAAGATGATACAAAGTAGAAAGGAATGTAATAAGTACCTCCTCCCCTTTCAAAGCTTGTTTGCCCATAATTAGACTGAAATATTTCTATCCATGTCTAAAAGACTCCAGTTTCTTTAAACTAAGTTTTACGGTGTCCTGAACCACCCTCTGTTGGTGAAAGAGGTAATCTCCTTCTATATAGGCTCACTGGGGACAGCTGGAGACAAACAAGGAAAGCTGAGTATTCGTTCATTCTTCTGAATCTCCATCGTTTTTGAGGATTCCCATTCTTATGTTATTCCTACTCTCTTTCTTTAATCGCCGTGGTAAGGACTTGGGTTTGTTCATAGAGAAAAGACACAGAACAACTGCTCTGTACATTTAAGTCAAACTAAGAATGGAGTCACATTTGACAAGTATGTATTTCAAAGATTTAGTGCCAGAAGGAACTGTAGAAAACATTTAATACAACCTGCTTCATTTTGACAGATAAGGAACTAAGGCACAGACTGGTTAAGACCCACTCATCTGAAGTCACACAGTGAGTACATAGCAGAACTCAAATTTGAAATCAGGTCATCTGACTCCAAATCCAGTACCATGGCATGTCCTCTGTACCACCTTAATATAGCCATGAATTGCACATTTCATTAGGATATTTACCTAGGGAGGGAGAGAGAGACAGAGACAGAGAGAAAGAGAGAGAAGAAGGAGGCAGAGGCAGACGAGGAGGAGGAAGAGGAGGAGGAGAAGAAAAGAAGAACAATTATTTTAATGTTAATATGAATTGTAAAAGTCCATGTTCTTCAAACTAAATAAAATAAAGAACTAAATAAAGTTCTGGAACTTACCAATTTTATTTCAGTATAAAAGATTATCTTTTACCCCCCCTTCCTGAAAGAATAGCATTAATAAAGGAATTAGTTTTTTTTTTAAATTCCTCAGAGATTTTGAAAAAAAATAGAATTATATCCAGTACTGTTCCTTAAGCTGTTGTTGTTTTTCATTATGCTTTTTGGAAGAGGAAGATATGAGTGTCCCTTTAGTCCCTTAGGTAGCCATAATTTAGAACTAAATTTTCTTATTTGATCTGTTACTTGTATGTTTAGGGTAAAACTTTTTGTCATTGTTGTTGTTGCTATATTCTTCATTGTAAAAGTAAACACTTGGGATTTTAAGAAATAATCTTTAAAAAAACTTCTACAAAAAAGGAAAAAGAATCTGAGGTCATGGCTAAATGTCACAGCTTGGAGAGAGAGAGAGAGAAAGAGAGAGAGAGAGAGAGAGAGAGGAGAGAGAGAGAGAGAGAGAGAGAGAGAGAGAGAGAGAGAGAGAGTGTCAGCCTTTAGTCCTGACCTAATACTCTTATAAGAGCCTTTTATACTATCAGGGAAACATTTGATATTTAATATTGGGTCCTGATAGGGTTGGTGGGGCTTCCTAATAAACCTTACTTTTAGGCTGTAATTTGTGTACTAAGATAATCTATCCGTTTAATTATCAGGTCAAAAGGCTCAAACCGAGCTAATATCATACCCGTAGAGAAAGGTCCCTGCAACAAGAGGTCATATTTACTCCTTCTCCTTCCCCTGCTCCCTCAATTCTGAACAAAATATAGATTTAGCAGTAATTAAATGTGAAAGATGCCTAAACAATTATCAGATTATTAATTGATGCTAGAATGCTCAAGGTCCATTTAGTTGACCACTTAGGTTCTTTTAATTAATTTAGTAACTTGAGGTAATGAGTTGCTCATAAAAAATCCACATAAGACTAGTTTATATTCTATTTTTTTCCAATGAAAGTGTTAAAACATTCAACCATTTAATTTTAGTTTAGATAGTTGGTGTGGCATGAAAAATACAATGTGAAAATACTGTATATCATCACTTTAGAATGGGTGTGGATACTTGCATTTTTATATATGCATATATGTGGAGCAGAGGACAAAAGCATTGTTTATGGAATCGGAAGACTGATTTTTAGTACTGATTCTGATGCTTCCTTCCATGAGCCTTTGGAAAACCGTTAAATCTCAGTTTCTTCATCTGTAAAATGAAGGGCTTGTTCTAGATGAACCCTGAGCTCCCTTCCAAATGCACATACACACGCACACCCCCCCACACACAAATACACACATCCACATGCATGTTAGGGGGTAGACAGGGTTGGAGTGGAAGATAGTATTCATATTAGAATCCATTTCTTAAGCATTGTTGGAAATGCACATAGAGTGATTTTTTTTCCTACAGGTCACTGATTATGGTTAGATAGCTTCTTGGGTATGAAACATTTCTTCACATTTCACCCGCTCTTTTTTATCTCATCAAGCAAGCTTTGTACTGCCAAAGACAATAGGACCAAATTGGTCTGAAAAGATCATTTTAACAAGTTACTTATTCAATATAGCTAAAACTGTGTAATATAGAATAGCATTTGACAACAGATCAGAAACTCTGGTTTAGTTTAAAAAATTAATATAATGTAAGATTCACAATTTGAGATATGTTTATTTATATACATTTGCATATTTGCATAAATAGTGCATTGTATGGAGTGTACTACATATACACATTTATATGTCAATATAGAGGTATTATAATAACTTTTTTTTGCCTAATGAAAAAATGGAAAAGCCATTTCAGTAGAATTTTGAAGATTGATACATTATCCACACACACATGCACACACACAAACATATATTTTAGTGTATATATATTTTAAGACTAGCAAGCTGAAGTTTTCTGTTTATGTTCATTATTCTAGAGCAATGGTTTCTAAACCTTTTTTTTATCACATGTCCCTATCAGTAAAATATTCTTGATCATGCACTCTCAATATACATCAATTTTTTCTTATTTAAATATTATACATATATATATATACACACACATATATATTAACACACTTATAAAAACACAAAAAGGGGCAAACTAGGGTGGCACAGTAGACAGAACTCTGGCCTTGGCATCAGGAGGACTTGGGTTCAAATCTGGCCTCCCTTGGGCAACTCACTTAACCCCATTGCCTCACCAAAATCAAAAGAAAACAAAACAAAACAAAATAAAAAACCCACACATAGTAGAACTTAAAATTAGAAAACAATTTTAAAAGTTTGAGATAAAATGAAATATTTGATTTGGAAGGAAGAAAGGGAAGAAGGAAGTAAGAAAAAAAGAAAGAAAGAGAGAAAGGAAAGAGAAAGAAAGAGAGAGAAAGAAAGAAAGAAAGAGAAAGAAAGAAAGAAAGAAAGAAAGAAAGAAAGAAAGAAAGAAAGAAAGAAAGAAAGAAAGAAAGAAAGAAAGGAAGAAAAAGAAAAAGAAAGAAAGAACTTATTAAACACTTCCTAGGGGACAGCTAGGTGGCATGGTAGTTAATGTGTAGGGTCTGGAGTCAGGAAGACTCATCTTCCTCAGTACAAATCTGGTCTCAGACACTTCCCAACCATTTGATCTTGGGCAAGTCATTTAACCCTTTTTGTTTCTGTTTCCTCATCTGTAAAATGAGCTGAAGAAGGAAATGGCAAACCTCTCCAGTATCTTTGCCAAGAAAACCCCAAACGTAGTCATGAAGAGTTAGATATGAATGAACAATAACAAAGCACTTACTATATATCAGGCCCTGGGTTATAGGCCCTAGGGAGCCACTGGAGTTTAATGAGTAGGTGAGTAACATGATTAGAGCTGTGCTTGGAGAATACAATTTTGGTACTCATCTGGGGAATGGTTTGGAGTGGAGAGAGACTTAAGCAGGGGGAACAATTATGAGGCTATTGTAGTAATGTAGTCAAGAGGTGATTAGTGCCTGAACCAAAGTGGTAGCTGTGTGTGAATAGTGAGGTGGGGCCAAATTTTCCAGCTATTTTAACAGAAATGGCAAGATTTATTGAATAATTTCATATACAGACGATCTCAGGGACATGAACCTGAATAGTCAAAAGAGTAATGGTGCCATCAAAAGAAATGGGGAGAACTTAAAGAGGGATGAGTTTGAGGGAAAAAAGCAAATATAATAAAATTTGCCTTGAAAATTGCAGCTTATTCATGCACAGGGGGTGTTGGGATGAGATGGATTTCCCCAGCCTCTAAATGCTTATACCTTGGAGGTCATTGGGGTGATCTAGGAGTGGGGAAGAAAATTTAAGCAGTGTCAAATGTTGCATAGAGATATAAAAGAATGAAGACTACATAAAGACCATTATATTTTTGTCAAGAAAGTGATCATTGCCTCAACTGTAACGATTTGTATATTCTCTTTTACTCCTTTCTGCCTTTATCCTCCATGGTTACTGGATCATGGGAAAAGTTGTAGCTTGTGTTACATTTCTGTGTTTCCAAGGTGACAGTTTCTTCATTTAAAAAATGAGGGTGATGGGCTGATGGCCTTTAAAGTCTTGTCTTGCTAAAAAACATGTGATCCTAAGTTCCATTAGATCATAAGCTTCTTGAGGACAGACACCCTCTTTTGTATCTTTTTTGTATCCCCAGTGCTTAGCACATAGTAGCCACTTAGTAGGTAATTAATAAATGTTTATTGATTGATTGATCCTTTGTGGGTCTATGTTGTTGGTATCTTCAGGAAACCAAGAGGGTGCCCTCTTCCCAAATCAACTCTCCAGATTGTGGATAAGAGAACTCAAGAGATTTTATTTGTAACCGTAGAGCACAGAGATGATGTAGTAACATAATGTCCCTTGAATTATCTAAGACCAGTGCTTCTCTTTTGGCAGATTGCCCTAGTTAATTACAGCTGTCACTCAAATGGCTGTTAGGGAACTGACACCAAGCTCTCTATAGTACTGCAGGAACCCATGGGTCTGTAGTTACAATCCTTTAATAATTACATCATTATATAAAACCTTACTCCTCCCTTTATTACCATTGAGACACAGCTTCCTTCCCTTTTATCAATAAAAAATAACCAAATATTTGTCAGTTATCTTTTGTTCTATTTTTCCTTTTCTTCACTATTTTTGCATTGATGAAGACATTTTATTTTTGATGCTTGTTCTACATGGTTTTTATGAAATAAATGATGGTTTCCTGTTTTGACTGAGGATGAAATCTGGTACTATTTGGGTACTATTTGGTAGAGTCAACTCTAACCTTTAATATTCCATCTACCACAATATTCCTTTTGATTATTAAATGATTTCTATTGAAATAAAAGAAACTTTGATGTTTTTATAGAAGTTTCCTGCTCTGCTTTATTTTCTTCTCATGCAAGAACTGTTTTGTTTTTACATTTCTATTTCCAACATTTAGCACTGTGATACCTTTGTCTTTAATAAATATCAGTTGAATTGGTTTGATTCTTCATATTTATAGACTACTGAGGTATCAGGTAAAGGGCTAAACTTCTTAATGGATGACTCAAAACTTCCCAGAACCTAGACTCTTGTTGTTTTTTTTTTTAAATATTTTTTGAAGATTAAATTTGTTTTGTTGTTTGTATTGCTTTCTATTTTAAGGGACTAATATCTTATGATAGAATTATTATATTTTGTAGGATTATGATAAAAATCAATGCTGACTAATGGCATTACTATTGACATTCTTAAGGCAGGAGTTTGATTTCTAGAATTATTTTTGATATTAGAGTCAGTCTGTTCCTTAATAAGCTATTGCAAAGATGATATTGTATACCCTTAAGTCATTATTGGGAACCAGTAAATCAGCTATTCATGTCAACATACAGTAAATAAGAAATTGGGACACCATTAGAGACATTGTGGTTTGGAAACTGTAGCAGAGAGAGGGTAGATGTTATGAATGAAGCACTGCCACTGGGTAACTAACTGTTTGATCTTTGGAGAGTAATTGACTCTCTCTGATCCTCAGTTTCCTTAATTTTTTTTTTTCCGGTTTCCTTATTTTGTTTTTCTTTTTAGGCAATTGGGGTTAAGTGACTTGCCCAGGGTCACACAGCTAGTAAGTGTCAAGTGTTTGGTCTGAGATAGGATTTGAACTCAGGTCCTCCTGATTTCAGGGCCGCTGCTCTATCCACCGCACCACCTACTTGCCCCCCTGTTTCCTAATTTTTAAAAAGCAGTTGGATTATATTGATTATTTGAAAGACCCTTTCTGGCTCAAAAGTTTCCTGATTCTCCATGCATGTCAAGTGCATTTTTATTCTACCCCCCTGTATATAGTTTTAAGAAAGTTTCATACAGAGTCTATATCATCTTCCAAATCATTACAAAACCATTCTACCTGCTCTTTGATTCTCCTCTTCCTCACTTCCCTCCACCAAAACTTGCATTCTTTCTTTGGGATGCTGGACTCTGATAGGTGAGATTTCACCTTATCTTACCCAGAAACAGATGACTAGGCCACTTTGTGACTATTTCCTAAGCTTGCTGCTGTGATACTCCCTCCAACCACCCTTTTTAAATTTTAGCTCTCCTTTATTTTTACTTCCTCTATTACGATGTGCAAAGTCCTTGAAAGGCACAATGTCTTGGTTGCTTAATCTGTATCCTCAGCACTTATTATGGTTCCCAGAACATAGCAAGTGCTTAATAAATACTTTTAAAATTAATTAATTGTTCATTCAGCTGGGAGACAATATGATAGTGACTGTAGAAGACTGGAATATGAAGTGGGTAAAACCAAACAAAACTAAAATTAGCCAAAATACTACAAACAGCTGTCATACAAATGTCAAAATCTGTGAAATAAAACGTATCTCAAGTAATATTTCTTGAAAGTGAAGGACACGTTTTTATCCATATAATTTATTAAGCAACCTTAAATTTGGGATCTGATCATATTCTGTTTTCAACTAACCTAAGTAGAATATTCTGGGAATAAAGCATTCACCATATGAGGTAAATGAACTCTTCCAGTGCACCAAGGTACCAATTAATGCCCTGGAGGAGGCAAATTACTCAGTGGTATCCTGCTATCCTGCAGGACTGAATTTTCTGTAAATGGTCCAGTGGCTCTCTTATAGAGAGTAGATTACTTCTAATAGGTCTCCATAGGACAAGGTCCAATTTAAAATCGGAAATTAGATTCCATCTGATCAGTGAGCTGTGGCATCCCAAATGTGTCATAGAATATTCATGCTTAGGAAATCACAAGATATAAAATCTCCTTGAACAAGACTGAGAAATACAATGTAGAAATAGAAATGCTTGATACTTGGAGTATATTATACACCTTGAAAAGTTCATGTGCCTGAGACCTTTACCACTTGGTCATACTCTTCCACTTCCACTTTAGTTTTTCAACATGCTTCTGAAAATTTAAATGCTTTATAGAAACTATGTGGAATTCCTGCCATCTCTTAAGAACTTTTCATCTAAAATGGATACCAGTAAGGTGAAAATAAAATAAACATCCTTTGAATTTTTATTATTTCAATCTTATGTTACAATAATCTGTATGTTTAATATCTCATTTGCCATCAAAATCCCTTTGCAAACAAAATGATAGAAGTTTATGGAAGAGGAATATGCTCAAGCTCATATGACAGGAACATATAGTAGGAGAGCTCAGTTCTCTACATGCTCACATCTGTGCTGCCTTCTTCCTTTTTTTTAGAGGGGGGATAGTTCTTGATTTTTTTTGACACAAAATCCCATTCAAACGAAAGTTCAAATCCCCACCTTGCCACCTATTAGCTGTGTTACTAGGTGAGTAACTTAGCCTTTTGGGTCCCAGTTTCCTTATCCATAAGCTTAGGAGGTGGAAGAAGCTATCCTCTAAGGTTGCTTGCAGATCTGGTGATGACTCTGTTATACTCTGAACACCTTCCCCTACACATAAAGTACACTGCACACAAAGGAGTAGTTGAATCAGTTGGCATATGTCACATTCATTTTTTTTCTGGTGTTATTGTTTGTTATGAGATGGGAAGGAAGTATCCTTCAAGTTTAATAATTTCATCTTGTGATGTTTATTATATTTTGAATGAGTTATGTTGATATTTAAAGTTATTTTCATTTACATGATTTTAGTTATTGTGTATACTTTTATTTTGGATGGATCTTTTCACTCTTTATCACTTCATAAAATTCCCCCAAAGGTGTTTTTATTTGTTATTCATGTTTACTTTTTCTTTTGATCTGAGAATAGTTTATTCTTTTCATACATGACAATTTTTTTCAACTTTTACTCAGTTTTTGGTCAACAGTTGCCTTCCAGTTATTTGCTGTTAAAATAGAGTTGCTGTCATTATGTTTGTATGTACGGATCATCGTGGTGCTAGAGGAAATTTTTGAGAGTCCCTTGGACAGCAAGATGAAATCCTTCAGTACTTAAAGAAACTAATTCAGTCTATTCATTCAAAGGTGAAGCTGAAGATTAAATACTTTTACCATGTAATGAAATGATGGGACTTACTGCAAAAGACCTGATGTTGGGAAAGACTGAAGGAAAAAATGAAAGGGGGACAGCAGAGGATGAGAAGGATAGATAGTATCATGGAAAAGATGGACATGGACTTGGACACACTTTGAGAGACAGTAGAGGATAGAAGGCCCTGACATGCTATGGTCCATGGGGTCAAGAAGAGTTGGACATGACTGAACAGCAACATGAATCATTAGATACAGAACTAGAGCTGGAAGGGGATTAGACGGCATTCAGTCCAACCCTCTCTTTTCAGAGATGAGGAGAACTGATATGTTCTGTGTTACCCAGGTAGCATCAAAACCAAAATTTTTACCCAGGTGTTCTAAATTAAAATCTAACAATGTCTCCACAACACTATCTTATCACTTGCTTGATTTTTTACTTACAAATAATCCCTGCAGAGTATAAAGCAAGTAAAGGGATTGATAGGTCAAAGGGGCTGAAAAATTTTTTTCTTGCACATTTCTGTATTGCATTCCAGAATAATTGAGGCTACATCAGCAATGACTATGCCTGTTTTGCACACTTTCATCATGGAATTTTTCCATCTTTTAATACACACAATTTTATATCAATCATGTATATGTGTGTGTGTGTGTGTGTGTGTGTGTGTGTGTGTGTGTTAATTATACTAGGCATGGTGTTGAAAAGAGTGCTTAATCATTATTTTATTCAATGAACCAGAGGTAAGACTTTGGGCAGTGTTTGGGAGTTATATGGAAGCATAGACCAGCTAAGTATAAGGGGAAAAAATAAGAACTACAGCTTTCTCACAAAGTAGTCAGCAATCTGACACCAGAGGTATTCAAGTAGAGACTTCATGATCATGTATCTAGGACATTGGAGAACAGTATCCTCATATACTCATGTACTGGATAAAATATTTTCCTAGAAGATTTATAAGTTTCCTTCAATTGTTAAGATTCTATATTTTTGTGACAATGATTATTCACAACATAACACCCTCATGGATTGGGAGAGTTATGTGGCTTCACCTGAATTATTTATCCACTGAAAGCAACTGACAGAGTATATAAGCATTAATGCAATGCATTTTAGAGTTTTGTGGAAAATGAATGAAGAGGGGTGTGCTGGGAGTGGGGGAAGGTGTTTATTTTTAAAATTTATTCATGAAGAAAATTGCCCTACTTCAAATTCAGCAGAATAAGGATTTTCAATAGACCATTAGTGTTGGACCTCAATATAGCAAAGCAGATTGCTTCAAAGATAGTATTTTGACACTAAGTGGAGCATTTTCTACAGCCAAATCAATTCCAGCATTGGTGAAATCAACAATTTATTTATTTATTTTGTGAAACATCTTGTTTGCTCTTTTACAAGCATATAGGCAACATTTCTACTATATACAGACTTCACTTATTCTACTTTCTATAATGATGATCTCGGGCTACTTTGTATGCAATTTTTATTGAATACATAAAACTTTAGAACTAGAAAGGACCTTAGAGATCATCTAGCCCAATCCAACTAATATTTTACACATGAGAAAAATATTGGTAATAGAAGCTACGTGACTTAACCAAAGAGAAATAAGTAATGTGTAGGACTGGAAACCAGGAAACTACCAATTGTAAATGCTTTCCTTGATACCATGTATCTCCCTTAACTTAGAGATCAAAGAAGGTATCTGAATATGTACGTGAAGGTTCTGTGATTCCATGAGAATGGGAGATTTCCTGTGTGAGAATCCCTTTCATCAACGAATATTACAGCCTATACTTGACTTAGTAGATAAGTTCTACTGACTTGCCCTAGGTTAAATTTGAATCCCTCAGAGGTAGGATTTCAACCCAAGTCTTCATGACTCAAATTCCAGGAATGAACTGAAGATAAAACAGCATTTGTGTGCATTTTCACTTTCGTTAATGGAACGCTTTTTAATGGCTGCTGAATCAGAGGTTATGATGAAGCCAATATTTTTAACTATGGACTTTTTGTTTTAGATGGAAAAGTATCAGATGATATAAATAATCAAACTTGCTTCTCATGAGAACTCAAAATATAATCTTTAATTAGGTGGTAGGAAAGAATTTAGTGAACTTATGATTCACTCTTAATCATAATGCTGAGATAGTGGGAGTTGATTGAATAACAAGGAAGTTAGTAACAAAGAAAAATTGTTTCTTCATTGATTTTATGCAGTATTTTTCTACTGCTTTTACCCATATATGCTCTACTGTAACTCAATGAAAGGAATAAATTAGAAGACATTTTATCATCCTTTATCTAACAAATCAGATTGGGAAAAAATTGCTTTCCCATACTGGCAATTTCCAAAAGGGTACAGTTGCATAAAATATTTCTTTCCATATAATGCAGTCTGAGTTTTAGCTCTTTTAACATGATTTTTTTTCTAAATACAATAGCTGTCTCAGCTTGCAAGGTTATTACTGTAAAGTACTAAAAGGGTTTGTTTTATTTCATGTTCTAGGAAAACTATATATTTTTAATATTAAATCTTATTATCTATTGCATAGTTTTCATTCTATAGTTGTAAATGTGGCATCTTGAAATATTATTTGTTTGCTGAAGATAATTAGATTCGCTATTTTCAAAAACATAAAGTACAAATATTCTTGCTCTTAATCCCTGGTTCCCATGTGCCAAAAATGCATCTTGCTTCATTTAAAAAATAAAATTATTTATATGTTTTATAACAACTTATATCAAGGCTTGTGTGCCTCTGAGATAAAATTCGTTTCAAGTTGCTGAAGGTTTCAGGATTCACTTTGTTCCTTACAAATAGGCACTAAGCATGTGTTATCACAGTGTAACACATGCCTGGTGTGTTTCATTGCTCAGCTAAATCATACAATCAACTGACTCTTCACATTGGAAAGTCTCTTGGGCCAGAGCCAATCCCTTTCCTAAGGTTGACATCGCTGTAAAGAAGGGTCTATTAGTTTAATAAATTGCTATTACATCAAAGGAATTCTTTTCACAAGAAGTAGGAGTGCGACGAAGCTTACAAAGGAATTATGTTTGAATCTGTGTCAAAAATAAACACAAGACTTCAATGAATTAATTATCCTCGCATGGTGTTTTTTCTGTTGGGTGCCTGGAGAATGGACCTCTGATTAGACTCAGTGTCAGAGTTCTCAAGACCCATAGCTCAATTGCTGATACCCTGTGATTATAGGTAAGACATACTTTTTTGTTTCTCTATTCTCATCAGGAATTGGTAATAGTATCATTTAACTGGATAAGTTTGACTCTAAGAGATAGTTTACAAATGGGAGCTATAAAGCATAATGAAAATAGAAAGTGTTCATATACTAGATGCTAAATAGAATTCTTCAGTCATATGTTGGTGCTATTTGGGCCACTTAGAGCTCACTATCTCACCTTGGGATAACTTCAATCTGTAATATCCATTTGGACACCTGTAAATAACTGTGAGCATCATGAGAATAATAACAATATTAACTTGTGGTTTGTTGTATTTGTTTTTGGAGGCAATTGGGCTTAAATGACTTGCCCAGGGTCACACAGCTAGTTAGTGTCTGAGGCCAAATTTGAACTCTGACCCTCCTGACTCCAGAACCTTGTGCTCTATCCACCGTGCCACCTACCTGCTCTATAAATTCTTAACAGTCAGTCAGTCAACTGTTTTTGTTATTTGTGTCATTTGCTATATATTTCTTATGCAGCAGATACTCTGTTAAGTCAGTTTTGGGAACACAACGAACTGGAAAAAAAATAGTTCCAGCCCTCAAAGAGCTTAAGATGAAAAGAGTGAGGTATCAGTGATAATAACGATAAGAACTGACATCTATATAGCATTTTTAAGTTTTACGAAGTGCTTTGCATGTACAGTCATCATGTGAGCCTCCTCCCAAAACTGTGAAATGAGAGACATTTCAACACACTGTAGTGGGACAAACTCTGCAAATTGTGGAAATCACATTAGTGATAGGTTAATGATGAGGCATATATATTAATAACTATACTGATGTGAATAATTAAGCAAAGTCATTCTCTTTATCTATTTAGGTAATTAACTCATAGTGTGGAAATTCCCTCCACTAACAAAGAGCTCTAGGGAGATGTTCCATGTACACGGAAATCACATGACCTCTCCAGAGTCACATTGATGAGCCTAAGAGGTGAAATTTGAACAATATTCTTCCCAAATTTGAGCCAAGCATTCTGTCTACAATGATATATGGGGTGTTCCAATGTCTTAGAGTAGTTCTAAGCTGTAGTAGTTTAAAACTGCATGAAGATTTTTGGGAAACCCTATATTTCTACACGTATTATACATGGGCCCATATTTCACATATACACATGCATGTATGTACATATGACCACATACATGTGTATCTCACCACATATAAGATACAGCATAGTCAATACATTATGAAAATAGATGTGAGTCATGTAACACAGTGATCACAAATGCTCGTATTTATATATACATATAGATACATATATACATACACATATACATATATGCATACATACATATTACATATACATATATATATAATTTCTAATTCTGTGGCTATGGAAAAATCATGCAAAACAAAAAGTTTTCTTTAAAGTTCACAGTTTTATGGATTTAGCTAGTTTCTTTGATTTCACAGGTTGTCAATGGAGTGAAAACTGCTGTGATCATTATATATCATATAAATCATATCTATTTTCATAATGTATTATTTGACTCTAGGAGTGGGGAAGCTGCAGCCTCCAGGCCATATATGGCCCTCTAGGTCCTCAAGCATGGTCCTTTCGTTGAATCCAAACTTCACAGAACAAATCCCCTTAATAAAAGGATTTGTTTTGTAGAACCTGGCCTCAATCATAAGGCCACAACCAAGGACATAGAAGACCACATGTGGCCTCGAGGCTGCAGGTTCCCCATCCCTGGACTGTGCCGTATTATTATTACCTGACTCCAAATAGTTTCTAACCATATAAACACACTCCTTATACTTACTGTCTGTGCTAGGAGACCTGAAGTTAAGGTGGAATGGAAATCTGACCAAATGTGCTCCTATAACAACCAATTAATTATTTGGCTTTTGTTGGAAAACAAACAAACAAAAAAACCACTTCTCCCTCTTAGAGTGAATGACATGCTTTAATTAAATAGTTATCCAACAGTGAAGAAGAAAGCTACCCTCCATTTAAAAAAAAGCAAACCTAATTCCCCTGATGAGATGCACCAAAAAACTCCATTTCTAACCAGTAGTTGCTATCGTGTAGCTATCCATCAATTCTCTACAAAATAAGTCTTGATTCACTGTTCCTCCTTATATGAGAGGCAAGAATTCTATGATAGAACTTGATATATCTTGTCAAATGTGGTCATTTTGTCAGCTATATTTGATTGGGTGGTTTTCTTTGGAACAAAGAAATATGTATGTGTGTATGGTTTTTTTTTGGGGGGGAGGCAAGAATTGGAAATACTATGATAGATAAAAGGCATACATAAAACTTTCTTTTTCTTTTAATGCACTAAAGAAGAACTCTGTGCCAGATGTAATGAAAAAGGTAAAGGCCCTGTCCTTAAGGATCTTGCAACTGAGTCATGCTTTAAATGTAAGGAGAGCTCTTTCGGTTGGTCTTTTCGATGTCATAAAGATATGGGGAAAATAGTAAAACAAGGGGCAAAATGTCCTGTTGAACTGAACCCAAACTCTGAATTTTTGTCTAAAAGAAAGATAGCTCCATATATTGGTTCCCTGAGGTAACTGGAATTACGCTTTCTAAGCTGTTAGTATTTAGATATCACACATATCAAGGCAAGACCACAAATAGATGAAAATCTCTAATACAGATGTCACCAAAAGAGATGCAAGCATGTAAGGGAACAACCTCAACATCATAAGATGAAGCCTGTGCAGTGCTTGGGGATTGAAGCTTATGTCCATATTTTTGTAGGCTTATATATGCAGCTTGTCCATCTGTTTGGGGCTACACCTGTCTAGGAAATGCTATACATCATTTATTTATCAGCAAAGAGCCAGCCTGGAGTCAGAGCTCATCTTCATTTTAGTCAGGTACTGAATGTAAGAATTCTGAAAAGCAATTTGGGGCCAAGATACATCCTTTTCTCAGAAAGAAGTTGTACTTAACAGGGATCTGGAGTGTAGCAGCTCAGATCTGAGATGAAATTCACAGGACAGCCCCCAGTGAATTCTCAAACAGAGATGTCAAGATTTTTCTATGGTTAAATCATATACCCAAATCTGATGTTTCCTTCTTTCATTGTATTCTTTCCTAAATAACTCAGTAGTCAACTTTCAAATAGATATGTAAGGATTATTGGTGCCAAATATTTAATCTATGGTAGGTTTGTATCATTGCCCAACATATTGCAACCTCCTAGTCATTAACTATGGGACATCTAGGTGGCACAGTGGGTAGAGTGCCAGATCTAGAGTCAGGAAGACTCCTCTTCCTGATTTCAAATGTGGCCTCAGACACTTACTAGCTATTTTGCTCTGGCAAGTCATTTAACCATTTTCCTCAGTTTCCTCATATTTAAATAAACTGGCAAAGAAAATGGCAAACCACTCCAGTACCTTTGCCAAGAAAACCCTAAATGAGGTCATGAAGAGTGAGACACAACTAGGAAAAGGTGATATCTAAATATGGAATGCAAATTGCCTTTATCATCCACCCCCATTAATACAGATTATTAATTTGAGATATCAACTTAGTCTCACACTCCTTAACACTTTTGAACAAGTATGTATTAAGGACCTACAATATGCAAGGAACTGCTGTAAGTGCTGGAGGTACTATAGAGTGATCCTGGAATAAACAGCTGTTCGTTAATTTCTGGCCACAAGCATATTTCTAGAGATAAGTAAAATGATTTGTCTAGAATCAAATCTAGAATATTAATAACTTCCAATAACGTTATGGCCAATTTTTTAGCACTATCTGTTTCATTCCATTCCTGAGTAGTTTAATTTATACTCAGGCCCAATAAATCTTAAATCCATAGGCACAGATTTCATGGGATCGTATTTTATTATAAGAAGTATAGAATGAGGAAAGGATTTACATACATTAGACTATGTCAGCAATGACCCTATATAATAATACAAAAATGATTCTGTTTTTTGTCACTTTTGCTTCATGAGACAATTGATTATTGCTACAAATCTGTTAGCTTATTCCAAAGCCATATGGATATGAAAGTCAGTCTAAACTACTTTTTAATCATATCATTTGCCTTTCTTGAAGAAAATAAAACAACTCTTTTTCTTCTTAGAAGTCTTTTGAATATGTTCTATGATTATCCCATACCCCCAAAACAACAAAAATAAAAAGAGAGATGGCTTCAAAAGAATTCAGACATGCATTCATTCCCTCAGCTCATTATCATATACCAAGTATAATAATTACTTAAGCCAATACATTGGGTCATTAACTTTGTCTTCTAGGGCATTTAAGTAAAATTGTTTATTTCACAACTATTCAAAAACTTTTACTAAATTCAACTAGCAATTATTAAGCACCTACTGTATATAAAGTACTATGCTAAGTGCTGACTTAGCATATTTACACACACTGGAAAACAGTCCTTGCCTTCAACCTGCCTATAGCCTTTGGATTTAACAAATGATACATCATTTAAATTGTAAATGACTCACTTCAAAACAACTGTTTGAGTCCATTCTTTAAAGGCATACAAATAAAACAAATTATCCACTTTAATGAGAGGCAAGAAAGAAAAAAAAAGGAAAAATGTCACTTGTTATAGTTCAGACTCATTTATTCTGGTGTATAAGCCCCTCCTAAATCTGGTGCTACCTTACTTTTTTTGGAATTATCTCAATCTTCCAACCAAATTTGACTACTTATAATTCCATACCTAATTATTCCTGTACTTTTGCAACATCATACCTTTGATCACATCCTTTGAAATCTGTGATATCTTCTCCCCTATGCCCCATTCCTTAACTCTAGCCTCTGCCCTTTGAAATCCTATATTCAAAGATTTGTTAAAATGTTAACTCCTCCATGAAGTTTCTCCTGATGTCTCCACTTAGAAATTATATTTTTAACCTCATATTTCACTTATTTTATACACTCCTATGATCAGATGATTTAAGCTAAAAAGCAATATTTTAAGTCAACTAGTCCAATTATTTTAGTTTATAGATAAGTAAACTGAGGCCTTAAGAAATTAAGTGACTAGCCTAGTGTCAACATATAGCCAGTAACAGAGTTAGGATTCAAACCTAGGTCTTCTGATTCCATATCCATTAACCTTTCCATCAAATCACCCCTTCATTTCTTTGGAGTATAAATCTTCTATTTATATGGTTTTTTCTGGTTAATCCTTCATACTAAGTAGTAAACTTCGTAAAGACTGTAACTGAGGCTTGTTTTTTCTACTTTCCCCGACACCTAACATCATTTTGTATATATCCAGTGTTTGGTAAAGATTTGACAGTTTTAAACCAGTCAACTCTGGTTGGAGGTCTTTGGTGGAGTACCTTAGACATTCATCCCTGGAGATCTTTTCTGTTCAATGTTTTAGTCAATGGCTTAGATGAAGACACAATGGCATGCTTATCAAACTTATAGTTGATATAAAATAGGCAGGGATAACTGATGGTCTTGATGACAGAATAAGGAACCAAAAAGAATTCAGTGGGTTAGAAATTAGGACAACTTGGTAGCACAGTGGATAGAGCACTGTACTAGAAATGAGGAAGTCTCAGCTTCCTGAGTTCAAATCCCTCCTCAAACACTTACTAGCTGTGTGACCCTGGTAAAGTCACTTTGCCTCAGTTCCTCATCTGTAAAATAAGCTGGATAAGGAAATGGCAAACCACTCCAGTATCCTTCCCAAGAAAACCCCAAATAGGGTCATGAAGAGTTGGATACAACTGAGACAGCTAAACAACAACAACAATAACAAAGTTTGGAAGTATGGGCCGAATATTATATGGTTAAATTTAATGAGAACAAATTTTAAGGCTTACTCTTACATTCATAAAACCAACTGCAAAGTACAGAATAATGGAAGAATGGCTAGACAAAAGTTCCATATAATAATAACAAAATAATAGTAATTATTATTATATGGAGCTTTAATATTTGTAAAATACTTTATATGTTATAGATGATAGTAGTAGTAGTTATAGTAATAGAAAGTATAGTAGCAATTCACATTTCTTAAGCTCCTTAAGGTTTGCAAAGTGCTTTGCATATGTTAGCTTTCTGTAGTGGGGTAGGTAGGGAGGGAGGAAGACAGTTTGGAACTTAAAATGTAACAAAAAATGAAATGAAATTAAAAAAATAAATGGAAAATTTAAGGATCATAATTCAGCATGAATCAACAATGTAACATTGCAGCCAAAAAAGCTAAATCAAACTTAGAATACAGTGACAAAAGGAGATTATATTTCCAATACATTTTTCTTTGGTCCAATCATCTATCACATTCAGTTATGGCTACTACCCCATATGGAGGACATTGAGAAACTAGAGAGACTCCAAAGAGAGGGACTGAGATGGCAAATAGAATAGGAGATCAAAAAACAAAATCTGCTTGAAAGAACTTGGAATGTTTATCCTGGAGGAAAAATGATCTAGCTAATAATAACAGTTAGCATTATATAGCACTTTAAGGTTTGCAAAGCTCTTTATAAATATTGTCTCATTTAATCTTCCCAACAACTTGAGGAGGTAGGTGCTACTATTATCCTTATTTAACAGATGAGGAAAGTGAGATAAACAGAGTTTAAGTGATTTGCCCAGGGTCACACAGCTATTATGAGCCTAAGTCTGAATTTGAAATTGGGTTCTCCTATCTCCAGTGCTCTGGATAGAGCCAGCGTTCTATCTTCTGTGGGCATCTACCTACCATAGAAAGGATGCAATAACTGTCTGACTAGTTGAATGCTTGTTATGTGAAGAAAAGATTCGAGTTATTTTTCTTGACTCCAAATGGGTGAAATAAAAGGAACTGGGTAGAAGTAGAAGAGGTAAATTTTGGCTTTATGAAATTTAAAAAAAAGCAAAAAACAAAAATCTTCTCTACAATTAGGGCTATCTAAAAGTCAAATTCCCCAGAAGGTAGTGTGTTTCTGTTCATTAGAGGTCTTAAAAACATATTCACATGGGGATGTGGTGGAGGAGAGTTTTAGGCATAGGTTGGATTAGATGAGCATTCAGATAATCAACAAGATTTTATTAAATACCTTTGTGTCAGATCATGTGACAAACATGAAGGATGCAAATACAAGGAAGGAAACAACCCTTACACAGAAGCTCCTGGTCTGAGATCTCTTACAATTTTGAGATTCTATGGCTCCTAATTAGGTTGAGATAAACGTTCCTTTGAGGGAAAGAATTTTTCAGTTTATTGACTAGCCAGACTTATTGATTTGGACTCTACAAGCTGTCTTACCTACCCTATCATTAATGTAATTATCCTTGTAAAAAGATGTCATACTCTGGAATGTGATCATTTTTAGCTATAAGATCATCTCTCAAAAAATCTTAAGTGGAAAGTTTACATTATGGCTTATCCACAGGAAATATGACTTTAAAATATTTCTTGACATTTTTTAATGTCTTCTGTTTCCTTAGGCATTTTCTACCTAGTTATGATTGAATCATAGGAATAAGGGTTTGTGATATGCAGCCCTGATAGCCCTCAATCCACTTCCTATAATACTCAACCCAAATATGTCCAAATAGCTTGCTCCAATATGAGGATTAGTTCAAACTTTCAGATTTTGGATAATGGAGTGAAAGTAAAAGGTATGTTTCTAAAATGATTAAAAAAGTTTTGGTTTGTAGCTTATGGAACCAGACTCATTATGTTATGGTAGCACCTTACATAGCAAATAGAATGAGTCTATTTAGGAGTAACTAAATAATTTCTTTCACTGAAAGAGAATAAAAGGGGGCAGCTAGGTGGCATAGTGGATAAAGCACCGGCCCTGGATTCAGGAGTTCAAATCCAGCCTCAGACACATAACATGTACTAGCAGTGTGACCCTGGGCAAGTCACTTAACCCCATTGCCTAACCCCCCCCCAAAAAAAAAGAGAGAGAGAGAAAACATGTATCCAAAATTCAAACCAGTCTTAAAAGTTAATCCACAAGTAGCCTGATAATTTTACATATGAAAAGAAAATAAAATTTGATTTCAAAGAGTCAAAATTAAAAAAAAATAACTCTCAAACACCAAGAACATAGATATAAACACATATTTAATTACACTAGCCCTGTTTCTAACTTTGGGGTTATAAGTGGAGTAAAGACATGGTTCCTCCCATTGGTTCTAATTCTTCTTTACAATATGGTTAATGTGAAAATATGTTTAATATGAATGTATGTGTAGGGCCTATATCAGATTGCATGCTGACCTAAAGTGGGAGTAGCAGAGGGAGGAGGGAGAAAATTTGGAACTCAAAATATTATGGAAATGAATGTTGAAAACTAAAAATAAACAAATTGAGTAAAGAGTAGTTAATCAAAAGAAGTTATATTTCAGTGACTAAAAGAATACCCACTAGAAACACAAAAAGTAATGACATGTGTAGCTCAAAAGGAAAGAAGAGACAAAGGTTGACATAAGATCCCTATGTAAGGGCTCTAGTATTTAGTTCTCTTTATACTCTAGCATTAACCTCACTTCCCAGCCTTCTTTCATATTAATCTTATTCAAGTATGCTATGTTCTAGCTAAATTACTTGGCACCTGATACTTCCATGAAATCTTCCATGAATTTACAAAGGCCATCCCCATCCATTTCATATGTTCTTTACTTATTTCCACGTGTTAAAAGCTTCTTTACTAGTAAAACATTCTTGGCAGATGGAATAACACAGTTTGAGTGTAACAGACAAGCCTGAAACCCATAGGAGAGCTAAAGGGATGTCTACCCCAAACATGTGAAGACTTCTCCCGGTGGAACAAGTGGATGAGAACAATTTGTTTGAATGGCCGTGAAGGCAGCTGAAACAGTCATTATGGAGCACTTAGAGCTTGGTTAGACATTGAAGACACCAAGGTCATCCACTGAATCCCAGGCTATTGCAGGTCATGTTGACTTTTGTTTTGCCATTATACTTTGATGACTCTGGAAGAGAGAATGAGGCTGATGACTTCATGAAATGATGTCTCACTTAAGTCCAATTCAATGCACAAATCAAGACATCACCCTGTCATATCATTGCTCCTCTTTGAAACAAAGGATGGACAACATTCACCACGAAGGCTTCTTTGATTTCTCCTACTGAAATATTATCTCCTCAAATTTTCTTAGATTACTTTTCCTGGATCTTCAATTGCCCTTATCACATTTTTCCTCTTGCCTTATTTTTTGAAGTGTTCACTATATCTCTGTTACTAGATTTTAAGATCCCTGAGTTCAGACACCACGTGGATTTCCTATCTTTGATTCTCTTGTGCCAAGAACAGTGTGTTTATTGGATTGAAGTGAACTGGGAAGGGAGGTAGAAAGAAGACTCTTCCCCATCTAGTATTTATTAGCTCTAGGGAGAATAAGTAAAAGTGGGTCCTGATTTAAATCCAGTTAGGTTATCTTGACACCTCATTAACACATCATTTAAAAAGTAATCTCTAGATGGTTACTTTTCCAGTAGATGGAGTAGTTATTTTCTCTTCAATTCTCACAAGCTGCTGAAAAGACTCTAGGCTTCCTAGAAGTTCCATTAAGATTCTATACTTCCCAGTAATAATTTCCAGATTATGTTTATTCACTTTCTTTGTTGATACCCACAACGGCTTTAATTACTCTTCCTTTTCATTGCAACCCAGCAGGACCTGGCAAGGAAGGAATTTTGAGGTTCCCGAAGGCTTAGCTCTTAGTAAGTACCTTTTAAAACAAAATGCTTTTCACACCAGCCTTCAGGGATGGTGAAGCCTGCACAGCTTAGAAAAAGAAATAATGCTTAGAATGGCACTCTGAGTGTCAATGTTCATCCAAAAGGCTGTACGTAGAAAATGATATAGTAACAGAATTAGATCTTTTTGAATGCAAGTCCATAGGCCCAGATCACTACATCCTGTGGTTATTATAATTGTCAGATGTGATTGGTAAGTCTCAGTCAATACCTTGGAAATGTCTTGGAGAATTCAGTATCCTTCATGATTGGAGAAGGGTGAATATTGTTCTAATGAGAGACAGACAGAGACAAAAACAGAAAGGAGGGGAGGACAGAGACATAGATGGAGACAAAGAGAAAGAAAGGAGAGAGAGGAAGAGAGAGAGACACAAGAGTCAGAGAGAGAGGTGAGAAAGACAGAGAGACAGAAATGGAGAGCGAGAGGAGAGAGACAGATATGTAGAGAGACAGAGGCAGAGACAAAGACAGAGAAAAAAGAGGAAAGAGAAGGAAGAGAAGAGAGAGGGGGAGGAGGAGTAAAGAAAGAAAAGAAGGAAGGAAAGGGGGAATTGAATGATGAGTCAGGCTAGCATAGCCTCATTTTCTTTTATGACAAGGATTCTCCACCAGAAGATTTTTGTCCAAGTTTTATCAAAGTATTTGACAAAGTGTCTAATGCTATTCTTGTGTAAAAGATTAAGGGATGTGGGTTAGAAAGTAGAGGTGTTGCATAGATTTAAAAATGACTGGATGATAAATACCTGAAAATAGTCACTCATAGTTTACTATTAACTTGGAAAGAGGTCTCTGTTGCATTGTTCAGGGAATCTCTTTCTGGCCCGGTGTTTGTTTATTTAGTTAGTCAGTGACTTATATAAAGCCATAGGTAAAATGCTTAGCAAGTTTATAGCTGACAAATCTAGACTGGCTAAGTAATATATTGTATGACAAAATCAGGATCCAAAAAGATCATAATAAACTAGAATACTAGGTAGAATCTAATGAATGTAAATATAATAGTGGTAAATACAAAGTTGTTTTTTAAATACTTTTTTCGTATATCTCCCTCCCAACCCTGTATTAGATAAGACCCAGATTACACACACACACACACACACACACACACACACACACACACACACACCCATAATACATAATTCCATATATTAGTTCTTTCTATGGAGGTGAATAGCATTTTCACTCATAAGTCCTTCGTAGCTGATTTCAATGTTCATATTGCTAAAAGTAGCTTAGTCATCCACAGTTAACTCTTTGAACAATGTTGCTGTTATTGTATACAATGTTTTCTTGGTTCTTTTTTTACCCAAAATAAAGCTGCTAATCTTTTCTTAAAGCATAGTAGTATCGCATCACAATCATGTACCACAGCTTATTCAGTCATTCCCCAATCGATGGGTATCCTCCTAATTTTCCATTTCCTTGCCACAAAAAAGAAAGCTGCTATAAATGTTTTGAACATATATATCTTTTGCTTTTTTCCTGATCACCTTGGGAATCAGACCTAATAGTGATATTGCTGGTTCAAATGGTGTACACGGTTTTATAATTCTTTGGTCAAAATTCCAAATTGCTCTCCAAAAGGATTAGATCAGTTCACAATTCCACCAACATTGTACTACTGTCCCAATTTTTAACATCCCCTCCAACATTCATCATTTTCCCCTTCTATAATTTTAGCCAATCATCTAATAGGTATGTGACGGTACCTCAAAGTTGTTTTAATTTGTATTGTCTAATCAGTATTGATTTAGGGCATTTTTATAACTATATAGCTTTGATTTCTTCCAAAAACTTTATGTTCATATTCTTTGATCCTTTATCATTTAGGGTATGACTCATATTCTTATAAATTTAATTCAGTTTTCCATATATTTGAGATATAAGGCCTATTTCTAAGGAACTGCCTATAAAAGTTTCCCCTAATTTTCTTCTTTCTTTATGTTCTTGGCTATATTGATTTAATTTGTACAAAACCTTCTAATTCAATATAATCAAATTCAATGAAATATAAATGAATCAATGATAGCATTGGGTGGTAGGAAAATTGTCCCTTATAAAGAGTTTTTAAGCAAAATCTGATGACCTTTGAAGGCTCTTCTAGATGTGAGGTTTTGATAGTAGAGAATGTCTTAATATATTAATTAGATAATAACTCTTTTTTTATATGATATATTAAGGTTTCAAAGCATTTACTTTCTACCAGCCATATAAAGTAGATATAATATGATATTCATTCCCTATTTTATGTATATGGACAACTGAGAGTCTGAGAGGTTAAAATGACATGGCTATGGTTACAAAGCTAAGAAATATCTTTTTTTTTTTTGCTAAGAAATATTTTGAAATGAGATTTGCACAGTACATGGTGAGCCAAAAACTTGCAAAATTCCTACCTCTAAGTCATATAGATCTTCATATAGCTTCATTTTCATGATAAATTTACTTTTATAAAAATGTATTTTTTCCCCAATTGATAAATGGTCAGAGAATATGAACAGGTGGTTCTCAGATGAAGAAATTAAAGCCATGTATAGTCATATGAAAAAATGCTCTAAATCACTATTGATTAGAGAAATGCAAATCAAAACAACTCTGAGGTACCACATTATACCTATCAGATTGGCCAACATGACAAAACAGGAAAATGATAAATGTTGGGAAAGATGTGGGAAAATTGGAACACTAATCCATTGTTGGTAGAGTTGTGAACTGATCCAACCATTTTGGAGAGCAATTTCGAGCTATGCCCAAAGGGCTACAAAAAAGTGCATACTCTTTGACCCAGCAATATAGCACTTCTAGGGCTATATTCCAAAGAGATCATATAAATGGGAAAAGGACCCACATGTACAAAAATATTTATAGCAGCTCTTTTTGTGGTGGCAAAGAATTGGAAATTGAGAGGATGTCCATCAGTTGGGGAATGTCTGAACAAATTGTGGTATGTGAATGTAATGGAATACTATATAAGTGCTATAAGAAATGATGAATAGGCAGACTTCAGAAAAACCTGGAAAGAGTTGATTGGTCTGATGCTGAGTGAAGTGAGCAGAACAAAGAAAACATTGCACACGATGACAACTATGTGGTGTGATGACTAATACTGATAGACTTAACCCTTCTCAGCAAGACATCTAAGACATCTCCAAAGGCCTCATGATGGAAAATGTTAACCACATCCAAAGCAAGAACTATGTAGTTTGAATGCAGATCAAAGCATATTATTCGTTATTTTTTTTCTCCTGTTGTGTTTTGTTTCCACTTTCTCATGGTTCCTCCTATTGGTTCTAATTCTTACTTACAACATCATTAATATGAAAATATGTTTAGCAGGAATGTATATGTATAGCCTATATCAGATTGTGTGCTGTCTTGGGGAGGGAGAAAAATTTAAAATTCAAAAGCTTATGGAAGTGATTGTTGATAAATCAAAATAAATTAATTGCATTTTTTAAAAGTGTATTTTTATTTATTTCATTAAATATTTCCTAATTACCTGTAAAAACTTTAACAATAATTTTATAAAATATCGAGCTTTGAGTTCTCTCCCTCTCTCATGTTCCTCGCCCCTTTGGAAAAAATTGATATTGATTCTACATGTGAAGTCATGCAAAACATATTTTCATATTAGCCATATTGAAAAAGCAAACAGACAAAATTATACAAGAAAAATAAAGAAAAAAATTAAAAGTATGCTTTAATTTGCAGTCAGCATTTATTAGTTTTCTTTCTGAAGTTAGATGGCATTTTTCATGATGGGTCATTTGGAAGTATCTTGGATCGTTGTCTTGAACTGAGTAGCTAAGTCTTTTACAGTTAATCATCCTTACAATATTGCTGTTACTATGTACAATGTTCTCTTCATTCTGCTCACTTCACTGTGCATGAATTCATCTAAGATGTATCAGGTTTTCTTTCTTTCTTTCTTTCTTTCTTTCTTTCTTTCTTTCTTTCTTTCTTTCTTTCTTTCTTTCTTTCTTTCTTTCTTTCTTTCTTTCTTTCTTTCTTTCTTTTTTCCTGAAACTACACTGCCCATCATTTCTTATAGCACAATAGTATTTCATCACAATCATATACCACCACATAATCAGTCACTCCTCAGTTGATGAGCACTCCCCCCAATTTCCAATTCTTTGTCAACATGAAAAGTGCTGCTATACATATTTTTGTATAAGTAGGTCCGTTTCTCTTTTCTTTTATCTCTTTGAGATATGAACCTAGTAGTGGCTGTGCTGGGTCAAAGGGTCACAGCTATATAGCTCTTTAGACATAGTTCTAAATTGTTCTCCAAAATACTTGGAGAAGTTGAAAATTAAACCAATATTGCATTAATGTCCCAATTTTTCAAAATCCTTTCCAGCATTTGTTATTTCTTCTCTACCACGTTAGCCAATCCAATAAGTATGAAGTAGTATCATGAAATTCTTTTCATTTGCATTTCTCTAAGCAGTAGTTATTTAGAGCATTTGTGTGTGTGTGTGTGTGTGTGTGTGACTATTGTCACTTTGATTTGTTCTGAAAAATGACTTTTCATATCCTTCAGCCATTTATTAACAGGAGAATGATTGTCTTTTTTTATAAATTTTTCTTGGGTCTCTATGTATTTGAGAAATAAGTCCTTTATCAGTGAAACTTGCTGTAAAATTTCTCCCTAGTTTCCTGTATTCTTTCTAATTTTAAGTATGTTAGTTTTGTTTGTACTAATGCTTTTTAAATTTCTTATAATCAGATTTTCTATTTTACTTTCAGTAATCCCCTCTATCTCTTGTTTGATTATAAGTTCTTCCCTTATTCATAGAATTGACATGCCCTTCTAATTTATTCATGATATTACTCTTTATGTCTAAATTTTTTATCCATTTTGACCTTATCTTAGCTTATGGTGTGACAAGTTGATGCATTCCTACTTTCTGCCAAACTGCTTTCCGGTTTTCCAAGCAATTTTTTGTCAAATATTGAGTTCACACCCCACATGCTTGTATAATATTTATTTCTTAGTCAGTAGCAAATTATTTTGAGAACTACTACTTCGTAATATAGTTTTAAATCTCTTACTGTTAGGCTGCCTTTCTTAACATTTTTTTAATTGATTCCCTTGATATTCTTGACCTTTTGTTCTTCCAGATGGATGTTGTTATTATTTTTTCTAACTCGATAAAATACTTTCCTCATAGTCTGATTGTTATAGCACTGAACAAGTAAATTAACTTAGGTAGAATTATAATTTTTGTTATATTGGCTCAGTCAACTGATGAAAAATTGACTGGCAGGTAGACTACCAAGTATTTCATATTATCTGTAGTTATTTTGAATGGGATTTCTCTTTCTATCTCTTAGCGCTATATTTTGTTAGGAGTATATAGAAATGCTGATGCTTTATGTAAGTTTATTTTATATTCTGCTATTTTGCTTAACTTACTGTTTCAACTAGTTCTTTTAGTTGATTCTCAGGGGTTCTCTAAGTATACCATCATATCATCTGCAAAGAGTGATAAGTTTATTTTCTCATTATGTATTGTATTTATTTATTTGTTTGTTTTCTTGCTATGAGCCTTTTTAATGCAATATTAAAAGTAGTGGTGATAGTGGACATCCTTACTTTACCACTGATCTTACTGGGAAGGCTTCAAGTTTATCCCGATTACAGATAATATTTACTCTTAGTTTCAGATAGATACTATTACTCCATTGATTCTTATGCTTTCTAGCATTTTTAAAAGGAAGGGGTGTTATGTTTTGAAAATGTTTTTTTTCTGCATCTATTGATATGCTTTTATTTTTTGTTATTCACTTGCTCAATTTTGCTTATAATTTTCTGAATATTGAAGCAGTCCTGTATTCCTGCTATAAATCTTACCTGGTGACAATGTATAATCTTTGTGATATATTGCTATAATCTCTTGGCTAGTATTTTATTTAAAATTTTTGAATCAACATTCATTAGGCAAATTTATCAATAGTATTCTTTCTCTGTTTTTGTTCTCCCCAGTTTAGGTATCAAAAACATATTTGTTTCATAAAAGGAATTTCATAGAATTCCTTCTTTATAATTTTTTTCAAATAAATTATATTTTATCAGGATTAATTATTCCTTAAATGTTTGATAGAATTTACTTGTAAATCCATGGGGTCATGGGGATATTTTTTTTTCTCCCTTAGGGAGCTCATTGATGACTTGTGTATTTATTTATTTATTTTGTAAGATAGGGTTACTTAAGTATTCTGTTTAATCTTTTGTTAATCTGGGCAGTTTATTTTTTTGTAAATATTTATGTATTTAACTTAGATTTTTAGTTTTCCTGGCTTGTAGTTAGTCAAAATAAGTGCTAATAATCACCTTAATTTCATCTTCATTGGTAGTGTATTTATCCTTTTCTCTTTTCATATCAATAACTTGGTGTTATTCTTTGTTTAGTCAAATTATTGATATTTTTTTCATTAAACTATCTCCAAATTCTATTTTTTAGCTCATTTTTTAATATATTTTCATTTTATTAATCTCTCCTTTGATTTTCAAGATTTCCATTTTGGTGTTTAGTTGGGGATTTTTATTTTAATCTTTTTTTCTAGTTTTTTTAGTTTTACGTACAATTCAGTGATCTATTCTTTTTCTCTTATATTAATTTAAACATTTAGAGAAAACGAATTTCTCCTAAGTAACACTTTGGCTGCATCCCATAAATTTTGGAATGTTGTCTCATTGTTATCATTCTCTTTAATGAAATTATTGATTGTTTCTATGATGTGTTTCTTTGACTCACTTATTCTTTAGGATTTGATTATTTAGTTTTCCATTAATATTTAATCTGCACTTCCATTGCCCTTTATTGAATGTGTTTCTATTGCATTATAGTCTGAAAAAAGTGCATTTAATATGTCTGTTTTTCTACATTTTGGTTGTGAGATTTTTATGCTTTACTACATGGTCAATTTTTTAGAAGTTGACATGTGTAGCTCCAAAAAGGTACACTCCTCTCTTCCCATTCAGTTTTCTCTAGAGGTCTATCATATCTAACTTTTCTGATATTCTATTAATTTCCTTGATTTATTCCTAATTTATTTGGTCATATTTATCTAGTTTTGAGATGGGAAAGTTGAAGTCGCCCACTAGTATAGTTTTACTATTTCCTTTTATAATTCATTTAACTTTTCATGGAAGAATTTGTATGCTATACCATTTGGTGTATACATATTTTATATCATTATAACTTTATTGTCTATGATGCCTGTTAACAAAATGTTATTTCCTGCTTATCTATTTTAATTAGGTCTGGTTTTGCCTTTGCTTTGTCTGAGATCATGATTGCTACCCCTACCTTTTTTTACTTCATGTGAAACAAAATAGATTGTGGTCCAGGCCCTTATTTTAACTCTGTGTATATCTCTGTTTCAAATGTATTTCTTATAAAAAACATATTGTTGGATTCTGTGTCCTAATCCATTTGACTATCACTTTCCATTTTATGGATGAATTCATCCTATTCACATTCATACTTGTAATTACTAAGTGTGCATTTCCCTTTATCAAATTTTCTTCTGTTTATATTTTCTCTCTCTTTTTGCCCTGTCCTCCTCTAAAGTCTCTTTTGCTGCTGGCCACTGCCTTCTTTAACTGCCTTCCTTTTTATCACCTCTCCTTCTCCTTATACTTCCCTTTTTGGTGACATAGAGTTCTATTACCAACTGAGTATGCTTGTGTGTGTATGTATATTCATTAAAGGTATATGTATGTGTGTGTGTGTATGTACACATACATATGTGGGTGTGTATGTATATATACATATAGGTGCGTGTGTGTGTGTGTGTGTGTGTGTGTGTGTGTGTGTGTGTGTGTGTCTTTTTTCCCTTTGGACCAATTTAGATGTGAATGAGGTTCAAGCATTACCTGCCCCTTCACCCTCCCCCCAATTTTTTTTTCCTTTAGTGTAAGGGCTCTACCTTATGTACTTTTATGTGAGGTAATTTCTATGTTCTTCCTCTCCTTTCCCTTTCTCACAAGGTATCCCTATCTCTTGCATCACCAATTTTTTTACATCATCACAATATCTTCACTTCATCCCTGAATATCTTTTCTTATAGAATACTTCTTACTGCCCTAATAATGATAAAAGTCTTAGAACTTATATGTATCACCTTCCCATATAGAAAGATAAACAGTTTAAACTTATTGATTCCCTTGTGATTTCTTTTTCATATTTGCCTTTTTAAGCTTCTCTTGAGTCTTGTATTTGAAAGTCAGATTTTCTATTTTAGCTCTGGTCTTTTCATCATGAGTGTCTATAAATCTTTTTTTTTCATTTAATTTACATTTTTCCCTTTGAAGTATTGTACTCAGTTTTGCTGAGTAGGTTATTCTAGGCCTTAATCCTAGCTCTTTTGTCTTCCAGAATATATTCCAAGCCATCCACTCCTTTAATGAGGTAGTTGCTTCACAATATTTGAATAGTTTCTTTTTGGCTGCCTGCGGTATTTTCTCTTTGACATGGAAGCTCTGGAATTTGCCTGTAATATTTCTGGGGGTTTTCATTTGGGAATCTCTTTTAGGTGGTGATAGATGGATTCTTTCAAATTATATTCTACCCTCTGGTTCTAGGATATTAGGACAGTTTTCTTTGATAATTTCTTGAAATATGATATCTAGACTATATCTTTGATCATGACTTTGAGGGAGTCCAGTAATTATTATATCATTTCTCTTCAATGTATTTTCCAGGTTATTTTTCTGAAGAGATGTTTCACATTTTTTCATCTTTTTTCTCATTGTTTTGACTTTGTTTTATTGTTTCTTGATGTTTCATGCAGACATTAGCTTCCAGTTGCCCAGTTCTAATTTTTAAGGTATGATTTTCTTCAGGGAGTTTTTGTACCTCTTTTTCCCTTGGCCAATTTTGTTATTAAGGTGTTATTTTCTTCAGTATTTTTGTGTCTCTTTTTTACCAAACTTTTAATTGCCCTTTCATAATATTCTTCCTTTGATTTCATTTATTTGCCTAATTTTTCCTCTACACTCATTTAATTTTGAAAATCTTTTTTCTTATCTCTTTCAGGAATTTATGTTGGACTTGTATCCAATTTACTTTTTTTTTCCTTTGAGGCTTTGCTTGTGGCTTTTTTGACTTCGTTGTCTTCTTCTGAATTTGTGTCTTGATCCTTCCTGTTACCAGAGTAGTATTTTATTGTCAGATTCTTTTATATTAATTAATTAATTAATCTATCTATTTATTTGTTCATTTATTTATTTGTTCATTCATTCACTTTTTTCTCTTTCTTTCTTCCTTTCTTTCTTCCTTCCTTTCTTTCTTTCTTTCTTTCTTTCTTTCTTTCTTTCTTTCTTTCTTTCTTTCTTTCTTTCTTTCTTTCTTTCTTTCTTTTTCTTTCTTTCTTTCTTTCTTTCTTCCTTCCTTCCTTTCTTTCTTTCTTTCTTTCTTTCTTTCTTTCTTTCTTTCTTTCTTTCTTTCTTTCTTTCTTTCTTTCTTTCTTTCTCTCTTTCTTTCTCTCTTTCTTTCTCTCTTTCTCTCTTTCTCTCTTTCTCTCTTTCTTTCTTCCTTCCTTCCTTCCTTTAGCTTAGTTTTCCACCCTGTTTTTTTTTTCCAGTTTTATACTTTATGATAATGTTGGGTTCTATTCCCAGCATAGTGGAGAGGGGTATTATCTTAAGCTTCAAGCTTTTTCTCACTTTTTTATCAGAGATAGTTCCAGGTATTTGGAAGTTTTTGGTGCTTCCAAGGTAGAATGGTCTGGAGAGAAGTGTACCAATTGCTCTCCTTGTCTGTACTTTGGTCTTTACCCAAGAAAGTCCCCTGATTCCCTGAAAATGGAAAAGATGCTGTTCCTCAGTGTCCCTGATCCCTTGTGACCAAAAGTGATAATGCCCCACAGAACTTCAGTTCCCTTTTGAATTAAAGTACCCCTCTCAGTCCTTCAGCTATGAACTAGAAATGGGTATAGGCAATTGAATTGCCAATCAGTATCTGATCCTCTATAATCTCTTTCTGACTATTTGACCCATCCACTTCCTATTTTTGGCTTTAGAGCTCCTGAAGTTGCTGCTGTCTCTCTTGTCACCACCTGGTGCCACCACTGGTGTTTCATCTATACAGGCTCTTAACCAGCCCCCACCTCTGTGTCACAAATCTTTTTTTCAGACTTCTTCTATTGTCTTGGGTTGGAAGAATATCTCACTCTGACCTTTTGCTGGCTCTGACACTCCAGAATTTGATTTGAGGCAGTAGTTGAAAATTGTTTGGAGAGGAATGTTAAGAAAGCCCAGCTTATTACTTCCTCTACTCTGCCATCTTGGTTCTACCTCCAAGAAATTCTCATGCTACATTGTTCCAAAAAGTAGACACATTCAAATGTAAGCCACCCCACAAAAAATCTCCCAAAGAATAAAATTGTATATACACATATAAATGTTTTCTCATTAAGAGACTCAGTTAATATACATACATACATACATTATATATATATTTATTAAGGGTATTATTGTTCACTTGAATAACTCAACAAGAAGGTGATCCTGGCTTTTGCTGTATACTGTCACTTCTGGCAGGCCCTACTCTCTTGAACAAGATTTGAATATGAGCTCATTTAATAATTTTGTTATGTGAGTATCAGCTTAGCTAAAATCAGAAAAGATCATCACCAAAGTAGGCTTCAGGACAACAATGTCTTCAGCTGTGACAACTCTTGAAGAACATGTACTAATTTACAAAGGGGCTATGATCTTCATCAAATGAAGGAGATTTCCCCCCCCCATCATTCAAGTTATTTATTTTTAGATTACTGAAGTATGTATATGTCTATATAAATATAACTTCCATAAAAAAATCCTCTTTAACAGTCACAGCCTAGTAAAGGATTAGCATTTTAGCATTGTACCCTTCATCCTACCCCCACTGAATGTGTGAATACAGATTAAATTCTGAAAAGAATAGATGTCCTATTTCCAATCACAGGCTTTGGGACTTTATTATAATATTTGGGACTTGACTTGCTACAGAATGAGTACCTACACCTTTTGAAGAGTAACATTTTCTGGCATAAACAATTTCATGTTTATTTTTTAAAAAAAAATATTTATATGGCTCTTTAAAATTTGCAAAGCATTTAACACATCTCATTTTATTCTCACAATAACGAAAAGAAAAGGCTCTTACAGTGGAGGGGAAATAGAGGAAGGTGAGAGGGAATGAGTGAGTCTTATTCTCATAGGATTTGGCTTAAGGAAAGAATAACATACATACTTAATGGGGTATGGAAATCTGTCTTACCCTACAGAAAAATAGGGGTAGGGGTATGACAGAGAGGAGGGCAGATTGGGAAAGGGGGTAATAAGAAGCAAATACTACTGATAAGGGACAGGGTCAAACAAAAGAATAGAATAAATCGGGGGGGCAGGATAAGATTAAGGGAAATAGAGTTAGTATTTTACAACATGTCTACTACGGAAGTGTTTTGCATAATTGCACATGTTTAACCTATATTGAATAGCTTGCCTTTTCTGTGAGGGTGGGTGGGGAGGGAGGAAGGGAGAAAATGTGGAGCCCAAAGTTTTAAAAACACATGTTCAAAATTGTTTTCACATGCAACTGGGAAATAAGAAATACAAGAAATGAGGTACAGAAATCTATCCTGCCCCATAGGAAAATAGAAGGGGAAGGGGATAAGAGAATGGGGGCAGAGATAGAAGAGAGGGCAGACTAAGGGAAGGGATATTCAGAATGCATGCCATATTGGGGTACGGGGAAAGGTGAGACAGGGTGAAAATTTGGAACTCAAAATCTTGTGAAGTAAATGTTGAAAACTAAAAATAAATAAGTTTATATAAAAAAAAACAAATCTGACCTCAGATACTCACTAGCTGTGTGATCCTGGACAAGTCACTTAACCCTGCTTGCCTCAGTCTCCTCATCTGTAAAATGAGATGGAGAAGGAAATGGCAAACCACTCCAGTATCTCTGTCAAGAAAACCCCAAAATGGGGTCATGAAGAGTTGGATAGGATTGAACAACAATTATAACCCCACCCATCCATCACCTACTTTCCAGAAAAAAACTTGATTAACCTAAAAGGTCAAATCTCATCAATTTAAACTATTGTAGCAACATCTCCCATGGCCTGGGAATTTTTGTCTTGTGATTCTAATCGCAGGTCTTGGCTATGGTTAAGGGGATTTCAGAAGGGAAGATCTGAATGATATAATCCCAATTCTGATTATGTCATCAATAGGCAATCAGGAGAGCACCTATGTTGCTAGAGATTTTGCTCTGTCATTTCGCTCGTTGTAATAAAAGACCCTGTCAGTCTGTCACTCAATGTCTTCAGTTAATGAAAGGCCATAGACCCATGTATTGGTTGTTCAGTTATTTCAGTCATGTCGAACCCATTGTGACCCTACTTGGGGTTTTCTTGGCCGAGATGCTAGAGTAGTTTGATATTTCCTTCTCTAATGGATCCAATGGTTCCATTTTGTTAGGCAATCAGAAGTTAAGTGACTTGCCCAGGGTCATACAGTTAGAAGTATCTGAGGCTGGTTTTGAACTCAGATCTTCCTGACTCCAGGTCCAGTGCTCTATCCACTGAGCCACCAGCTGCTATTGGTTACTGCTAGCCTAACTAATAAATGGAACTTGCTCAGAAAAAAAAATTGCAAAGCACTTAACACAAATCTCATTTTATTCTCACAATAACCCTGGAGGTAGTTGCTATTATTATCTACATTTTACATATCGAGAGCCTGAGGCAGGTAGACATTAAATATCTTTCCCAGGGTCTTACAAGTATTGCCTTTCTTATTCTTTGTTCTGACTCTCTTACTAATGTTCGGGGGAGGGGAATGGAGGGAAAAGGTAGCTTTGAAAACTACACACTAATTTTAATTGACCTAGGAGTGGGAGGAAGATAATTTTAAGTACTGATGATTAAACATCCTGGGTAACATGAAATGAAACTATTCAAAGGCAAAATAATTCATATAAATGTTAGTAAAGTTTGCCAGAATGCAATTGTTTTCAAGCAAGAATAGCTCAGGTGTAAAGTTATTGTGTTCAATGGAAAGTATTTAGAATTGGGAGTCATGCCTATTTGAATCCTGCCTCCTTTACTTACTAGATGAATGACCCTACATAGTTCACTTAGAACCTTAGCCTATGTTTTCTTATCTGTAAAATAGAGATAATAATGTCTGTATCAATTCTCTTATTGGGTTGTTGTTACTATCAAATGAAATGATCTATGCAAATCACAAACATTAAAAAATCAGGCATTGTTAGCAGAATCCACTTTAAAGGGTGCTGTGATATTAGCATACCACTTATAATTTCTCACTTCCTTTAAAACTCATCTGAAGCACCAACTTCCATATGAAACTGGTTTTCTGATCTCTATTCCTTAGCTACTGGTACTATCCTTTTTAAAACTAACTTTTATTTTCTCATATTTATCTAGTATACCTGTCTGTCTGTCTGTCTGTCTATCTATCTATCTATCTATCTATCTATCTATCTATCTATCTATCTATCAATCTAGCTATCTGTATGTATGTATGGGTATATATGTGTATATCTATATCTACTTAGATATATTTATATGTGTGTATGTGTACACACACACACACACACACATACACACACACACACACACACACACTATGGTCTTCCTCCAGTGGAACACCTTTCTATTGTTGTTCAGTCATTCAGTCATTTTTCAGTCATGTTCAACTCATTGTGACCCTATTTAGGGTATTCTTAGCAAAGATACTGCAGTGATTTGCCATTTCCTCCTCCCATTCATTTTATAGATGAGGAAACTGAGGCAGCAAATAGAGTCAAGTGACTTGCCCATGGTCACACAGCTAGTAAGTGTCTGAGGCCAGATTTGAACTCAGGAAGCTGAGTCTTCCTGACTCCATCCCTGGCACTCTTCCCACTGTGCCACCTAACTGCACCTCATAGTACGTGCTAAACAAATGGTTACTGAACTGGATAACAATGAATCCAGTCTTCTCAGTTTTACAGATAAGGTTACAGATAAGGAAACAGTTTTACAGATCAGGTTAAGTAACTTATCCTGGCATTGTATACACTGTGCCACTTAGCTGCCCTAATGGAAACTCTTTCAAACCTCCAGCATTTAACAGAGTATCTACCACATGATAGGCTCTTAATAAATACCTATGTATTGATTATTCTGAATGTGTGTATATACCTACATACACGGAGACTTCTTTTTGAAGGGGGACTGGACCTATGATTTGTTAGACTGAGAATTTATGGAGAAGAAATTCCATTTGTCAATGCAGATCAGCACCTGCTCTTCAACTAAAACTCTTAGGGAGCTGCCTGTTACACTGAAAGAGTGTGACTTGCCCAGGTTCTCATACAGCTTCTATGTGTCAGAGACAGGACTTTAACCAAGGTATATTGGCTTTAAAATTGTATCTTGGAGCCAAGATGGTGGAATAAAAAGGTAGCTGCTCTCACTCTCCCCTATCAACCTCTGAAAACTCAGAAAATATCACCCAAGAAAAAAACCCTGGAACAACTGAACTAGAACAAAGGTGGGGAGCAGCAGTGTAGCAGCCCAGCAAAGAAGTCTCCCAGTGCCTCAGCAAAAATAAGGGAGGCAGAACTACAAGGGGCAAGGCAGATAAGTACCCTGCAGCATTCTGAAAGGAGGTGAAGAAAATAACCTAAAGGCTTCCTAAAGCCCCGGCTTTGCTGGTTCTAGCCCAACACCAAGTGAGCTGTATGAGCCCTGCAGCCTCCAATTGTGAAGAAATCCTGAAACACAGGTGGTAGAACAGGCAAACACCAACACCTGGACCTCAGAGTGCCTCAGTGAGGGGGGGGGGAACCGGTGGAACAGAAACCAGCTCAGAAAACCACCAGGTGCCTGCACTCTACCACAAAGGAATCTCCCAGTGCATTAGCAGAAAGAGGGAGACAACACTGCAGGGGCCCCAGGCAGATAAACACCCTGCAGCACCCATCTAAAAGGAGCTGAAGAAAGCTAAAGGAAAGGAAAAGCAGGCAACCTAGAATTGCCTGAAAGTTCCAGCCTTGCTGATTCCAGCCCAACAGAGGTAAGCTGCCAGAAACCTACAGCCTCCAATTGCCACATAAGAGGCCCCAGCACACAAAGCCAGTGACCAAGACCTAGGCTCCCAACACAAGAAGCTTGGGTCAGCCCTCTGTTCCCCAGCAGGAGAGCTCAATCTCTTTAAAGGCCAGGGAATAAAGAAACACCATGAGTAAAAAGAAATACCATAGATTCATATTATGAGAAGAGTGAAGATCAAGACAGAAATTCTGAAGAGGACAACATTGTCAACAAACCCACATCTGCAACAACAAAAGGGAATATGAACTGGTCTGAAGCCCAAAAAGCCTTCTTAGAAGAGCTCAAGAAGGATTTTAATAGTCAAATGAGAGAGGTAGAAGAGTCCTTCAAAAATACAATTGGCCAATTGGAAAAAAAATACACTGAAGAAAACAAGTCCCTAAAAAACACAATTGGCCAATTGAAGAAGGAAGTACAAAAACTAACAGAAGAAAACAATCTGTTAAAAACTAGAATTGGACAAATGGAAACTAATGTCTCTATGAGAGAGCAAGAATCAGTCAAACAGAAACAAAAAATGAAAAAATAGATGAAAATTAAAATACCTCATCGGTAAAACAACCAACCTGGAAAATTGATTCAGGAGAGACAATTTAAAAATTATTGGATTACCTGAAAATCATGATGAAAAAAAGAGCCTGGACAGTATCTTTCAGGAAATCATAAAGGAAAACTGCCTGAAGTCCTAGAACCAGAAGGAAAATAACCATAGAAAGAATCCACGATCACCACCTGAAAGAGATCCCAAATTGAAATGCCAAGGAATATAATAGCAAAATTCCAAAATTACCAGATGAAAGAGAAGGTGCTGCAAGCAGCCAGAAAGAAACAATTTAAATATCATGGAACCACAGTCAGGATTACACAGGACCTTGCAGCTTCTACATTAAAAGACCACAGGGCATGGAACATGATATTCCATAAGGCAAAGGAGCTTGGAATGCAGCCAAGGATCAATTACCCAGCAAAAATGAGCATCATTTTTCAAGGGAGGAGTGGATATTCAACAAAATAGGAGACTTCCAAACTTTCCTGATAAAAAGACCAGAGCTCAAAAAAAATTTGATCTTCAAGTACAGGACTCAAGAAGACATAAAAAGGTAAATGGGACAGAAAGATACAATATGTTGTTAATGGGGGGGCTGTTTAAACCCCTACAAGGGAATATGACACTTGCAACCCTTGAGAACTGTATTGTTATTACACCATGTTAAAGGAGTATACATAAAGAGGGTGGATATTAGTTGACTTTGATGTAATGATAAAAAAAATCTAATCAAGTGGGTTAAATGGATCCAAATAAGTGGATCAATCTGATCTTAGAAAATGTACTGAGAAAGGAGGAGGCAGACAAGGGTAAATTACATTACAGGAAAAGACACAAAATCCTATTACAGCAGAGGGAAAGAAGGGGGGGAGCATTGTTTGAACCTTACTCTCATCAGATTTGGCTCAAGAAGGGCATAACATGATCAGTTAGGTATAGAAATATAACTTGCCCTATAGGCAGTAGGAGGGAAAAGGGGAAAGAAAAGGAGGGGAAGAAAAGGGAGGGGGAAAGAAGGAGGGAAGAAGCAGTAAGTAAAGGGAAGAAAAGGGAAAGGGATAATAAAAGGGAGGAGGGACTGAAGGAGGGTGGTCAAAAGCAAAACACTAGTAAAACGGGGAAAGGAAAAAGGAGAAAGAAAAGCATAAACGGGAAAAAAAGGATGGAGAAAAATACACAGATAGTAATCATAACTGTGAATGTTATTGGGATGAACTCTGCCATAAAACAGAAATGGATTACAAAATGGATTAAAAACCATAATCCTACAATATGTTGTTTACAGGAAACACATTTGAAAAAGAGTGACACATACAGGGTAAAGGTAAAAGGCTGGAGCAGAATATATTATGCTTCAGCTGAAGTAAAAAAAGCAGGGATAGCAATCCTGATCTCAGACAAAGCAAAAGCAAAAATAGATCTAATCAAAAGAGATAAGGAAGGAAACTACATCCTGCATAGACAATGAAGTAATATCATTACTAAACATATATGCACCAAATGGTATAGCATCCAAATTCTTACAGGAGAAGTTCAGGGAGTTACAGGAAGAAATAGACAGCAAAACTATACTAGTGGGGGACCTGAACCTCCCCCTCTCTGCACTAGATAAATCTAACCACAAAATAAACAAGAAAGAAGTTAAGGAGGTGAATAGAACATTAGAAAAGTTAGGTATGATAGACCTCTGGAGAAAACTGAATGAGGATAGAAAGGAGTATACTTTTTCTCAGTGGTACACAGCACATACACAAAAATTGACCATGTACTAGGGCCTAAAAACTTCACAGTCCAATGCAGAAAGGCAGAAATATTAAATGCATCCTTTTCAGATCATGATGCAAAAAAATTATATGTAATAAAGGGCCATGGAAAGATAGACTAAAAAATAATTGGAAACTAAATAATCTAATCCTAAAAAATGATTGGGTCAAACAACAAATCATAGAAACAATCAATAATTTCATTCAAGAGAATGACAATAATGAGACAACATACCAAAACTTATGGGATGCAGGAAAGCAGTTCTTAGGGAAGTTTTATATCTCTAAATGCTTACATAAATAAAATAGAAAAAGAGGAGATTAATGAATTGGGCATACAACTAAAAAAACTAGAAAAAGAACAATTAAAAATCCTCAACTAAACACAAATTAGAAATATTGAAAACCAAAGGAAAAATTAATAAAATTGAAATTAAGAAAACTATTGAACTAATAAATAAAACTAAGAGCTGGTTTTATAAAAAACAATAAAATAGATAAACCTTTGGTTAATTTAATTAAAAAAAAAGAAGAAAAACCAAATTACTAGTATCAAGAATTGAAAAGGTAAAGCTTACCACAAGGAAGAGGAAATTAAAACTAATTAGGAATTATTTTGCCCAACTATATGCCAACAAATTTGACAATCTTAGTGAAATGGATACATATTTACAAAAATATAAATTGCCCAGATTAACAAAGAGGAAGTAAAATACTTAAATAACCCCATCTCAGAAAAAGAAATTGAACAAGCCATTGATGAACTCCCTAGGAAAAAAAATCTCCAGCAGGGCCAGATGGATTTACATGCGAATTCTATCAAACATTAAAGATTAATTCCAAATACTATATACTATTTGGGAAAATAGGTGAAGAAGGAGTCTTACCAAATTCTTTTTATGATACAAAATATGGTTTGATACCTAAACCAGGAAGAGTCAAAATAGAGAAAGAAAATTATAGACCAATTTCTCTAATGAATATAGATGCAAAAATTTTAAACAAAATACTAGCAATAGTACAGCAACTTATCACAAGAATAATACACTATGACAAGGTAGGATTTATACCAGGAATGCAGGGTTGGTTCAATATTAGGAAAACTATCAGCATCATTGAGCATATCAACAACAAAACCAACAGAAACCACATGATCATCTCAATAGATGCAGAAAAGCTTTTGATAAAATACAACACCCATTCCTATTAAAAACACTAGAAAGCATAGGTATAAATGGAGTCTTCCTTAAAATAATAAATAGCATATATCTAAAACCTTCAGCAAGCATTATATGTAATGGGACAGGCTAGAAGCATTTCCAATAAGATCAGGGGTGAAACAAGGATGTCCATTATCACCACTGTTATTCAATATTGTACTGGAAACCTTAGCTTTAGCAATAAGAGAAGAAAAAGAAATTGAAGGCATTAGAATAGGCAAAGAAGAAACAAAGCTATCACTCTTTGCAGATGACATGATGATATACTTAGAGAATCCTAGAGAATCAAGTAAAAACTACTTGAAATAATAAACAACTTTAGCAAAGTTGCAGGCTATAAAAAAACCACATAAATCATCAGCATTTCTATATATTACCAACAAAGCCCAACAGCAAGAGAGAAAGAGAAATCCCATTTAAACTTACTGTAGACATTATAAAATATTTAGGAGTCTACCTCCCGAAACAAACCCAGGAACTCTATGAACACAATTACAAAACACTTTTCACACAAATAAAATCAGATCTAAATAATTGGAAAAACATCAGTTGCTCATGGGTAGGCCGAGCTAATATAATAAAAATGACAATCCTACCTAAGCTAATTTACTTATTCAGTGCCATACCAATCAAACTACCAAAAAATTATTTTATAGAGTTAGAAAAAATAATAACAAGATTCATTTGGAAAAAAAAGGTCCAGAATATCAAAGGAACTAATGAAAAGAAATGCAGGGAAGGTGGCCTAGCAATTCCAGATCTTAAATTGTATTATAAAGCAGCAATCATTAAAACTGCTTGGTACTGGCTAAGAAATAGGGAGGTGGATCAGTGGAATAGGTTAAATATGCAAGACACAGTAGTCAATGACTATAGTAATCTATTATTTGATAAACCCAAAGACCCCAGCTTCTGGGATAAGAACCACTCTTTGAAAAAAACTGCTGGGAAAACTGGAAAAGAGTATGGCAGAAACTAGGCATAGACCCAAATCTCACACCATATACCAAAATAAAGTCAAAATGGGTTCATGACTTAGATATAAAGGCTGATACCATAAGTAAACTGGGAGAACAAGGAATAGTTTACCTATCAGATCTATGGAGAACAGAAGAATTCATGACCAAACAGGAGATAGAGAACATTATGAAAAGCAAAATGGATAATTTTGATTACATTAAATTGAAAAGTTTTTGCACAACAAACCAATGCAACTAAGATTAGAAGGAAGGTAGAAAATTGGGAAAGAATTTTTACAACCAGTCTCTCTGATAAAGGCCTCATTTCTAAAATATATAGAGAATTAAGACAAATTTATAAGAACACAAGCCATTCCCCAATTGATAAATGGTCAAAGGATATGAACAGACAGTTCTCAGATGAAGAAATTAAAGCCATCTATAGTCATATGAAAAAATGCTCTAAATCGTTATTGATTAGAGAAATGCAAATCAAAACAACTCAGAGGTACCATATCACACCTACCAGATTGGCCAACATGACAAAACAGGAAAATGATAAATGTTGGAGAAGATGTGGGAAAATTGGAATACTAATACATTGTTGGTGGAGTTGTAAAATGATCCAACCATTTTGGAGAACAATTTGGAACTATGCCCAAAGGGCTACAAAAATGTGCATACCTTTTGATCCAGCAATAGCACTTCTAGGGCTATATCCCAAAGAGATCAAACAAATGGGAAAAGGACCCACATGTACAAAAATATTCATAGCAGCTCCTTCTGTGGTGGCAAAGAATTGGAAATTGAGAGGATGCCCATCAATTTTGGAATGGCTGAGCAAGTTGTGGTTCATAAATGTAATGGAATACTATTGTGCTATAAGAAATGGTGAGCAGGATGACTTCAGAAAAACCTGGAAAGACCTATATGGTTTGATGCTGAGTGATGTGAGCAGAACCAAGAGGACTTTGTACACAATAACAGCCACAGTGTGAGATGACTAATATTGTTAAACTGAATCCTTCTCAGCATTACAAGGATGTAAGACATCTCCAGAGGCCTCGGGATGGAAAATGCTGTCCACATCCAAAGAAAGAATTATGGAAGTCGAATCGCTATCACTTATTTTTACCTTCTGTTGAGTTTTGTTTTGTCTTTCTGATGGTTCCTCCTGTTGGTTTTAATTTTTACTTACAACTTCACTAATGTGAAAATATGTTTACTAAGAATGTAAATATAAAGCCTATATCAAATTGTGTGCCATCTTGGGGAGGGTGGGGGGGAGGAATGGAGAGAAAAAATTTCAACTCAAAAGCATATGGAAGTTATTGTTGATAAATCAATAAATTAATAATATTGAAAAAAAATAAAGTTAGATCTCTATCCAGTATGTTCCAGCTGTGTCATATTGATTTTTCTACATTTTATGCATACGCAGAGAAATAGCATTTATGTAAGTTTGGATAATCAGTTTTTGAGATTGTTATGATGCTAATGTATCTCTCCATTTACTTGACAGAACGAAGGCACCCAATATTTAGTATATTTTGCATTTGTTTTAGAATAATCTGGCCCTAAATTATATAATGTATACAAACTATTCATTAATATCTCTTCTCCAATGCATTAATCAAAATAGAATGTCAGCACTACTTGCTTAAATTCTAGGGCATGGAGGAATAAAATTATTATTTCTGCTTTCTTTTCAAAAGACCAAATGATCCATTAACTTTCACAAATGTTATCCAAAAGGGATCACATGAATGATGAACACAAGAGGCTATCTTATCATTAAAAATTCATCATAGCTTCAAGGAAGGATTTAAGAGAAGAACATGTAGTTAGTATGAAGCCTTTGATGAAGCCAGATAAGGCTATAATTAATGTAACCCGAACCTTTTAAATTCACGCTTACAAAAAAAGACAGATGAGATGAACTTCTGTTAGGCAGTCACATGGAGATGTGGGGAATGCAATAATGTCTGGTTTCTAGTTTTGCTTTTGTTTTAAAAGAATAAAAATGATCAGATAAAGGCATCTTTCAAAATTCCTTTTCAAAGCAGTGATATTTGGACAGATTAATAGTCTAATTAAGACTTTCTGGACCAACTCTTTATGTAAACTGTTTTCTTCATTTTTATATATCCAAATCCCTTTAAAGGTGTGTGTATGTGTATGTGTTTTAAATACTGTCTCATTTCTTCCCATCTTTTCTTGTTCATCCTTAAGCTTTATGAAGCCTTCACTAACAGATGTGTGTCTTTATTTGTTGACCAAAAATGTTTGGTCTTATGGCAAACATGTCAAATTGTGTAGTAGAGTAGAAACAATCTGACTATTTTAGAAACATCACAAAGAAATGAAACTCATTCTTCTCTCAACAGACAGAATCACAAAGACATAAAATCCATTGTTTTTCAGATAATTTCTTAAGGTGAAATAAGAAAAAAAACAGGACTATGTCTACATCTCAAATCTTTTGGGGAGGAAAAAGAGGTTTTAATAGCATTGTTTCTCCTTTTTTTTTTAATAGTACAGACCATGGGCTAGCTCCTAAGAATTCTGTTAAACTATTGATCTGACTTCCCCATTTCTGAAGGAGATCCTTTGTTTTGTTTGTGATTTAGGCACCATTTGTGCTCCCCAGATCTGTGGCTTACTGCCAAAATACTCCCTGGTGATGCCTGAAGGAAGCCTGAGGCAAGTGACTCTTGTAATGTAGCATAGAGTAAGGGCAGCTCAAGCCTGTGGCATAGGAAGGCTCTAGTGGCAGCTTAGTGAGCCAGCTGCTGTCAGCATGGGGTGGTTTTGCAGAATATAATAGATGTTACTGCACTCCTGTTAGGGGCATCTTGTTTGGAGCATGTTGTGATGTCACTGGACATTGACGTGGCAACAAAAGAACTAAGATCTCTTGGGTGACCTGCAAGACTTCTGTGTCATTCAATTTGAGGACTAAGACATATACGGAATAAAAAGAAATCATTTGTGATACAATAAAAATGGACTCCTATTGAGGGATGGAGTGAATTTCATGAAGAGTAGGGGGAAATTTTTTATTGGAAAGGGACTGGTCTGATCAAGCTAACTTTCATTAGAATCTTGAAGGAAAAAGATGGTTTAAAAAAATGCACAGATGAAATGGAAAGGAAAAGGTGAAACAACTGACAAATAACATATGGGGCAAAGAAGGTTATTTTAAAAGAGGATACATGGCTGAGGTGGTACCCAGTAATCTCTCAAAAGGAAAATTGATTACACAGTATAATTATAACCTCAGATGTTGAGATACTGGTGTGCAGAACAAATTCATTGAACTAAAAATGTTAACACAAGAAGATAAACAATATTTTGCAGGTATTGCTAATTGGGATGCTTTACCAGTCTGGCTTTTCCCCAGCCATCTTCAAGCAAATACTTCTTTGTTCCAGATTTCCCCTCCCATCAGACAATCCATCAAACCATCTGGGCTTTTGATTGGTGAAACTTCACCTTTCCTAGACTGATTCAGGTCACAACACTGCTATTCCTGGCAATCTTCATTGAGAGTGTAATGCCTCCCCACCTCCTTCCCTCCCCACCACACACAAAAAGTTCTAGCTCATTAAAATAATACAGTCTATATTATCACTCCTGGAAAAGAATGTTTTTATTCAGTTGCTCTGACTGAATTCACCATTTACTGCCCTGATCAAAATCCTCTTTCTTGACCACCACTCCCCTATATGTAGCACTTTCCTTGGTTACAGGAAGTAAGCCTCTCAAGGGTATGTGTTTTTCTATTTGTATTCCCATTGTTTAACACAATATCTGGCACTCACCATGTGCTTATGTCCATTATATGTCCATTAATAAATTTAATTATTCATTCATTTGTTAATACATTCATTCAGGTGTTAGGTTGTAAGCCAAAAAAAAAAAATGCCACTTGTAGATCCCAGAATTCCAGAACTCTGGGATATGTAATAACACAATTAACTGAAATATTCAGCAAAGTCCTTAGTAGATTGCTAGATATACTTTGAGACCATTGTCCTGGTTAGTGTGTTCTAAGGGCTATTGTATATATGGGCTAGTACAATAAGAAACAAGCAATAACAACAACAACAAAAACAAATAAACAAAAAAACCCAGAAAACAAAAAACAAAAGACAACCATGCTCAAACAGCTCATAGCACCAAAGAATGGTCATTGAAGATCTAACACCAGTTCTAGGTAAACATTAATCCATAGCCAATTGCAACAGAAGAATAAGACCCTGTCCAAGCAAAGTAAGGATGATTTGAATTCTTCAAATACAGAAAGAAACAATTCTAGAGATATAAGGTGAAGGGGGTGTGTCTTTTTTGAGATGCAAAAGAGTTGGTAGAAAACAAATTGCAAAGGCCTCAGGAGCCTATGCTGCTTACATCTTCCTGACCACTACAAACATATTGCAAGAATATATTATTTGAAGAGCATATTTAATTCAAAATAAGTTGAGCTTACCAAGTAGGTGAGAAAACAATAGCATCTATAACAATGATGCATACCTATGTGGAAATAAGGAACTTGAGAATAGTGGAGAGTATTTCAGTTGGGGGGGAGTAAGGAAGGGTAGAAATGATATTGGTGAAGGAGAGCAGTGGAGATCTTCCCTCTTGATGAAGGATTTCAATAATGATCTACTAATACAGGCTTGTTTTTTTAAGAACTGGTATATTTATATTAGTATAGTTACATCCAATTCTAAAATTATGTTTTGGGATGGAAAGTTTTCTGGATTAGATGTAAGATTTCATTGATATAGAATACTTTTGGTCAGCAAACTCTCTCTGTTGATCTAAATTGGTACCTACCCTGTAACTTCTAGTATTACAGAGTTTCATGGGGCACTAAGAGTTTAAGTGACTTACCCAAGGTCACATAGCCAGGGTGTGTCAAAAGTTGAATTGGAATATACATCTTCCCATCACTGACACCAGCATTCTATCTACTATACCACAGTTTCCTCTAAATTAGAATATTCATTTTAATAAAATATTAAATAATTTTGAGAATATTTAAAAATATTTATTAACTAGACTTACTGGGTAAACTAAAATATTGTGTAGCTCATATTGGCAGTAGTATTAAGAGTAAGGTTGGGGGTGGGGTTCTCAAGCTGGCTTTTCTTCTGGGTTGTCCACTCTCCAAATGGATAGGATGTCTCTTTCTCTTGTCTCTCTCTAGGTCTGATCAGGAGTTTGGAGAATCTTTTCCTAAAAATACATCTAGTCCTTCTACATATATCTGGTAACTCAATTTTTTTTTGTGAGCATAGGTAGGGAATCAGTGTCCAAAATGAAGGCAGGAATCAGAATTTTTTTAAAAAAATCTTTTATAACTAGACATTCTTTTTGCTCACTTTCAAAATCTAGGGGCAGCTAGATGGCGCAGCAGATAGAACACAAGCCGTGAAGTAAGGAGGATCTGAGTTCAAATGTGGCCTCAGACCAACCACTTGACACTAGCTATGTGACTCTGAGCAAGTCACTTAACCCCAATTGCCTTAAAAAACAAACAAAAAGCCCCCCTGTATTTGTTACAATCTAGTGCCAACACGAAAGGTTATTGGCCAGTGATAACAAAATCTAGCTAAACGTTCATTTCCCAAGGAATAGGCAACACTTAGAAAATCTGAAGTTATAAATGTAAGCTTTTTTTGAATTGTACAGAATGTTTGCAATTTTGGTAGAATGCAAAAGTGCATTCTCTTCCCATTGCAGATCATTTGAAAAAGCAGAATACATTTTACTTAATGTGTTTCCTGAGAATGCTAACCTCTAGAGTAAAAGAAAAAGTATTAAATTCCAGCTTAGAAAGAAAAAAAGTTAGTCTAATCAGTATTATAATGACTTTACTTTTTAAGTGAAGTATATCCCTGTATCTTACAGATAATGCATGCAAACTGCCTTTAGCTGCAATAACAAATAATGATGCACTGTACTTAATTACTATTTACTAAGGCTTTTTATCTGTTTTAAAAGTATTTGTAAATATTTGCTATCATTCTCAATTCTGCAAAAGAGCTAAGCAAAATATAGGTAAATGTGAGTAGTGTAATGGAGTTCAGATCAGAGTAGACAAGATGCTTCTATCTCTTGGATAATGTATAATAAAAAAAAATAACCTCTTAGGTAATGTCTCTTCCAAAAGGAGAGAAATGTAGAAAATTGCCTCTGCAAGTCTCTTTCAATCCTATTTGATGATTCTGGGATTAGTTAGTTATAGACTTCTACTAGCTGTAAATCTCATTTAATTTTTGTGTATTTACTTTTTAATTACTTTGTATACATGATATATTCCAGGTAGAATGTAAGCTTTTTTTGCAGGGGATGTTTCATTCTTGAATTTGCAAGCATAACCACAAGTACTTAGTATATGGTTATTAAATTGAATGACAATATTTTAGTGAGTATGAATTTCCCATATGTTAGACAAATTAATCCAAATGAAAATGAAACTAAAGAAAATCTTTGTTTCCATTGCCTTAATTTTCTTTGCAATAATATTGATGTAATATATAAAGTAAATATCCACAAAACTATCTATAAGACATAGTTTCCTGAAGGTAAGAACATTTTATTATAGGGTAAAACAAATCCAAGGCTTTTTGAAATCCTCATGATATCTGGTAATTTTGGTAAAGTTTACCTGTTACTACAGGAACAAACATCTTCTTACCAGGCCATATTCAAAAGAATTGATTTAACTATCAAAAATGGAAAGAAAAAGAAAATTACATCACTCTGTACCTCAGTACCATTCGGCCATTCTGTAAGTGCCATGATGGGGATGTTTTGTGGGTGTGTGTGTGTGTGTGTGTGTGTGTGTGTGTGTGTGTGTGTATCTGAGAGAGAGAGAGAGAGAGAGACAGAGAGAGAGAGAGAGAGAGAGAGACAGAGAGAGACAGAGAGAGAGACAGAGAGACAGAGAGACAGAGACAGAGATTTGTCTTCAGTTGCCTTATTTTCTGGTACGCTCTGCATTTTACCAAGAGGGATAGGAAGTGATGTTGGCAAAGAAAGCTTCAAAGTCTTGTTTGGATTTCATTTGGAAGTTGGAAACCTTCATCTAAGAAATACTACCCATCTCTACCCTTTTCTTCCTTTCCATTCTTCTCTCCTTCCTTTTCCTCCCCTCCACTTCTTTCAAAATCCACTCCTCTGGCTCCTAGAAATAAAACAAATTTGTTGAATTTTGTCGTATTCATATTGTAACATTCATGTGAAGGACTCTGTAAATGTAAAATGATATTTATAAAAAAAAGGTTTCCCCATAGCATCTAAAGCAGTGCCTCACAGTAGATACACAATAAATAAATATTTATTGAGTAAATAAATATATGTAACCTAACCTCTTGAATCCAAGGCAACATTCTTACCTTCCTTAATGAACTTCTCAGTATTTATATGTTTGCTTGAAATTTAAATGATAGGTATATATTTTTTCACTGGGGAAATGAACTACAAAATTTTATTGCTTTATAATACTTCCCTAACTAGTAATTTGAAAAATATAACAACTGGGTGACATTTAGGTGTGTTAGCGTCATGTTGGCTATGAAAATAGCTTCTGTATTTAATCCTCCCAAATAGAAATTAACAAAGGAATCCACAAGGTGTCAGTCTCCATATTAGGCCTTGATTGAAGGAATGAACTTGAGAATTTTCATCAGTGTGATAGAATTAGATATTTTAAGAAACATCCTACTTAGCTTTCATGAATTGTGGGGAATATAGGGATATCTACTGTATAATATCACTTCAAAGTTAGAATGTATTCTAAAATTATGACAAAGGCTTCTATCCATCTTCTAATAATTCCAGGACCTAGGAAAAAAAATGGATATGGGAGACAAGGGAGAAAGCTTGAGAACCATGAGACTTTTGGTGTATGAAACCTCAGAATGCTATATGATCAGAGACCTCAAGATGCCAGAGACCATTAGAGGGAGTAGCATACCTGGGGAACATATAAGCCTCAGGATTCTGCTTTAGGCTGTTCACCAGGGGCAATCACTTAGCTTGAAAAGGTTAAGATTCCTCACTGAATACAAGGCCATCTCCAATTGCCTTAATCTATATCTGGCCACCGGACCCACATGGCTGTAGGGGTGAAATTAAGGCTGGTGACTTTGCACAGTCCTCCCTTACTTACATCTAATTCACTTGCATGTCATGGCATTACCTTCCTGATGTGGTTCTCTTTGAGAATGAAGGACAAACAGCAAGCTACCCTATCCTCTTTATGGCACTGAGCATTTGAAATATAATTAGAGAATGTGTACTATATAGGATAGAGCTCTTGGCTCAGGGTTCAAGTCTCACCCCTGACACATGCTGAATGTGTGGACCTTGGAAAACTGCATCTCTCAGATCCCTAGTCAAATTTCTAAGTCTAGAAGTTTTAGCAGAGGAGGTAAATTTGCATGGATGGAGGAATCTTTTCACAAGGTAAGTTTGAGCACTGATGAGTCACAATTCTGGCACAAGTAAGATATGGGAAATTTCAGTATAGGCATAATACAATATTTATTTTTCTTTTATTTTAAACATGTAGTTCCAATTTATGCTACTTAGTCCCTATCTAATTTTTTAAAAAATTCTTACTCAAATCTCTTCTTCAGGGTCCAAGCTAAGGTTATATAAATAGAAGGCTTAAAAATGGATTTGGTGGACTCACAATTTTAGTATTATATGAACAGAGGCAGCATGTGAGTAAAGTTCTCCCACGATGTGAGAGGATTTAGTAAACTTTGCTCAGTGAAGGAAAAAATTGATACCCAATCCCACAATGACTGAGTTCTAAAGAAATTTCCTGAAGACTTACGCTTATCCCAGAGACTTAGCCTAAGTGGATATTATATAGGTTCTACAGAGCCTCAGAATTTAAAAGGAATCTCATAGGTTATTTAAGCAAACCCAAATATGAATAGTAATCACTCCTACCACATCACAGACAAATAATCTTCCAGCCTCTACTTGAAGACCACCAGAGATATAAAACCCCCTATATGTATCATTGCCTATCACTTCTTGAGTGGTCTTTTCAAAATGTAGTGCCTAGAACTGCGCATGATACTTCAGGTGACGTTCAAGGAAGACAGAATATGGCAAAACTGTTATTTCCCTCTTTCTGAACACTAAGTCTCCATTTACTCCAGCCTAATGTTAACTTTTTTTGTTTCTTCATGTCATAACAGTAACTTTTATTTAGTTGATAGTCCACTAAAAGTGCACTTACTCTTCCACAATTTAAAAAATGGTCTGTCAAATGCCTTACCATATATATCCCATTACATCACAAGCTGCTTGAAAACAAGAATCATGTCTTATTAATGTTATTTTTTATCCTTCATGATCTCAAGCAAACAAATACTATTCTATTTTATTCTAAACTCCTCCTCCTCCTTATACTACTACTACTACTACTACTACTACTACTACTACTACTACTACTACTACTAGTACTTCTCAAGTCCATCATTTTTGGGAGGAAGGTACACATCTAAGTTCTAATTATAAATTTTGTTAAAATTAGTGTTATTATGTTTTGTACAATACCATTTCTTAAATTGTAGAAAAGCAGGATAGTATGTACTAACCAGAGCTATAGATCTGGAGTCAGGACCTCGATTCAGACTTTGAAACCTCAAACTTATTTGCTAATTTATTAATATGTTAAATTTAATGTGTTGTGATGCTGGGCCACTCTCAGGGGTAGGGAACCTGTGGCCTTGAGGCCACATACATGCGGCCCACTAGGTCCTCAAGTGTGGTCCTTTGAATCCAAACTTCACAGAACAAATCCCCTTAATAAAAGGATTTGTCATGTAAAACTTGAACTCAGTCAAAAGGCGGTACCCAAGGACCTAGAAGGCCACATGTGACCCTACACAGCAGGTTCCCAGAACTGCATTAATAGACATTAATACCAGTAACCATAGTCCATCATATCTACTTAATTTTACTCAAGTTTGAGGGATATAGTGGGAATAACCAATAAAATGTGCATATCCTTCTAATAAATAATTGAGAAACCCTGGTTAGCTTTCTGTTTTTCATTTGGCAAAGAAGAGAGGTTGCACATTTTAAAATATGGGTTTGGCTTAAGGCCAGATGGTTTACCCAGGTGGTCTGCAGGAGAGAAGCCAAAACATGTGAATTCTCCTGCTGAGCTTTTAAAAATTACTTGAGCTTCTTTGAGGAAAACAATCAAGAAATAATATACATACATACATATATATATACATATATATATATACTATATATATACATATATATACATACACGCACATACACACACATACACACACATATATATACATATATTTATATTTGTATATATACATATATTATATATATTTATATTTATATATATACATATTTATATTTATATATGGTAAAACAGTGCAAACATTGCATTTAAAGATAATTGTTTGTCCCTTTTCCTCCTGGGCTAATTAACAGGGAGTTAATTCCCTTTTAAACCCATGCTAATAAAGCGTAATACAGTACAGAAACAATTTCTGCTTATTGAGGTAAAAAAGAGGTAAGCTCATTGAAGCAAAACCTGTCTCCATGAAAATGCTTGGTCTAGCAGCCTTGACATAGCTAAAACACTTGAAAGCAGAAGCATAAACTGAGCTGAGTGGGACCCCTGATTTCCCATTCTCTAAGTCATTAAGGGCAACAAACACTTAGTAAAAAGACTGTGAAATGCATAGCACTTCCTATCAATTTTATTTTGATAAATGTCTTATCGGTTTCCATTTCATTAACTCCTTGTAAATGGTAAAACCAGCAGTTTAAATACTGCATTTGAACCTGGTGATCTCTGATTCCCCAAACTCAGTCCTATCACTTGGTCACCAGATTTCATTACTCTACTGACAGTTTCCATTTGCATCAATTTTTATTGCAAGATCTACCAACAGTGAAGAGAAAGGTATGAACTTAAATAGGTTGGCTTGTTCTTCTGTGGATAGTACTAGAAACAACTAATAGCCAACTGATGGATACAGTAATATTGTAGTTAATCATTATGTTTGGAACCAATTAATTAATATATTGGGTTAGTCCATGGAACTGCCTAGAATAAGGAAAACCTCATTTAAGATATGGGAACCTATACTACCACTTACCTCTTTCAAACATGCAGAAGTAAATGAATTTTTCTTTCACTTGTCAATTTTTTAGAAGTACACCACTTTGACAATTCCAAATGTTAAAATGATTATATAATGTTGTCATTAATTTTTTTTTGTAAATTGGGAACTTTGGAAGATCTCTTTGGAATATATCATTTTCCTTGTTTACTGTCACTACTAATACATAAGTTGATGTTGCCAGTTAGGGTATTTGTTCAGGGGCAGTATAATTTTCAGCCTTAAGATTGGTATTTAAAAATTAGGAAAATGCCAGCATTGCTTAAAAGTAAGTACTATATATACACTATACACACACACACACACACACACACACACACACACATATAATTTATTTATTTGAAACATTATAATACTTCAAAGAATCCATGATCTTATCACCATAGGTACTTTTAATCCACATTGGTAAAAACTAAAACATATCTTCTAATCCCATTTGAGTCTTTTCTATGTTTTTCCATATGTTCCACAAAGAAACCACCCAAAATGTGGGAAGACTTTTTCTAAGTTTTCTTGTATTGTGTAAGTACTAGGTTAACATTCTCTTTATCCATTTCTTATCTCTGTTTTTCACCATATAAATGTCCAAACATTTTTTTACTAATCATACTTTTGTTCAGTGAAATCCTTCACACTACTTCTTGAACATAATTCATCACTAAAATATATAATGTATTTATTATATTTAAACCACTATCTTGTACCTAGCACAACTTAATATACAATACTCAAATAGAGAACAAAGGAAAATGAATTTAAATGAAAATGTGAGGAATAAATGGTTTAGTGTAACTTAATTTATGTTAAATTTGCTTTGACCCATTAAAGATTTTCCTGTTTGCCTCACCAAAGTAGAACAAAAGAAAATTTTTTAAATAAAATATTAGAAGCTTAGAAGTATAGAAAATAAAGGGAAAAAATCTTTAAAATTTCTTGGGAATTTCTAGGTAAATGGGTCAACTTGGATTGTGCAAGATGTTCATTCAAAGAGGCTGGGAGGATGTCTCTTGCAGTAATAAAAACGTTTCTATTCTCAAGCTTCTTCTTCAATGCAATATTTGTAGTCCTTATTACCTTTTTTCGGCACAACTCCCTCACTAATATTGTATCTGAAACTTGCTTGCCATGTCTTCAACTGAGAAATAAACATTTTGGAGTGAAAATAGACTGACTTGTGACTTTGCTCAGAGACATTCAGGAGTTGTTTTTACGTCACAACAATTTCTTATAATTCACTTTGGAAAGGAAGCCACTGCTACTGAATCTCTTAAACAAGGTAAGAGATTTTTGAAGTAGAATTCTATATTTGATCCTAAAATAACAGGGAGCCACTGGAGTTTATTGAGTAGGAGAGTGATATAGGCTAACCTTCATTTAGGAAAATCACTTAATAGTAGGTTGGAGGATGGACTGAAGTGGGGTGAGATAAGGAAGACCAAAAAAAAAAACAACTTTTGCAGTAATAAGGTATGAAATAAGGAGGGTCTGTCCCAGGGTTAAAGATATCAGCAGAAAGCATGTGATCTCAGCTTTGAAGGAACTAATGATTCTAATTGGCAGAAATAAGGAGAGAGTACATGCCAGGCATGGAAGAACACCAGTGGAAAGGGAAGGAGATGGTAATGGAGTGCTGTGTCTGAGGAAAAGCAAGAATATCAACCTGGCTTGACCTATGCACACATGAAGTGGAATTATATGCAATATATTGGAAATAGAGGTTGGAATCAGATTGTGTAAGGCTTATAAAATGCCAGAAAGAGTCTCTCTATTAACCTTTCCTCCCTACCACCTTTTTTTTCCTTTTCATTGAATTTTTTCATCCCATAAATGTTCTATATAGAGACAAAATATTGTGGTGGATACACAGTTGGGCTTAGAATCAGGAAGACATGGGCTCAAATCCCATCTGTGAAATTTATTAGCTATGTGAGCCTCAGCAAATCACTTATCTTTGTTCCTTAAGCAATTCCCTGGTGCTTAACTACTAAGTCATAGACATTGATACCACAAAGAATTCTTTACCTTGATCACTGTATTCTAATCATGAGTTTTGTGTGGTATAAATCAGTGGTGTCAAACTCAGATGGACATGAGGGCCACTAAACTGTATATATTTATTCTTGTGGGCTGCATATTGAATTAGAAAACTACATACTAATATTATCTATTTAATTGTATTTTTATTTATCTTGCTAAATATTCCCCAGTCTTATTTTAATCTGATTCAGACTACACTTGGAAGTGTGGCAGTGTGTAGGTGCTTCACATATTTGACACCTCTGTTAGAGATGATGTCTTATACCAAGCACATGGGAGGGAGACAGTGTCATAGGAGAATATCTTTTTTGGAGAAAATAGCTAGCTAAGTTGAAAGATTCCCTTCTGGAATGCGGGACCTTGATAAGGAATCTGTCAACATATTTTTCATGGTTATCTTCCCATGAGAGGAACACTGAAGCAAATCAAAGAATGTATTGGTAAGAGTGAGGCACGCATGGCCATCCAGCTATGTCATACTCAATTTGTCTATGGAGTTGTCCAGAAATGTATTCTTTCGCTTGGGGAATTCCCTGACAGAGTCACCTCTTGTCATAGTCATCTAAGGCTGCTGTCTCCACTGTTCACTGCAACACTCCAGTGCATCTTAAGTCTCAGGTTATTAAAAGAACTACAAATTCTGTTGTGGACCACTCGGTTCTCTGGAGGACTTATCCACATAGATGTAGTTGAAAATATACAAACTAATTTAGCCATATTATCATTTTAAACCTCATATTAATGTCAAGTGATGGCTAGGAAACCTTGAGTAAGAGACACTGAATAAAACTTGAAAGCTCAAGGAGACAACAAAGTGTATAAACAAGCCACATAAATATAAACCTATGTATCATTTATAGAGGAGGTATAAAACCATATATGCCTGGCATATAGTAGGCACTTAATAAATGCTTATTGATTGATGCATTTATTGAGAAGGTATCTCAGAGTATGCAGAACTTTTATTCAGAGAGGTAATAAAGGTGTAAACTTCCAAATATACCATTCTCCACTTGAATTTGGCTTTATTACCAATAGGGTAATGTTACTCACAATTAGAGTAGGTAATTGCCACAGGGACAATAGAAGTTGTACTTCAAAGAGCTTCAGTTGAACATGCTATTGTCCAAGCAATGGAGAACCTGGGACAAAGGAGAGAGAGTTACTAATGGCAGACACAGAGCTTGGAGCAGGGTATTAGTAAATAATGATATGTCCTCAAAAGAGCAAGATGAATTTTAATGGATTCCAAACAAAATCATTTCAATTTCCAAATTTTGAATAGAGGATGTTCAAATCCAAAGGAATCATCATAGATTACCTTCTACTCTCATTTTTTTTTGTATACACTGGCTTTAGTTTCCATAACTAGTAATTTATCTAATAATGAGCTTCATAAAGAAAGTTATGTGAGCAAAGTTAATTGACTGATTTTTTTCACTCACCCCCATGACCTTGTCTCTTATGTTTTCAAAGCTCTTGCCTTATATGAACACAATTACAAAACACTTCTCACAAAAATAAAGTCAGATCTAAATAATTGGAAAAATATCAGATGCTCATGGGTAGGCCAAACCAATATAACTAAAATGACAATTCTACCTAAATTAGTTTACCTATTTAGTGCTATACCAATAAAACTACCAAAAAACTATTTTATCGAGCTAGAAAAAACAATAACAAAATTAGTCTAGAAGAACAAAAGTCCAGAATATCAAAGAAACTAATGCAAAGAAATGCAAGTGAAGGTGGCCTAGTTGTACCTGATCTTTAATTGTATTATAAAGTAGCAATCATAAAAATTACTTGGGACTAGCTAAGAAATACAGTGGTGGATCAGTGAAATAGGATAGGTATGCAAGACACAATAGTCAATGACTATACTAATCTACTATTTGATAAATCCAAAGTCACTAGTTTTTGGGATAAGAAATCACTATTTAGCAAAAACTGTTGGGAAAACTGGAAAAATGTATGGCAGAAACTGGGCATAGACCAACATCTTGCACCCTACACCAATATAAAGTCATGATTTAGATATAAAAGCTAATACTATTTGCAAACTAGAAGAGCAAGGAATAGTTTACCTTTCAGACCTTTGGAGAAGGGAAGAATTTATGAGCAAACAAGAGATAGAGAACATTGTGAAATACAAAATAGATAATTTTGATTACATTAGTTTTAAAAGTTTTTGCACAAATAAAGCCAATGCATCCAAGATTAAGAGAGAGACAAAAAACTGGGAAAGATGTTTTACAACCAGTGTCTCAGATAAAGGTCTCACTCCTATGATATATAGAAAACTAAGTCAAATTTATAAAAATACAATTCATTCCTTGATTTCTAAATAGTCAAAGGATATAAACAGGCAGTTTTTGGAGGAAGAAACTAAAGCTATCTATAGTCATATGAAAAAAATGTTGTAAATCACTATTGATTAGAGAGATGAAAGGGCTATATTGCAACTTTCACCATCATAGTTTTGATATATTGCTAGCCAGAATAAATAATTAAATGGGAATTTTTGGGGAGTTTTGCAGAAGCTGCAGATGACAGGCAAAGGCCAGCAGATGCCACAACAAAGTTGAGAAACTGAGCAATGTACAACATATATGTATAGTATTGTATAACATCAACCCAAAATTTACAATAAGGTACAGTAAACACCCCATAAAAAAAGGCAAAAGCCTTTAAGGGCTATAAAATTGTTAATACCCTTTGACCCAGCAATACCACTTCTAGTTCTGTATCCCAAAGAGATCATTCAAATGGGAAAAGGACCCACATGTACAAAAATATTTATAGCAGCTCTTTTTGTGGTGGCGAAGAATTGGAAATTGAGGGGTTGCCCATTAATTGGGGAATGGCTGAACAAGTTATTGTATATGAATGTAATGGAATACTATTGTGCTATAAGAAATGATGAGCAGGCAGACTTCAAAAAATAATTTGGACTTACATGAACTGATGTACAGTGAAATGAGCAGAACCAGGAGCACATTGTACACAGTAACAGCCAATTATGTGATGACTGACTTTGATAGACTTGGCTCTTCTCAGCAACACAAGAATCTAAGACAGCTCCGAAAGACTCACAATGGAAATTGCTAACCACATTCAGAGAAAGAAATATGTAGTCTGAATGCAGATGGAAGCATACTATTTGTTCTCCTTTTCCTTTGTTGTTTTGTTTTATTGCTTAATTCTTGTGATTCCTCCCATTAGTTCTAATTGTTCTTTATATCAGGACTAATGGGAAAATATGCTTAACATGAATATATATGTAGAACTTATATTGGATTGTATTCTGTCTTGGTGGGGGGGTAAGAACTGGGAGAAGGAGAAAATTTAAGCCTCAAAATATTATGGAAGTGAATGTTGAAAACTAAAAATAAATAAATTAAAATGTAAAAAAAGCCCTTGACTACATTTTCACTGCCCTCTGGATTTGTACTAACTCTTTACCCTCTAACTCAATACTTTTAACTAGGATGCTTTAAATTATCCTATGCCATGTTCTCTCGTGTGCTTAAAAAAATCAAGGATGTCTATGGATATTGTTTCAAAGGCAGTATCACTATTTTATCACAAACGCCACAAAATTGTATTGTAGGTTATGATTATTACCACAACTTTCTTAACCAACCCTAAATTTTAATTTTATTTTTTCAACTTTTTTACCTAAAATAAAGAAATTAAACTGTGATATTTGATTTTTGAATAAAGTTGCTGAGATGAGATTGTAACATATGCTGTTTGTGTGAAAAAAAGCTCATGATTTTTATTTCAAATATTCATTAGAGTTCTCAAATTATCAGTTCTAATTCAGAGTTATTAAGCTTCATCAACAGCTCTCACAGTATAATGCAATTAAGATTCACTGGATTAGACAATTATTAATAGATGAACAGGTTTTGTATGTGTGTGTGAACAATGAAGTCAGATAAACCAGTTTGTGGAATGAATGTGATAAAAGAATCACTGAAGAAAGATTAGCACATTTATTTTGCAAAAGTGGCTTAGTTTTGAAACTTTGCATTTTATTGACATCCTTTCCTCAGTCTTGACTCAGTTGATTACAATCTTAGAAAAGAGGTAAATCATAAATTAACAGCTTTTTAAATTGTCTTAAGTCAATAATTCAACATAGCCATGTCTAAATGTTGGGACAAGATGATAGTTGGGACTCTTCAGAGTCATTTAGCTTGGTGCTGTTTCTTAGAGGGAGGCAAACAATAAGTATGCTTCATTTGCTTGTTAAATTGTTGGTGAATAATGGTATTTAAATTTGGATGATGTTCTTTCAATATGTAAATATGGAGAGAAATGGCATTTTTTTCTCTTTTAATAATAATAATAATAGTAATGGCAAACTAATGTCTCCAGCTTTCCTCAAGCCTCAGCAAGTGTATTTTCTCTGAGAAACAATTCTTGATGCCCAACCTTTAAGTATTCTCTCTCCTTCTACCAAATGTCACATTATATAACTGTTTACTTATTTTGACTCATATTGATAACATGCTAATTTAGACTCTCATCACCTTTTGATTAGATTATTGTAGACCAGTTACCCCTCCCATATCATGAGGGTAAGGTATGCAGGGTCCCCTCAATCTGAAAAATCCGCATAAATTTTTTTGCCCTCTCTTTGCACCAGAGAAGAAGTCTGACTTTTTTCTTTTTTTGGGGGGGGGTGTTTACTGTACCTCATTGTAAATTTTGGGTTGATGTTATACAATACTATACATATATGTTGTACATTGCTCAGTTTCTCAACTTTGTTGTGGCATCTGCTGGCCTTTGCCTGTCATCTGCAGCTTCTGCAAAACTCCCCAAAAATTCCCATTTAATTATTTATTCTGACCAGCAATATATCAAAACTATGATGGTGAAAGTTGCAATGTAGAAGAGATAACTGTAAATTTTAACTCACCTCACTGCTTCCATTCTCTCCAGTTCAGGAGAGTAGCTGGTTGATGCACAGGACAAAGCGCTAACTTGGCATTAAAAAAACTGGAATTCAAATCCAGCCTCAGACACTTATTAACTGTGTGATGCTGATCAAGTCTCTTAATCTCTGTCTCAGTTTCCTCATCTATGTAATGGGCATAATAATAGAATCTAACTCTCAAGGTTTTTGTAAGGATGAATTAAAATATTTATAAATTGATTGTCATTTTTTTTCAGGCATGTCTGACTCTTCGTGACCCCCATTTGGGGTTTTGTGGCAAAGATACTGAAATGGTTTGCCATTTCCTTCTCCACTTCATTTTACAGATAAGGAAACTGAGGCAAACAGGGCTTAGTGACTTGCCCAGGGTCACATAGATAGTAAGTACCTGAGGCTAGATTTGAACTCAGGAAGATGTCTTTTTGACTCCAAGCCTGGCATTCTATCTGTGGAGACATTTAGCTGTCCCAATCAATCATAAACTGATTTGCAGACCTTTAAGTATTATATACATGCTAGTTATTATTATTGTTGTCATTATCATTATTATTATTGTTCTCACTAAAATAATTGTCCTAATACACAGAATTGACCGTGCATCTCACTGGCTTCTTACCTACTGGATAAAATACAAACCCCTTCAGTAGATTTTAAATCATTCTACAAATTGATTCCAATCCACCTTTCAAAATGTTTTGAATTTGCCTGCTTCATTTATTCTACATTTCAGTCAAAGTGTACTACTAGTCTTTCCCCGATATCATTCAAACCTCTTTCACATCTCTACATTTATGCAGACTGTTCTCTGCCTCATATAATACACTCCTGCCACACCTGGCTTTTGCCTTTAAGAACAAATCAAGTGCTGTCTTCTCTATTGAATTCTCAGTTGAAGGTGTTCTCTTTGTATTTCTTAACACATTTTGTGTAGGCCCTCATCCCCTTCTCAACTTCTGCCACATTCTACTTTTGTCATAATTGTGTTTGTGTTGATGCTGGATCTTTTCCTCATCTTGATCACTTAGCCCTGTTCCTAGGAGGTAAACTCCTTGAGAACTGAAATCTGTATTATTTCTATCTTGAAATTGTATATATCAGTATAGGGTCTTCTACATAATAACTGCTTAATTCTTTGTATAGCATAGAATTTTGTGAATTAAAAAAAATAGAACAAAGACAATTCACGTAGTAGTAACACATTGTAAGTCAAGTTAAAAAGTTCTTCAGGAACTGCTCCAATGAACATTGGAACTATTGGTCAGACTTGGGGGTTTAGGGATTCTGTGTATCTATACTCTCTCTACTTCTAATACTGTTAATAATTGGAAATAGCTTCATTTATAAAAAACACCTGAGAAAACACTGACATTTTTGTTTTAAATCTCTGATTCTGGATTAGGAAAACATTTCTGTCAAAATATAATATGATTTACTTTTCTGGGGCAGAAATAGCCTAGAGTTTTAGACTTCAACTCTAATATATAAACCCCTAGGGGGAAAGAAAAACAATAATTCAATTTGAGGGTGGATTTTGAACTCTAAGGGAATTAGATTTAACATCACACCAAGGTTGAGTTTAGTTGTTTTGCTTTGGTTTGTTTTTAACATACTATAATCTTATAGTACCATTCTTTTTCAGGGCAAAAGTTGGGAAGTCTAAAGCTTGCTTTGATAAGTAAATAATACCAGAGAACATATTTATCCTAAGGCTCTTGGAGCATGGCTGAGCTGTGCTTGAAAATCTCCTAATTTTCTGAGTTCTATCCCCTGTTGGCTTTGGCCAATTACCTCATCACACTGATTGGCTTGGCCAAAAATTATTTCAGAGGAATTTTGCTACAATGGCTGGCAGAAACCATCAAGTTAAGACTTTATATTTTCCTAGTAATTTTAAAATATTGTGAAAAGTATTTCCTGTGGAAAAATGAAGGCCACAATTTAATGAATTTGGTTAAGTGTTTCTAAGCTCAATTCATTTTTTTCCTTCTTTATGATTTCTTTTAATTATACAAGTTCAAAATTTGCCTGGCTGTTGTTTTTCCATAATTTCACTTTTCTTTTCTAAATACCTACCATAAGAAAAAAGAACATAGTTTATTTTATCTCATTTCTTCTTTGACAATATGCTTTTATGGTATCAGTGGGACATTTCATAGCTGTTTTATAGTTTTGGTTTATTTTTCACTAAACTGTGAATAGCAGGCATTAGATTTCTTGCCTTTATTTGTCATTTATCTTGAAATAGATCAGTTATTATTATAATTCTGATTTTAAGATGCCGGTGATTATAAATATGATAGCCTAGCTGAGAAAAAGATGTGTACATGAAACAGAATCCAACCATGCATCCATCCATCCATGTAGACATTTGTTCAGCATTGATAAGCACTTACTCTATAGCAGGCCTTGTGCTAAACACTGGAAATATAATCTCTGCCCTCAAAGAGCTTACATTCTAGCAGACTAAATAACAGTAACTTTCAGAATTAGATTTGCCTTAAAGGTCATTTTGTTCTACCACTTATATTATAGATGAGAAAATTAAATCTTAGGCTTTTGTTTTTGGGTAAATTGAGTACAGGATCCATCATTCTGGATTTACAATCAGAAAACCTAGACCTGAATCCCAGCTCTGATTCTTATTACCTGTTTGACCTTAGGGAAATCACTTAATATCTCTGTACTTGTTTCTTACTCTGTAGAAAACAGAGATTTTTCATTTATCTTTTTATCCCATAAAGAGCTATTTACATCCTGTTATCCATAGTGCTAGTTCTCCCTCCTGTCTCCATGTCATTTGCAGTTTTTTAAGTATGTCGTAAATAAGTTCCTCAGAGTCACTGATAAAAATCTGGAGCATCACAAGACCAAAGGCAGGTCCCTGAGATGCTCAACTTGAGATTTTTCTCTAGACTTTGATTTATTAATAACTGCTCCTTGGTCCAATACAATATCACTTAGGCAAGTCATCCAAGAAGTCCAAAATCCATTTAACCATATTTTCATGCATCCTACATTTTCCCATCCTGTTGACATGGATAACCCTTCAAAAAACAACATACTGAATTCACATATACTATCATTCCATTTATTTTAATTGATCTACTAATGATATTAAAATATCATTTCAATCTAAATCCAAACTATTAGGAAATTAAGAATTCCTTGAAATTAGTGCATCTTGAACTTTTGGGTCTTACAGCATCTTTATACTCCTAAACCATGTTGATAATCTCCCAAAGAACTTTTGTTTATGTATGCTATGTCCATAGATATTTAGAAATATTAGAAATTTCAAAATCTTTGTATTATTATAGAAATATCTGATCTCACATTCCACCTAGAAGACTGTGAGGGACCTCCTAGGTTCCTTGGATCACATTTTAAGAACTGCTGCTCTAAATCAGTCTGCGTATCACTTTAATTTCAAACAATTTAATGATCATTATACAGAGCCTTGAGTCTATACCATACAAGGGTGAGCAGAATATATTTAACCTGAAGAAGCAAAAATCTTAGCTGTTTTCAAATATGTGAGGGATTTTATTCAAATATGTGAGGGATTCCCCTCATTTCTGTTTGTCTCTACATATTTCTGTTTAGGAGCTAGATGGCACATTGTATAGAGTACTGGCCTTGGAATTAAGTAGAACTGAATTAAAATTCAGCTTTAGACACTAGCTGTGTATAGCTGGGAATATCACTTATCCTCTCTCTGATTCAGTCTCCTCAAATAAAAGATAGGAAATACAATAGCACCTACCACCCTAGCAGATTGTTAGGAAGACAAAATGATATATTTGCAAAGCACTTACCAAATCTTAAAGCACTATATTAATGCTATTTGCTTTTATTATTACCAGAATCAGTAAGGAGAAGTTTCAAAGAGGCAATATAGGATTGATGTCCAAAAGCCCCAGCATCCTGACATGCAACACTATCAACGAGTACTAGGGGCTGCTTCAAGAGGTATTGGATTCCCTTTCCTTCTTCCAGGTATTGAAGCACAAGCTGTATTGCCACTTGGAAGGATTATCAAAGAAATTCTCTTTCTTGTATGGGTTAGACTAGATATCCTTTGACATTCCATCTAAAAGTCAAATACTATGATTCTGTGAGTAACTCACAAAACATAAAGAAGCACATAACAGAGGGAACACAGATTGACTGACAGTAGAATCCAGACACAGATTACTATTTGGAGAGAGCTGGACTGTGATAACCTATTTACCCAGTTCAACTAAGAGCTATATATCTGACTGTTCCTATTAAGTCCACTTATTCCTCCATACCTGAGAGGCATCCCTTACTGGGACCACTATGACATAATGCTTCTAGAACATTTTGATAAATAATATTGTTTAGAATGGGTAAAGGCTGTCCTCTGATAGGCAAACTATTCTCTGCTCTGTTCTTAAACTGAGCCTCTGGGAGTAGAGCAGAAACATTTTATTTTTTTCTTTGTTTTCCTGTGTGACATTAAAGCAGGGATTTTTAACCTTTTTATTTGTGTCAGGAACCCCCGTGGCACTCTGGTGAAGCCTATTGACCTCTTTAAAAAACGACGTTTTTCAGTGCACAAAATAACATTATATAACACTATAAAGGAAATCAATTATGTTTCAATAGATTTTAATAGCAAGTTCATGGGCCCCCAAGTTAAGAAACTTTGACACTTGGGCATCTATTTTTGTTCTTTCTGGAAGAAGAGAATTCAAGAAATTTTCTTCTGTCAAACAGATGAAGAAAATATAAAAAGACAATGATTTAACCCATGGGGCAATTTATAATTAGCCCATTAATTTGATTCCTTATACATCTTGCACTTGGTATTGTTTCCTATAGATGTTTTTTTAATGCAGTTGGTAGAATTGAAAATGATTTTATTTCTCAGGGAACTGAGGAGAGGACCCTAATAGCATCATTATAGCTTGTTGTTTGAGCTAAGATTTGATTAATAGACTTTGATATAATTTTTAGCTTGAAAAATGGTTTACATATACAGTATTTTCTTTTTTGTTTGTTTGTTTGGGCTCATTACTTATTCTCCACAAAATACTTCATATAAAAGTCTCTTTCCTTCTGGCTCTTTAATTCTCCTTCCCATCAGAAATCCATTTTGGGGGAAAAGAGGGTACTCAATTTGTCCAATTGTTACTCCTTATATCTTAATATTTTGTAGTGTGGATGCTAATAAACATATCCTTCCAGTACTACTTCATAGTTAATAAATTCATTAATAGTTTTTGTAGTTCAATGAATTAAGCATCTGATAGAAAATAGGATTTGAGGAAAATACTCACGGCTTTTAGGAAAATAATGTGTAAAAGGCGAAAGTGCCATGAGGCAGGGATTTTCTATTTTGTATTATCAAATTATGTCATAACATATCATTATTATTATAAATTTATATGGGAATTGAATGGTCTTTAGAAGGTAAATATCTGCTTATAGAATCATTTGTATGCCATATTTTAAATTTGTTAGAGAATCATTAAACACTGGGAAAATAATAAAATTGCTATACAGCCAGATATTCAATAATTAGGTTGTATGTCAATTGGTTCTAAAAAAGAATGTGTATAGCAGTGATTTAAAAACAATTTATACTGTTTAAATAATGCTTTGTGTTATCTCCCTGACCATTGTCTACTTACATTAGAAATTAGTATAATCCTTTTTCTCCCCCCTTAATTTTTTTATATTATCCCATCAGAGTCAAATTATACACAGCCTCTATCTCTATGTACTTCTTCTAAGTGATGCAATTCTTAAGAGTTACAAGTATCATCTTTCTGTGTAGGGATATAAGTAGTTTAACCTTTTGGAATCTCTTATGTTTTCTCTTTCCTGTTTACTTTTTTATGCTTCTCTTGAGTATAGTTTTTGCAAATCAGATTTTCTGTTCAGCTCTGATATTTTTTTATCAGAAATGCTTGGAAATCTTCTGTTTCATTGAGTATCCATTTTGTCTCCTGAAGTATTATAGCAAGTTTCTTTGGGTAGGTGATTCTTGGTTGTAACCCTAGCTCCTTTGCCTTCCAGGATATCATATTCCAAGCCCTCTGATCCTTTAATATAGAAGCTACTAAGTTATTTGTAATCCTGACAGTGGCTTCAGAATATTTGAATTGTTTCTTTCTGCTTGCAGTTTTTTCTCCCTGACCTGATTGTTCTGGAATTTGGCTACAATGTCACTTGGAGTTTTCATTTTGGAATCTCTTTCAAAAGATGATCAGTGGATTCTTTCAATGTCCATTTTACCCTCTGGTTCTAGGATATGAAGGTGGTTTTTCTTGATAATTTTTTGAAATATGTTATCCAGAATCTCTTTTTTTTTTATTGTGGCTTTCAGGTAGTCCAATAATTCTTAAATTATTTTACTGGAAAGGAAAAAAACCGACTAAATAGATAGAAAGAATTAATAGATATGAATGGACAATTTTGATTATATTAAATTGTAATTTTTTTTACAAAGAAAAACAATGCAACCAAGATTAGAAAGAAAGCAGAAAGCTGAGAAATATTTTTTTCCAGAATGTTTCTCTGATAAAGCCTCAATTCTCAAATATATAGAGAACTGCATCAAATTATAAGAATATAAGCGATTCCTCAATTGCTAAATGGCCAAAGGACATGAACTGACAGCTGTCAGATGAAAAATTAAAGCTATCCATAGTCATGTAGTGAAAAAAATGCACTAAACCACTATTGATTAGAGAAATGCAAATTAAAACAACTCTGAAGTACCACATCACATCTATCAGATTGGCTAATATGTCAGAAAAAGAAAATAATAAATGTTGGAGGGGATGTGGGAAAGCCAGTGGACTTGTGAACTGATCCAATCATTCTGGAGAGCAAATTGGAACTGTGCCCAAGGAGCTGTAAAACTGTGCACACCCTTGGATACAGCAATACCACTACTAGGTCTGTATACCAAAGAGAGAAAAACAGTGGGGAGGGGGAGGACCCATGTGTACAAAATTATTTATAGCAGCTCTTTTTGTGGTGGCAAAGAATTGGAAATTGAGGGGGTGCCAAGTTATAGTAAATGATTGTAATGAAATATTGCTGTTATAAGAAATGATGAGCAGTCTAATTTCAGAAAAAAAAAACCTGACAGGACTTTTATGATCTGATGCAAAATGTATAAACAGAACCAGAAGGACATTGTACACAGTAACAGAAATAGTGTATGATAATAAATTGTGAATTATTTAGCCATTCTCAGCAACACAATGATTCAAGACAATTACAAAGGCTCATGATGAAACAAAATGCTATCGACCTCCAAAGAAAGAGCTGATGGAGTCTGAATGCAGATCAAAGCGTACTATTTTTTATTTTCTGTTTTTGTTGTGCTTTTTTTCCCTTTTGGTCTAGGTCTTCTTTCACAATATGCTTTTCATGATTAAACTTGTATAATCTATATTAAACTGTTAATAGTAAGAGTATTTGGAATTTTCTCAATTTTTTAAATGAATGTTAAAAATTGTCTTTACACAAAACTGACAAAAATTTTCAAGGTCAATTTTTTCCCCAATGAGATGTTTCACATTTTCTTCTATTTTTCTTCTTTTTACTTTTTTTCGTTCTTGATGTCTCATAGAGTCATTATCTTCCACTGTCCCAATTCTGTTTTTCAGGAATTATTTTCTTCAATGACATTTTTACCTTCTTTTCCATTTTCTACTTCTTAAGTTGTTTTCTTCAGTGTTTTTTTATACATCTTTTTTTATTTTTTGTGCTTCCTTTACCCATCTGTTGACTTTTTTCATTAATCTCTTGCATAACTCTCATTTCTTTTCCCAATTTTTCCTTTTACTGACCTCTCTTATTTGATTTTGAACATTCTTTTTGAGCTCTTCCAGGAGTTTTTTTTGGGCCTGAGAAAAATGTCCATTTAGACATTTGTCTAAATGTATATGCGTAGTCTTCTTGAGTTTGTTTTTTGATCTTCCCTGTAATTTCCTATGGTCATGCTCTTTCATTTGGTTGTTTGGGTCTATTTTTGCTCATCTTCTAGCCTATCCTATTTATGACTTTTCAAGTTGACCTCTGCTTCTAGGATATAAAGGGCACTGTCCCAAACTTCTTGCTCTAGGGGCCAGGGTTCTGGCCACACTAGTCTGCTTTACTGGCTGGCTGGGGCCTCAGAACTGCCCTGCTGTGCCACTGGCCTGCTGCACCAGGCCATGGGGCTTTGGTCACTGACCTGTGCTAGGGCTAGGGGCCTCATTGCCTGGACACCCCCTATACTGGGCTGCATCTGAGATATGGGGAAGGTGAGAGAAGGAGGGAAACATTTTGGACCTCAAATTTTATTTTAAAATGAAAGTTAAAATTGCTTTTACATGCAATTGGGGGGAAAGTATTATTTAAAATAAAAAAAAAAAAGGAATTAACATCAGCAGTATTAGAAGTGTCTTGGAACACTGCTCTGTCCCTGAGACCTCCAAGCTCCATTCTCTGAGTATAGGCTCAGAGCCTTAGAGATCGGAGTGAAAAAGGTTATCTTTGGTTTTCCAAGTCCAGGACTTTTGGAAACCAGAGCAGCAAAATTGTTGGGGTAGCTTTTTCTGACCTGATGAAAAATGGCATTTGGAAAGGGGAGGGGAGAGTCAGCTAACAGCCACAATAAGTTCAAACATTTTGATTCTAATAAGTAAGGGAATGTCTGGGGCAGATATTATCACTTCTTTCATTCCCCAGTCCAGTACAAGACTTAGAGAATATGAGCTTTCTGAATGATTCTGTCACTAATGAGCTTTGCGATCTTGGAGAAGTCATTAACTTTGCTAGTTTCCATTTCCACATCTATAAAATAAGTTACCCTTAGGGCACCAAATATGACATGCTGCAGTTATTCTCCTGATAATGCTACCCAAGCCATCTATGAGTTGACAGAGATAGGGATTTTGCTTGATTTCTTTGACTTTTTTCCATCTTTCTGGCAAATAGAGACAGGACTTCTGCTTTGCTTCAGGAAAAAAAAATTAAATGTTTATATACATATAAGTATATATGCATACATACAGACACACATATGTAAATACCATGATATTCTTAGCTAAAAATACATTGCATATACATATCTCTGTGTATTATATATATGCTATATATATATATATATATATATATAACATAATTAATTGCACATTGTACATATTACATACTCAAAAATAAAAGTATATACTGTAGGATCTGTGATTCCCTCCCACCAACTCCTTCTGTCATTTCTCTCTACCACAGGTCATAAAGTAATCATCAGTATGTATTTATAATTTTTCTTTAAAAAAAAGGAATTAAATTAGGATATTATTCACCACGTAATCACCTCTACATAGCCCTTTAAGTTTTTTAAAGCACTTAGCTTACAACAGTCTTAAGAGGAACATAGTAAAATCATCATAAGAAGAATGAGTTTATGTGACTTGCTCATGATCACATAGCTAGTAAGTGTCATAAGTGAGATCTGAACTAATTTCTCTAGATTCAGAATCCAGAGTTCTTTATAAAATAATACATAACACTCTTTGGAAAAAAATAAAACTTTACTGGAGCTGCAGATTCAATTTATATTCAATTTGAGAAAAAGTTCAAAATAACTTTGTTTTTCAGGAGTTTTTCTTATTTTTAATTTTGTTATTTCTCCCACTGGGCTCTAAAATAAAATTTCAGTTGTGGAGCCTAAGCCATACAAATCACAGTTACATAAAATTGGGGAAAATCATGAGGAAACCTCAGGGCTAAAATGGTTTCTGCCCACTCTGACTGCAGAAAGAAAGCCCTCTCTCTCTCTCTCTCTCTCTCTCTCTCTCTCTCTCTCTCTCTCTCTCTCTCTCTCTCTCTACATATATATATATATATATATATATTATATATATATATATATTACATATATATATATATATATATATATACACATATATATATTTTTTGCTTTCTTCTCTTGACATTATGATAACTTTCAAAGTCAAACTCACATAGAAAAGGGAACAGGTACCACTTGTATTTTTACTTAACCTACTTATTATTGTTGTTTGCAGCTCACTAAGAAAAGAAATATCTGGAAAAGAAATATCCTCAACAAACTGGCCAAAAGTAGCCTTAAACTTTTTACCATACTACTTAAAATCCCATCCTTTGGGTAATTACAATCCTTTTTTTTTTAATACCTCTGGGAGAGTCAACACATGGATCCATGCTACAATAGAGTTTTATAACATCTTTCACTGTAGTAAGACAACCCAGCTGGTCAAGTGGTAGGAGGCACTAGAGAATACATAATCAACCTCTTAATTTTAATATTAAAAATAGGGATTGAGGGGAGAGATAATAGTGGTCAGGCTATGATTCTTGGGAGACTGAGTTTGAAGAAAATCAGGCCAAGTGATAGATTCAAAATTTCAGAAATCATTTACTGGACAAAAACTTAAAACAGCAACCAGGAAGATAAGGTGAAGCTTTAGAACCTAGGGACTTGAAAATAGGCCCTGAAGTTGACCCTGCTTTCCCTGATGTTGGGATTTCAGGACTGAAATGACTGCTACTGCCTTTTAAAATATGTAAAAGTAATGGTTATAGCCAGGCTAGTGTCATTCATCTGATGGTTCATGGTCAAATACTCGCTACATTTCCAGAGGATATGGGATGGTTTTGATGTCTCTGACATTCATCTCAAAGTATTTGCTTCTTCTAATTTACTGAGAACACTTTTTCCAAACCTCTTCATTCTTCCCATCACTTTTCTGCTTTATTTTTTTCTCAGATTATTGTCTCCTCTCCCTCTCTCAGGAAAATGTAAGTGCCTTTGTTCCGGGAATGTTTTTTTTTTTTAAACTTTTGCGTCTGATATATGGTTGACACTTAATAATACCTACTGAATGGACTTGAAATGAACTATGTCTGATCCTCACAGTATAGGATTCTCCTGGAGACTTCTAAGAGAGACTTCTAAGCCTGGTGTCTGGTTCCTTCAAATCACTGATTGGTTGTAACATCATCCAGGGCTTAAGATAGCAGTGTTTGCTTATCAGTCCATTAGAATTAGTGTGAATCTATCAATTAGATTTTTCAAATTATTGATGCCTTTTGTTTTTATATCACCTTCATTTCCAAATATTTTTCTTTCCTTTTCTCCATTTAGTGAACTATACCTTATAACAAAGGGTACAAGAATAATAAAATAATAAAAAGCGGTTAAGCAAAACTAACCAAAATTTCATTTAAGAATGAAAGATAAGCAATGAAGTGAAGGAGATACTTTTTCTCTAGGGTCAAGTTTCCTACTTAGAGCATGACCTTTACTTTCCTTTTTTAAAATAAAATAATTTTCCATTTACCATGTTGTAGTATTATGTGTATCATTTTCCTGGTTTGCTCCATATTATTATATATCAATCAGTAACTCAACTAGCTGATTAACTGCCTCAGTTCTTAGAAGTCTTTCCATGCTTATCTGTTTACATCATGTTTATCATTCTTTATAGTACAGCATCGTAGTAGATAATGTGCTCACCTTAAAGGAAGAATTGAGTTCAAATACCTATGATATTATTTAGCTATGTGAAATTGGGTAAGTCACTTAATTTCTCTTAGGTGTTTGTTTCCTTATCTGTAAAATGAGGATGTTTGATTAGTGATCACCTACATTCATTAAAAATTGCAACATGTAATAGATCCTTTAGTAGGTAGAATGCATTGAAAAGAACATAAGGTTCCTTGAAAGTTGGGGTTGATTCATTCTTTGTAATTATATCACCAGGTAGCTCATTGTTTGGATTTTGATGACTCAGACTGAGTGTAAATAACAATTGTTTCTATTCTGGCTAGAAACTCTGAGGGTCTTCCCCTCCCAGACTGATTTTTTTTTTCTTTTTGGTGAGCCAGTGGGGTTAAGTGACTTGCCCAGGGTCACATAGCTAGTAAGTGTCAAGTGTCTGAAGGCCAGATTTGAACTTAGGTACTCCTGACTCCACGGCCAGAGCTCTACCCATTGCACCATCTAGGTGCTCCAAGACTGATTCTTTTGTGAATCAAACCAGGCCATCTTTTCCCTCAATTCTTACCTAGCCTTTAATTACTGAATGGGAATTTCTGCAGACAAACTGATACCTGGGAAAGGCCTTAGCTTAAAAAGGTCAAGGGCTCCCACTGCATCCAGGCCGTCGCCAGTCTCCTGACCCATATGTTGCCACTGTACTGGGATGACTGCAGGAGAGAGTGAGGCTAGTGACTTTACACAGCCCTCCATCACTTAAATCAAATTCACTTGCAAGTCAAGACATCACCCTCCTGATCATTGGTCCTCTTTGAGAATAAACATCTCCAGGTAGCAAAGTACCTAGCACATAGTGGGTACTTAATACAAGTTTCTTGATTTATTAATCAGTGTTATGGAGAAGAGCCTAAAAACAAATTCTGCCCATGCCCATTAACCAGTCTTGTTTTCTAAATTTATAGTCCAATGTTAGAGTCCCATCAGCCAAGCTCAACATAGGTTAAGTGAAGGCTTGAGATGAAAGCCACAATGAAATAAAGGGGAAGGGATCCACACTGAAATTAATCTATAAGGTGAGAAGAAAAAAGCTTGGTTTTGACTTGGACATGAGAAGCAATCAGAGTTGAGGACAGGGCATACTAAACTTGTACTGTAGGTCCTATGTATTTTGTTCATTTTCTTCAAATTCACCTATGGGTTTCAAAAACATCTGCCTTATTTATACCTCTACTGGCACAACATCCAAATATGAGGAATCTTCTATTCTACCTTTGTATCTTCTATATAGAATCTCACTGGAAACTAGACATAGAACCAATATGCGTTGCTTAGAAAGCTTTTTCCTGGGTTCATAATTTGAAGCCTGCTAAGGAGAAATGATGGCAAGTGTCAGTATCATAGACATATGGCTTTCATCAGTTCAGCTGGCCCATCTGAATTGTATCAAATGTAAAAGAAAAAAGTCACGATGATATTTTGAAACTTTAGGATGAACTGGTTAGAATCCAATGGACTTTTTCGAAACAAACTCATAAAGCACAGACTTGCTGAGATGGATTTACAGACTCAAAAATCCACTTATTAGACAATGAACAGTGAAGTTTAACTTGATTCCCAACCATAACAAAAGAATCAGGTACACGAACTCTTTTTTCATAGTTCCACAATAAGAAACAACATAAAATGATGGATTTTGAGGTAGTAATGACCCAAAAGGCTATCTATTCCAATGACCTCATTTTAGAGATGAGAAAATTGAGATTAAACTACTTGCCTAAAGATAAAAGGATATCAGAGCCAGAATTTGAACGCAGGCTCACTAAGGTCCAAATCTATCACTCTTCCCACTATGCCATTTTGAGATACTTTTGTTAAATATTATGAAATAGTTCCAAGGAGGCTGCACAGTAAGTGAAGAGAGCACTGAATTCATAGTCCAAAGTTTAAGTAATGGCTCTTGTTTTTATTACTCCCTCTGACCTTAAGGAAGTCACTTTCACTTCTGGGTCTCAGTTTCTTCATTATTGAAACAAATGGGTTAGACTGGCTAATCTCTGATGTCCCTCTCATCTATGAAACTATCATCCTTTGAAAGACTCTTTGATCACTATGCCCATTGATCAGGATCCCCTGGACCCCCTGAAGTAAACCCCAAAGTGGAATTCTGTTAAACACAATTACTGTTAGAGTTTTTAAATTAATTGGGTTCTTGCAACACACGACAGAAAAAAATATATAATTTAACTACATGTACTAGCTATTTAAATTCATAATAATCAGTAACTTGTTACTTGGGGCTAAAAATCCAATAAATGAAGCATCAACAGCTGGCTCTGCATAGTCCTTGCAGACCAGCATAATCAAGTAATTGAAGAATTCAGGAGATAGAACTAAAACATTTGAAGATTAAAAAAAAAATTGTGGTATAATGCTCCGGTCACATTTCTTCTTCTTAAAGTATCAATTGTGGTCAAGTGAAGTTATAATTTTAAAATAAGAAGTAAAGAAAATTCAGAAGTTTATGGTTCCTAGTCTTCTTTTTTTATTCTTAGAATTTATCTCCAAATCATGTTTTGAACACATCATTTCAACTTCTTCTTAATAGCCTGAGAACTACCCTCTATTAATAAGCCTTGCAGGTAGTTTTGAATTAACCTTCTCAACAATGACTCTGTATGCTCTCTTAAGCCCTGTACAATGACATTCTGTTTTTCTGCCTACACCGATGTTAAGTCTCATATTCGAGCAGATGGTTCAATGGATGGAGTGCTAGACTTGAAGTTAAGAAGCTCTGAGTTAGAATCCTGCCTCAGATAGTTACTACATAAGTGACCTTTAACGAGTTCCTAAATTGTGCTTAGCATCTCCCTCACAGCATTGTTGTGAGGCTCAAATGAGAAAACATTATCTATCTGTCTATCTATCTATCTATCTATCTATCTATCTATCTATCTATCTATCTATCTATCTTATCTATCTGTCTGTCTGTCTGTCTGTCTGTCTTTCTATCTGTTATCTCTCTACACAGATACACACAGTTCTATATACATGTATAAACATACATACATATACACAGTACTTTACAAACTTTAAAGTGCTACATAAACTCCAATTATTGTCATTGCTATTATCTTTATTCTTGTTATTATTTTCCATTCCTCAGACTTCTCTCATCCTATCCTGCTCTTTCCACTCATATTTCCATTTCCCCCTATCTGCCCTTCACAGTCTATCCACACTTACTTTTCTCCTAGTCTTTTAGGCCTCTATTCATTCTATTCCCTAGAGAAACCCGAATGGCCCATGAGCCAAATTTGATGCATGTTTATGACAAATCTTTGAGCTTCAGATCAGTGCGCAGATTGTGAGTGGGTGTCTTTGGAACCCTAGATATATTCCTTTTATGGCATTTGTTTAGGCTGTATTACAGTTCATCTTTCAATAATTTCATCATACATTTAGTATGCCAATCAAGCTGTGTCCTTGTTTGCAGGCTATGCAAGTAATTGGAGTTATTTTGAATAGAGCCTCATTAGGAAAAAACCCGAAGAAATATGTTTTAAGAAATTGTCTAATCTGTGAACATTTCCTCCTGGTGCTTTATACATAGGCATTTCAAAAGTGGTTATTGAATTGAATTTATTTATCCAGGCTTAAATGTGATATCTTTTTTGAAAGTGTGAGGAAAAGATCAGGGCCTTTTAGCCCCCTTCTGTTAGGAGTTGTCCATTTTAGCCTACACTGGAAAAATCTTCAAAGAGAAAGCCATTAAGTCAAGAGATCTGGTTTTTTTTTTGTTTGTTTTGTTTTGTTTTATTCCCAATCTCAGTCAGTTCTATCATAGCCTTGCTCTGAGACCTTAAGTAACTGCCCCAACTTCTCTGAAGCCCAATTTCCTGACATTTACAAAAGGGCAATATTAATTCCTCCCCTCTTTGCCTCACCAAAAAAAAAAAAAAAAGAGGAGACTAAATAGGTGAAACCACTTTGGAAAGTCTAAAATACTCTAGGAATTCAGGAAATTATTCATTTTAATTTGGTCATCATTTTTAAGTGGCTACCATGTTCATGGCTTTATTTTGCAATAAAAATAATCATTCATATTATTCAAAGAATAGGGGATATTCTCAGGTTGGGAGTTTCTATGGGTATTGTTATCCTGCTGAGCAAGGGCCTACTTCCCAAAGCAAAGTACTCAGAAGAAAATTGGGTTGGATTGCCTGAGGCTCAATATGTGTCTCCTTATGTTGGGAATGACAGTAATGTGCACATTATTGTATTTGTTAAATTTATATATTTTTCTTTCCTTCAGATGCTTCACAGAGAGGTTGATACTAACTTCATTTCTTTAAGATGGACATTAACATAACAGAACCATGTCTGTGCAACATAGTTGAAAATAAGGCCCTTGGTGCTTTTCTTTCCTACATTAGAGTGAGATCATTGAGAGCCTGGACTGTCCTGTGTTACCAGCACTTAGCACAGGGTTTGACACACAGTAGTTCTTAAGAAATATTTTTGCTTCATAAATATTCATCAACTGATTCATTAGTTCCTTATAATTGGTATGTTAAAAAATGTAGAAATGATCCTAAATTATTATTTTTGGAGGTAGTGGGGTTAAGTGACTTGCTCAGGGTCACACAGGTAGTAAGTATCTGTGCCTGGATTTGAACTGAGGTCCTCCTGACTCCAGGACCTGTATTCTATCCACTGGACCACCTGCCCTTATCTTAAATTATTGCAAGTCTAGAAGTAGAATCTTTTGTAATTTTGGGACCCTCAGTTATTTAGGAAATTTATAAAAGTAAACAGTAGGCAAGTTCTCTCTCCTTCACCAATATTTCTTATTGTCTAAGCTAGGGGTGGGGAAACTGCAGCCTCAAGGCCACATGTGGCCTAAACTCTCTGTCAGCATCATGTCCACCATCAATAACAAAAATATATTATAATACTATCATTAGTAACCTGATGCTGATTGAAATGTTGAGCAACTAGTCACAGGGGACTCAGGGATGACAGAGGACAGTGAACCTCGGCTACTAGACATGAAAATTGGGAAATCATCCTCACCCTTCCCTACACTTATTCAACTCAGGAAGCTCTTTCAGCTTGACCTGGATCACACCTAAATGGAATAGTACCCTTACATGCTCTGAAGTGTTGATAGTTCTTCCTTACTGTGAAACCTGAATACATTAATGCTAAATATTTCAGGTTAATTATAGAATAAACTGAATTTTTTTCTTGTGAATGCAAAACTTTTTTTTAAATGAAACTCATAGAAATAAGATGATTTCCTATATCCTGGTGAGGATAATTAATGTTCAAATCTCACCAATCTGAAATATAGGACACAATGCCTGTGGACACCTGTGTTTTGTCAGCTACTAATGAATCAATCCTTTCCAGTAGCATGAATGATATTTTAAAGTACAAATGCCCATTACTAGGAGAAGTAAAAGCAGTAGACATTAACCCATGAAAACAAAAGGAATGGGAGACACACTAAACAGGAATTCTATTCATTCCATCCCATCTTCTCCAGCAGATTTTCCCCTCTGTCATCCCTACCCTGTAAATTCCTCATGCTCTCCCTTTCTATTGACTTCATCTCTACTGTCTGGAAACATGTCCATTTATCCTCCATACTAAAAAAAAACCCTCATTTGATCTTTCTATCCCTCTATCTTCCTAAATCTCTTTGAGATTTCCTATATCTCTTCTACCCTTTGTAGTTAAACTCCTTGAAAAGGTCATCCATAACCAGTGCTTCCATTTTCTCTCTTCTAGCTCTCTCCTTCACACCTTGCAATCTGTCTTCAGACTTTATCATTCTAAGGAAAGTGCTGTTTCTTAATTAATGATGTTTGAAGATCAATTCCCAATGATGACTTAATTGCTGACTCCATTGGCCTTTTCTCAATCCTCATTCTCCTTGAATTCTCTTTAACCTTTGACAGTGTTGATCATCCCTTCTCATTTATACTCTTTTCTCTAGACTTTCTTGGATCATCTCTTCTTAGTATCCTTTACTGTTTCCTCCTCCAGATCCTGCACCTGGTGTAGATATCCTATAGGGGTCTGCCTTGGTCCCCTTCTCCATCTTTACTATTTCACTTGGCAATCTCTTCAGCTCCCATGGATTTTATTACCATTTCTATGTTGATGATTCACAAATCTACTTATCTTGCCCTAACCTCGTTGTTGACTTCAAACCTCAGATCTCCATTTTCCTTTCAGACATCTGGAATTAGATGTCTAGTCAACATCTTAAATTCAACATGTCCAAAACTGAACTCATAACCTTTACCCATAAATTGTTTCTTTCCTTCTAACTTCTCTATTGCTGTCAAGGGCAATATCATCCTCCCAGTACCTCTGGCTCTTAATTGAACTGCCTACAAATAAGCCCATGTCTCCTCTATACTAAAATAACAAAAAATAAAATAGCAAAAAAATTTAAAAAAAAACCACTTGATCTTTCTGTACCATACATCATTCTAAATCTCTTTTATGCCTCATGTCTTTTGTGCTCTGTAGCTAAACTCTTTGAAAATGTTATTATAATAGGTACTTCTCTTAATTCTACTGCCTTCCTGCTGTTGATCATTTCATTTTATTGTATATATAGATTGTTTGTAAGTACAGTCAATCCTAAACTTTCCCAGGGGTAACGTTCCTAGAAAGCAGCAGGAAAGTAAAAAACAAGAATGTTGATACATTGAACCTATGGGAAATAGAGGCTTAGATTTCTGTGACCACCAAAAATTTTAATCTTCTGCTAGAGATTGCTGAAAATACGCTTTTTCTACATATAATTCTTTATAACAAAGAATTAATTATGATAATATGCACTTTTCCTACAAGAGTAACTATGAAATAACCTATACAGTGCAGGGAAGAGGAGAGGCCACACCAGAGGGATGGGGAAGGCCAGGAGTGATCATGTCAGAACTCTGGGGTAAAACAGGAAAAGGTAGAATCTGCCATCTCAAACCTCTCTTTGGCTCCAAGGTCGAACTGTTCCCTGTTAAAAAGGAGAGTCTCAGAGTGAGTGCCTGACCCTGGTCCTAGTTCAGAACTCCTAGGAGGATAGCTCGGCTGAGCATGGCTGGTCCTGGCAGATTGGGGCTCTCCTTGGCCTGGACAAGGAGGTTGTTCTGCTCCATGCTGCCCCACCTCTCAGGGCCTCATCAGCTGGGATGCTCAGGAGCCCAGCGGCACAGGCAGCAGGCCAGTAAGAGAGTGGGGGTGACCACCATCTTATCTGCCCACAAACTTAGCTGCTTTTCCTTTTTTTTTTTTCAATTTTCCAGCACATATTTGTGAAGTCACTTTAACTCATTCTGGAGCACATTCAGGAACACTTTATGATTTATGAATACTTTCCTCTTTTTAGTAGTTATAAACTTGTATATTATCTCTCTCTTTTTTTTTTCTCTACTGCACATAATCCCAAATGTGCAAGGTTGCTAACTTGAAAGTAAAAATGAGATTGCTAATCAAATCATGCAAAGGCTTGATGTTGTGACAGTTAAAGGAGGGAATGTTGAAGACTCTGTGTTTGCTTATCTAACCCATTTACTTCTGAGCTCCTTGAGATCAGGACCTGCCTTTTGCTTCTTTTTGTACCCTGAGTATTTTACAGATTGCTCATAGTAGAAGCTTACTAAGGGCTTCCTGGCAGACTATCATAGGATCTCAGAGCAGCCGTTATTTGCATCTGTTTTGTCTGTCGTTTTAGGGAATGGATGTCTATAAGGACAGAGATGCTAAGCCATGGCAGAGTGGTTAGCATTGTGGACTAAATCACTTAAGACCAAATGCTGTAAGTAGCAGATAAGGTGCTATCTAAATTGGCATAAGGAATGTCTTCATTTGGGAGTAATGTATCAATGAAATCACAGATCTCGTGCCTGTCACTAACCTCTGGAAAAGGGGTAACACTCGGGAAGCCTGGCATTTTTTGAAATAAATCTGAAGAGGTCAAGAGAATTCACACTGTTGGAAACAGTTTAGTTTTCTAAGTGGAGAAAGTCATTAGGTGTCTGATCCTGGACAAAAACCAACCAACCAAAACGAACACCTTAACTTCTTTGTGTCTCACATTCCTTATTGATAAAGGGAAGGAACTGAACTAGATTAGAGTAGATTGAACTTTATTTCACTGAACCTGACTGGGTTATTCCGCCCAAAAACAATAACTATATTTGAAGATCACTTTTTTTCCTTTGCCATTTTATGTATTTTATTTTATAAATTTAAAACATTCAGAGGAGGGGGTCCATCAGCTTGAGCAGCTTGCCAAAGGAATCCATGACACAAAAAAAGGTTAAAAACAAGCAAACAAACAAAAACTGCTCTAGTTAATTTCTAAGATCACTTCTAGCTCTGTCTATGGCATCGATGGAAAGGTACTACATCATCAAAGACCTCCAATCGATGTTGGCAGGTTTGTATTTTTTGAAGTCTGTAAGAATCTCTCACTTTCTTTCACCCTGCTCTCTCCTCCTAGCTTTCTGCATATTTGTAGCCCAAGAAGCACATCTATCTGGAGAAAGGAGACCTAGATCTTCCACACACAGAAACTCCCGCTAGAACTTAACAAAGCAGAGGCAAGGTTGAATTGGTTTTCTTTCCTTTGGCTCTGGAACACATCTTTCCCAGCGAAGCCTTGGAGGTGGGACAAAGCTCTTATCTCTCCACCCCTCACCCCCTTGTCAGCTTTTCTGACAAGAATAGTTTACCTGTAGTCAGTGGCCACCTTACTAAACTTTCTTAGCAATGCAGAAGTAAATATGCAGTTATCAGAACTGGTACATGGAAGCTAGCTTTTCCCTGGGATGAATAATCAAGTCTTGCCTGCCAGATTTGCCCTGACCTGAGCCCAAACATGAATAGAGCCTTGTTTGCCCTTTTGTCTCATGGTGCTGAATGGTCAACAAGCATAAACTAAAAAGAGGATGATTTTCCTTTCCATAGAAGACCACACCAGGTTGTATGGATTTGGAAAAATTGACTATGTAAATTATAATTTGTTTTTTTTTCCCCCGGGGTAGGAGGTAAGGAGGGGGTGGAATAAGGGTAGAATAAGAAAGACAATGAGACGAGGAGGAAGGAATAATTCTGAAGGTGTCTCAGGCAGTGTTTTAGGTTGTCTGTTATTTTTAAATGATGCTGTTAAGACTTAGTGTATTTTGGCACCAAAGTATGCTGGCAGGCAGCAAAATATTTTAAGTTCCCTGGACCCACTGAACTAGGTTGGCTGGAAAGAGAACTTCAAGAGGAGGACTCAAACTAGTCAGTTATATTTGTTGGAGCATAAAAAAACCCACAGTATTTTATGATGAAATTAACTGCCTGGGGAAATAGAAGTCATCAGCATTGTCACCTTAGCAACTTACATTTACATTATCTTCCATCTACTCTATGAGTATCATGTATGTATAGGTCTTTGCATATTATCTCTATTAGAAAATGAGTTACATAAGAACAGGGAATGTTTTTGCCTTTCTTTATATTACTTTGGTTTAGCATAGTTCTTGGCACATAGTAGGTTCTTAATAAATGCTTGCCAACTGATTAATATTTATATAGGCTCTGAAGTTTGCATAATGTACATTATTTCATTTGATCAACATAACAAACCTCTGAGATGTTTGCTTTTATTATCTTCATTTTGCAGGTCAGTGAACTGAGGTTGAGAGTCATTTAGTGATTTTCCCAGTCATCTAAATAAAGAAAGTCTGAGACAGTATGGAAAGCCTGGCTTCCTTGACTCCAAGTCTTTCAGTTATGCCATACAGTCTCTTCAAGGAGAAACACCAGGGAAAAAAAAAATCATTACAAAGCAGGAATCTATAGTGAAATTTCAGGGAATTTGCCTTCAGATGCCACTCCAGAACAGCTAATACTCTTTCAGTATGTTTTTTTTTTAACAATTATACATGGTAATTTCACCTTTCCTATTCTGTACTTACAAATCAAAAGAAAAGACATGGTAATATTACTTCAAAGAAATGAAGAAAGTCTCTTAATGAATGACATTCTGTCAATACTTCTTATATAAATATTGCTTCATTAGTAAAATGATTTATACCTCCTTGCCTGTGGGTACTCCTTCTCCTGATGTCCACCCTCCTGCTCTCTTCTTGTTTCTGACTAAATAGTTGGTTAATGGAATCACCACATTGAAAAAAACCCCAAAAATCAATACACCATTGATGAGCCTCTCTGAACTTCACTTGTATGATTTTTAATGGTCAGTCTGTTCCCCAGCCCATCCTCAAAGGCTTTCAAGCTTAGCAACATGGGCTTGGATTCATTTCAATTTAAAAGACATTTATTAAGCACCTATTATGCACTAGGAACCAATGTGCTAAGTGGTATGGATACAAAGACAAAAATGAAATAATCTCTGAAGGAACTAAGATTCTGCTGGGATTGAGGTTAGCTTCTATTTCTCTAGTCTAGCTTTCAAAAACCTAGGATCATTTGACTGGGTTCCAGGACCACACACACACACACACACACACACACACACATGCCCATGAACATATTTACATATTCTCTCTCATCTCTCTCTCTTCTCTCTTCTCCCTCCCTTACTTTCCTCTCTTCTTCCCTTTTTCTTCCTTCCTGCCCTCTCTCTCTGTCCCTCCCACCCTCATTCAAAGCTATCCCTAGAACCTATTCAGTCCCAAAGTTGAACTATAATAAACATATTAAAATATTGCAAGTTATTGTATGAAAACTCATGCCTTTTTATAACATTGGAAACATTTGTATATTATACTATAGGAACTCCTTGAAGGAAAAAAGATAACATTACTTTAATGAAATTTATTCAGATTTCTATCAACTTTTGTTTTTTTACTATCTGATTTAAACCCATGCATTAGTAGACTGTGAGCAGAATGAATAGAGTGCCTAGCCTGGAGTCAGGAAGACATCTTCCTGAGTTCAATTTGGCCTCAGACACTCATGAGCTGTGTGACCCTGGGCAAGTCGAATAACCCTGTTTACCTCATTTTCCTTCTCTCTAAAATGAGCTGGAGAAGGAAGTGGCAAACTATTCCAGGATCTTTGCCAAGAAAATCTCTAATGGGGTCAGAAAGAGCTGGACATGGCTGAACAACAAAATTAGTAGACTTCTGAAAAAACAGCATAGAAGATTCCTGAGTTTATTACTTCTCATATGAACTTTTGGAATTGTCAAGGAACCTAGAAAGGCATTCTTTTTACTTCCTTCATCAGGCACAGGATAACATTCTGCTTTTTAATACATTCTTTCTTTAATATTGTACATCTATCTATCTACCTATCTATCATAGCTATCTATCATATCTATCTATCTATCTATCCCTAAAACCTCTCTCATCTCCCTCTGCCAAGGACATATACAGGCTGGGAAATGAAGTTCTTGTGGTAAGAGTGGAAATTCATCAGTCTGCTGTGTTCCACAGGTGGAGGTGAAGCTGGCAGCATTAAAGAGAGAAGTTGTTTTTCTCTCACTCTGGGGGCAAAAATTCCATGGACTGTGTGCAGTATGAGTGAAAAAGGTGACATTGGACAGAGTATCACTGTGTCAGCTCATGCTTTCATTTCAGTGCTTACTTTTCAGTTTGCATGATGCTAGAAATAGAGGGGGTTCTCACTGCTAAGATAAGAGATGATATAACCCCTTGAAGTTACTGAAAAGGAACATAATAAAACTTCCTCTCTTTACCCTTCTTTCTTTTCTTCTCTCACAAAGTTTATTTCTGTTTTTAGTCTCCTTTCTAATTTCTCTTTAATTGATTTGAATGACAACCAAAGTTTACTGAATGATCATTGCTTCTGATCTGTACATTTAATTATTTGTGAATTGGAATTTAGAGAAAGGGACAGTGTGGCAAAGCATACAGATGACAGTGAAAAAGACATAGTGAGCACAGATTCTTGGTCTAAATCATCGGAATTTTATTTCAATTGAAAGATCCTGAGTTCTATGAGAATCTTAATTATATGTTTGTAAACTCCCCAAAATTGGGCAAATAAAACTTGGATTCAGTCCTTTTGTGCTTCCCTAGGTTAAGGGAAATGTGAATTTTAAAAAGCAATTGGCTGTGTGTTATGGGTTGAGATAGGGAGTCTTGGGAAGACTGGACTTTTGGGTCACTCTTTTCCATTATTTCACTCCATTCATAAGTAGACTAATGTCTCATCAGAGATGGAGCTGAGAGAAACCTGTATATGTATGCCTGGTGGAGTGAGAAGAGGAGTGGCCAAACAAATTTGCTGATGTTCCCATTTCAAAGATGGAAACCAGAGGAGAAGAAATAAGTAACCTCTCCCTTCTTGCAACAGACCAACAGAAACATGTTTCATGTGTAAGTTGAAGTGTTGTGTACAAAAGCTCATTATGGTTTTTTTTAGTGTGAGCATTTATACTTTAGAAAATGTCAAATGCTACAAATGAAGGTTTACTTGGTTTTTGTTGATTTTCTAGACTTAAGAAAATGATGGAGAAAATATTAATAGTGCTGATTAAATTTAAACATTTAAACTTAAAAGTTAGATGTACTTTTCTTCTTTTAGAGAGCCAGCCTTTAAACAATTACTATTCTTTGCCAAATCAAAATCTCTCAGATACCTTGTTACATTAAGATAAAAAAGAATAGAAAGTAGGCGTATTATTTTCAGCATGATAAAAATGATAAAAACCAAGATTTATCTGGTTCATTTTATTTTGGGGTGTGTGTGTGTGTGTGTGTGTGTGTGTGTGTGTGTGTGTATAGCCTGCCTTGCAAATTTAGTTTATCCGAATATTAGTCTATGACCTAATGAAACATAATAGTGAGAGATCATTTGATATTATATCTTTAGTTAATTTCTATAAGCAATACAGTTCTAGATCCATTTAAAAATGATATGTTGATGAGTGAATTAAATTAGTTAAACAATTATTATGTACTTTCAATATGTGACATACTGTGCTAAGTTCTGGAGATACAAATGCAAAGAGCAAACAGATACTGCCATCAAGAGGCTTACTATCTAATTAGAGAAAACAAGCTGCATCCCTGGAGTCATGGTTAGGGAGAAGTGTTTTGATATGGGTAGTAAAAGAATGATGAGCAAATTCTTAGGGTAAATAATTGATACTACCTTTTCAGCAATAGTAGTGTTGATTTGGTAACAGTTCTCAGAGAGAGAATTGGAAGGGGGAGGAAGATATGCCATGAGAAGGTATAGGACAGTATGGCATGATGCATAGAACTTTGAGCAGTTATGTTTGGTTGGGTAACAGTACCTGGATTTAGTGCCCACCTTGACACTTACTAGCTGTGTTACCCTGGTGTCCCAGGTAACTTTCAAAGTCTTTAAGTTGCAGAATAGTTGCTAATCTGCAATAGATGAGGAATTTTCTTCAAAATGATTTTCCTACAAAGATGAAATCCCAGGAACAAATTACTAAAAGTTTCTCTGACATAATAGTTGTCATAGTATTTGATTGCAAGGAATTCCTTTTTGTTGTATGTTAAGTTTCATAAGGGACATTAGCTCCATTTTGTGTTGCCTGGAAAGAGATATAAAGTAGCCACCATCTTAAAGTTGTGCTTATTCATGACTACATAAAATTAGTGTCAAATAACATAACTTCATTCTCTCACTCCTAATACTCAAAAATCACACACACACACACACACACACACACACACACACAAACAACAAATAATAAATAACTTTTTTTAACTCATAAGTAGAATGGACTAAAGCTATAGGCTCCCTTTCAGTTCTGGAAGTCCATGATTAGATATTATCCCAAAATTTTAATAAATTTTGTGAAGAGAAAGTATAGTTTCACCTTGTTTCCTTTTAGATTTTTTTTTTTTTACCAAACTCAGTTTTCAAGGAATTGTCAATATATACAGAATCCTTAGCTACAAAATCGTTTGCAAGAATGAATTCATCACTGCTGACCCCTCAGGGTTATTTGTCATTGCTTCCAGAAAAATGGGAAATAATGAGTGTTGGAAGCTTTCCTTGCCCTGTTGTGGTTAAATACTTTTCACAGTTATTCTATGGGTTGTTTTTGTTCTGACATGATTGTCTTCCTACTTGGGTAGTTGAAATGTTATCCACTTACAGTGATTTTTTTTTCCTAACCACAATTCAGGCATATCTAATCAATTTATAGTCCATTTTAAAAACATACAAAGTGCAATCCAAAAGAGGTGATATGTTAAAATGTCTCTCCAGGCATTTTTAACATAGGAAAAATGATTTCTCTATATAGTGTTGCATTTTTCTCTCCCTGTTTTAGAAGAGCTAAGTCATTCCTGAACTATCACACAGAACAAAGATAGTGTAGTATTGCATATAGAGAGCTGATCTCAAATCCAAAAAGAGCTGGGTGCAAGTCCCACTTCTGGCACATCAACTCTCTTAAGACTATAAATTGCAGAGAAGATAACCTGCCTGAATTAGTTGAGGGACTTCCCTGCATTAATACAATCACAAGTCCAGTCACTTCTTCTGTACAACCTCTTTCTGTACATAGTTTGTTTACCCTTATAGGAATTTGGAAATAGAAAGGAAGGGAGAAAGAAAGGAAAGAAGGGAGAGAAGGAATGAAGGAAGACAGAAGGAAAGCAAGAAGGCAGATATGCAAGCAGGAAAGAAGGAAAGAAGGATGAAATAAAAAGAGAAGGAAGGGAAGGAAGGAGAGAAGAGACAATAGGGAAAGAAAAGAGGGAGGGAGGGTAGGAAGGAAGATGGAAGAAGGAAAGCAGGGAGAAAAGAAGGAAACAAGCATTTATTAAGCAGCTACTGTGTGTGTCAGGCACTATGCTAGGTGCTTTTTACAAATATTATCTCATTAGATCCTCATAATAACCATGGGAGAAAGGAGCTATTAAAATCCCTATTTTATATTTTAGGAAACTGAGGTACAGGTTAAGTGACTTGCCCAAGGTAACACATCTAGTAAATATCTGAGCCACAAGTCTTCTTGACTCCAGGCTCTTATCTGGTGTTGGCTACTAGGATAGCAGAAAGGTAAGAATTCTTAGCTGGTTCTGTTTAGCTTCCCTAAGGCCCTTTGTTTTTTGTCCATCCTTTACTCCAGTAAAACTGTCATCCATCCAAAGAATATATCTGTATAAAGTGCCTTGTACTCTCAAAAAAGTAAAGCAACTCTGCTAAGCTTATGGGATTTTGTCAGTTTTCTTCATGAATTATAGTTATTTCTCCAACTAGTTATCCTTTTCACATAGATTCTGACTAGAGTATGAGATGTAGCAGTAATCTTTGCACAATGACATTTGTAAACTAAATTTATGTCATAGATTTGCATGTTAAGTGCCTCACTGGTAAGAGTAGCTCTCAAAGACAGCATGTTTATGCTGCCATTTGTGTTTAAATGGGAACGCTAAAGCAGGCCCAAATTAAACACACAGATCATTTTAGATCTTTGTCTTAAGTCAAATATGGATCATGCCTCTTAGCTGCCATTGGGGTTGCCTTCTGTCAATTGATGGCTATTAGTGGGATGATGTGACAGCACTCTCAATCATTCCCAATTTGCCCACTCCAAAGCTTGCCAATTAGTTCCTGTTATTTTACAAGAGAAAATTCATCCCTAGAGAAAAAGAAAAAGTCACAGGGTTAGAGGAGTCCTTAAAAAGCCACCAAGATAAAACCTATGTTTAAGCATGTCATACAGTTGTCTATAATACAATATATCCCTTTTACCTATGTTCAAATAAGAACAATGTAAAAAATAAGGTAAAAGGCAGCACATATTGGAAAGAAAATCGTACTAGAAGTCATTACACCTGTTCCACACTCTCTTGCTTCCTAGCTAGGTAACCTTGGACATGCCTTTTAATCTCTTGGGCCTCATTTTTCTCACCTGTAAAATGAAGATGACAATGCCCACTCCATTGAATAAGGCTGTTTAAATATTCTGGATGTGATGTAAAGTTTACAAGATGTAAATATAAAATCCTACAACTGAACTCAGGAAAGAAATCACCTATTCAAGTTTAGGATGTGGAAGGCAAGGTTAGATAAGAGTACAAAAAAAAAAGATTTGGAGCTTTTAGCAAACTACAAACAGGTTGTTAGAGAACATAGAGATATAGCAGTGTGGGGAACATAGAATCATAGAAATCCAGAAATGAAAGGGATCTCAGATGTCATTTATTTTGTTTTCCTCCTACTTCTGCTACATTCTTTCTCCATGAAATTGGCAGATGAAATGACTTATCAAGGTAATGTGTATGAAACTAAGTTTCTTCATTTTTATTTTTTTTAATTTTAATTTTTTTGTTTTTAGGCAATTGGGGTTAAGTGACTTGCCCAAGGTCACACAGCTGGTAAGTGTCAAATGTCTGGTCTGAGGCAAGATTTGAACTCAGGTCCTCTGCACTTCAGGGCTGGTACTCTATTCACTGTGTCACCTAGCTGCCCTCCAGTTTCCTCATTTAAAAAAAAAGATGAGGTAGATGGGAGAAGGGACCTTCCCCTACTTCTTTACAGAATTGGAGCCTACAGAGGTTAAATATTGCACATAATGTCAGACTTTTAAAATGTTGACTAGTTTTATTGAACTAACTCTTCCTTCCTTTTCCCTCTCCTCTTTCCCTTATGCATGTCTGCCTGTCTGTCTCTGTCTGTCTGTCTGTCTGTCTGTCTGTCTGTCTCCTCTCTCTCTCTCTCTCTCTCTCTCTCTCTCTCTCTCTTTCTCTCTCCGTCCCCCTTGTTATAAGGATGGCTCTTTGGAAGGAGCAGGGGAGGAAGATATGTAGGAGTAGAAAATGTAGGTGACATAAAAACAAAATCTATTAATAAACTTCACTTTAAAAGACAAAAATTGAATGATCAAAGGTGGGTTATATGATCTAACTTAAAGTGTCTTCTTGCTCAGTATCTATGAGGCTCTTATCATAGAGAAACCAATACTGAAGCATAAATCTCATTATACTGTCCTTAACAAGTGGTCAACCAGTATCAACTTAAAGAATTTCATTGACATCAAACTCAGTGCCTCCCAGAGAAATCTCTTCCATCTTTGACAATCTCTAGTCATTAAAAAGTTTAACCTTATATGAAGTTGTACTCTTCTCGCTGATAATATCTCCCATATCTATAACCTCCCCCAAAAAATTTAAAACAAAGCCCTTTTGCACCAAATGATTTTATAAGCTAGGAAGTGCAAGGATTATCTTCATTTGGTAGGCAAAAACTTCGAAACTGGTGCTTTGCTTAGCAAAATTTACTAATAATTTATTACCCAAAGATCCTGCTTTTCTGACCTCTGGGTGATATCTTTAATTTTTTCCATCTCTTACTCCCCAAATTTTATAAGGGATACTTAAATGTTATTTATGCCTATAAATTTAATATATTTTTCTCTATAAAAACTGTTTTTATAAAAATCTTGGTATCTCATTATCTCCTCCAGATGTCAGGTTTTTGCTGACTTCAAATGGTTCCATATGCCAACTCTACTGGTAAGGTTAGGAAATTTCAAGTGTCATACCCTTTCTAGGCCTTCTCTTCTAATACCCATTCCCACCGGCTAACCATATGCACAGAGGTAGTTGACTACTTCTCCATAACCATAAGTGGGTACCTGTACTATTGCTCTCAATCACCTATACAGCTTTCTCCCATCCACTAATTTTTAATTGATATACTAGAATTAATCAATTTGTAAGAGATAGAGGTATTTGCTAATGAGATACAGTAAGAACAGTTATTGTAAAAATATTTTCCCCCAAATCTGGGGCACACTCCCTTTGTGGAGTTCTCATGCAGTTCTCTTTATGAGTGTAGCCCTCTTCTGGGCTCTAAGAGTTGTAGGGTCCTAAAGCTACTTTTCCTTGATCAGACTCACTTGTTTTCAGCATATCTTTCAGTTCCCCATGCAAATGTTACCTTTGGCCACAAATTCTGGATACACTAAAAATGCTAAAATGCTAAAAATGCTGGTGGGAAGTCAAAATCTTTTAACTTTTTGAAGATCACAAATTTTTCCACTCATCAAATGAATATGGTGAAGAAAACAGACTCCCTTCTCTTTCTCCCCTCTCCTAAGAATTCCCTATCAGAATCTTGACTAGAGACATTTTATCACTAGGCTGGTTTGCTCTTAAAATGCCAGATTTCACACTAATGCATTATTGGTGGAGTTATGAACTGATCCAACCATTCTGGAGAGCAATTTGGAACTATGCCCAAAGGGCTATAAAACTGAATACTCTTTGATCCAGCAATACCACTACTAGGTCTGTATCCCAAAGAGATCATAAAAAATGGAAAAGGACATACATGTATAAAAATATTTATAGCAACTCTTTCTGTGGTGTCAAAGAATTGGAAATTAAGGGGATGCATATCAATTAGGGAATGGCTGAACAAGTTGTGGTATATGAATGTAATGGTATACTATTGTGTTATAAGAAATGATGAGCAAGGGGACTTCAGAGAAATCTGGAATGATTTGTACAGACTGATCCTGAGAGAAGATAGAAGAATGTTGTACACAGAAACAGCCACATTGTGCAATGACTAATTTTGATAGACTTAGCTTTTCTTACAATTCAAGGATCTAAGACATTTCCAAAAGTCTCATGATGGAAAATACTATTCACATCCAGAGAAAGAACTACTGGAGTCTGAATGCAGATCGAAGCATACTATCAGCTCTTTTAAAAAAAAAATCTGTTTTGTTTTGTTTCTTCTTTCTTGTGGTTCCTCCTATTGGATCTAATTCTTCTTTACAACCTGACTAATATGAAAATATGTTTAATAGGAATATACATGTAGAGCCTATATAAGATTGCACACTGTCTTGGGGAGGGGGAAAATTTAAAACTGAAAAGCTTATGGAAGTGAATGTTGAAAACTAAAAAATAATTAATTAATTAAAAAAAGGGAAAAGGACCCACATGTACAAAAATGTTTATAGTGGCTCTCTTTGTGGTGGCAAACAGTTGGAAACTGAGGGAATGCTCATCAGCTGGAGAATGACTGAACAAGTTGTAATATACAAACGTAATGGAATACCATTATTCTATAAGGAATGATGAATAGGCAGATTTGAGAAAAATCTGGAAAGACTTACATGCACTGATGCTGAGTGAAGTGAGCAGAACCAGGAGAACATTGTACACAGCAGTAGCAACACTGTATGAAGATCAACTATCATAGACTTAGCTCATCTCAGCAATACAGTGATCCAAGTCAATTCCAAAAAACTCCTGATGGAAAACGCTAACCACATTCAGAGAAAGAACTATGGAGTCTGAATGCAGATTGTGGCCTACTATTTTCACTTTTTTTTGGATTTTTTGTTTTTTATGTCTTTTTTCCCTTTTGTTCTGGTTCTTCTTTCACAACATGACTAACGTGGAAATATGTTTAACATGATTGTGCATGTATAACCTATATAAGATTGCTTGCTGTCTTGGGGAGGGGGATGGGAAGGGAGAGAGGGAGGAAAATTTGTAACTCAAAATTTTACAAAAATGAATGTTGAAAATTCTTTACATAATAGTAAAGTTCCCAATAACTTCCCTGTTATTGGGAAAAAATAAAACACATTAAGGAAAAATAAAATAAAATACTATATTCCATACTGACTTGTTGTTGTATCCAAGCTCCACAAATTATGACTGATTCCCTTCAACAACCCATGCTGCATTTCCTGTGTAGCATCATTTTTCTTCTATTCAGTTTATACCTAGTTCACTTTGGTTAATTTCTGCAATCAATCTCACTTGATAAAGGTATCATGGCATAAAGTATCTTTTAAATTATATTACCTGGAGTTCAGAGGTTTTGGGTCATACTTATACATGAGGATTTGAGGCATTTCCAAACAATAAGTAGATTGGTCATAGGGTTTATTGATAAAATGCAAAACAATGTAATGGACAAACTTGGAAAAAGGAACAAGATGTATGCTGTGTCTCTTCTATCTTAACGACCTGTTTGCCTCTACTGAAACCTGGTGAGAGAAAATGGTCATAACATAAAGTAGTTAATAGTAAAAGAGCTCTTTCTGGTAGTCCACTGCTTCTAGATGGTCCTCTGATGTTGGAGGGTCATGGAGTTTCATGCTGAGTTAGAAAATAAGAGCTACAGTCTTTTCTTTCTTTTCTTTTCCTTCCTTCCTTCCTTCCTTCCTTCCTTCCTTCCTTCCTTCCTTCCTTCCTTCCTTCCTTCCTTCCTTCCTTCCTTCCTTCCTTCCTTCCTCCCTTCTTTCCTTCCTTCCTCCCTTCTTTCCTTCCTTCCTTCCTTTTCCATCTTAGAATAAACACATTGGGTCAAGCACAGGGAAGGGCAGAATTCTTTGGAAGCACAGATTAAACACAAAGATATTTAGATATTTATCAGTTTCTCTGTGTCTCTGTGTCTCTGTCTGTCTGTCTGTCTCTCTCTCTCTCTCTCTCCCTCCCTCCCCCTCCCCCTTTCACTCATCTTGCTAAAAGGGCCTGATCTGAAATCCCTTAATCACATACTATTTACAATAAAATAGGGAAGAAAATGGTCACAAAGACAGAAGGCTGACTATAACATTAATTAAGTAGAACAAGGTGATATAGAGGAAAATCTCCTTAGCCTATTAAGGTCTCAGGATTTTTGTATGTAACACAGAGTGGTTGAACTAGATAATCTCTAAGGTCCCTTCCAGCTCAAAAACTGTATGACCCCTTGATTCTAAGTGGGCTTCATGGGAGTTCTCTTAGTCTGGGAGTCTTTCTCAGTAGTGCAGAGGTCCTATCAACTGTACACAGGCTCCTCTGACCATAATTCCACCAGGGTCTCTCTCTAATCCATCATTTTCTGCTACAAGAATTGAGTTGCTAGGTAATAAAAGAAAAACACTAAGAAAAATCTAATAGTTTTTATTTAAACAAAAGTCATTAATATTTGTAATAATCCTCATATACAGCAATTACCACAGTGTACATGAATGTATGTTTTAAAAGCCATTTGACAGGCAATTTTAGGGGAAAAATAGTAGTAGGGAGGATCTGTCAGTTAAAAGAAATTTGTGGACTTAATTGGATCTGCTACAAACAACAATAAATCTTCTGTTAACATTAAAACACTATTCCTTCTAAAAGCTCAGAGGTAGACTCAGAAATGGTTTGATTTTAATTGAGAACTAACATAGGTAGTAACCAGTTCATAGGTGATTGAGATCCAAGATTTCTCAGGCAAACACTGATAGCAGGTCCACCAAAAATGTTCCAATACAATACTGAATTAAGAGGATGTATTAAATCTAAATGTACTAGACAATATAGAGTTTGACATGTCTTCTCTTTTAATATAATTAACTTTTTTATTTCAGGCTACTTCTCTGCATGATAAACGCTGATCTATATTAGTTACTGATCATTTGAATTTACCCCCAAATTATAGATAAGTATAACCCTACTAACTCCCTGAAACTCTTAGTTGCTGTCTCCTGAGTTTTAGGTTTCCCTCATTTTTCTGTGGGAGACAGAATGATTTATTGGCTAGCAGGGATAGGGAACGTGCAGCCTCCAGGCCACATGTGGCCCTGTAGGTTCTCAAGTGTGGCCCTTTGATTGAATCCAAACCTCACAGAACAAAGCCCCTTAATGAAAGGATTTGTTCTGTAAAACTTGGACTCAGTCAGAAGGCCACACCCAAGGACCTAGAAGGCTACATGTGGCCTGGAGGTGGCAAATCTGCCACTCCTGAAGTGAAGGACCTGGGGAAGATGAAATTACAAATTCTAACATTGACTAGTTAAATGACCATAAACATATGACTATAAAATGAAAGGTGTATGTATGGAGCATTCAGGGAGGACTAGCACCTCTGGTGTGAGAGCCTGCCGAGCCCTTTTCAAGGCCACTCACCCACCTTTGGTGACCACCTTTTACCCAAATCTCACCTGTAGCTCCAAGAAGCTGTAGCATGTACAGTGCCCACACCCTGGTGAAACTGACATGGCAGACTGGCTGAACCAGGGTGATGATAAGCAACAAGCCTCAAACCCATCAGTGAGGTAGGGGAATATCTGCTCCAAGCACGTAAAGAAGTCTCTCAGTGTGGCAGATGAGAAGGTGGCTGACACAGGAGGTGTGGATCACTGAGAGTTTCTTCAGACAGCAAAGATGTCAAGTTCATCCACTGTGTCCCAGGCCATTGCCAGTCACCTTGACTTTTGTCCTGCCACTAGACTTTGATGAGTCAGCTAGAGAGAATGAGGCTGACAACTTTGCACAGTTTTGCCTCACTTAAATCTAATTTGTTTATGAGTCAAGACATCACCACATGATATCATTGGTCCTCTTCACAAAACAGAAGGATATGCAACAACATAAAATCAAAGAAATGATAGCTGTGTTGTGGTGAGTCTTTAATAAGATGGCATATATAGAGTATTTTGAAACTTTAAATGCTATCAGGTGGCACAGAGATCTAGGCTTGGAATCAGAAAGACCTGAGTTCAAATCCTGCCTCAGACACTTTCAAGCTGTATGATCATAGGCAAATTACTTAACCTCTTTCTGTTTCAGTGTCCTCATTTGTAAAATGGGGGAAATAATAACATCTTCCTTGTGGGTTGATGTGAGGATCAAATGGAATAATGTTTTAAAGTGTTTCGCCAATTTTGAATTTCTACATAAATACAAGTCATCATTGTTTGTTATTGTTGTTACTCTTGTTACTGTTGTTAACTCTTGATGGATTGCTTTCATACTAATTAAAGGGAATCTGTATTTTATAAAACTGTACAAAAATCTGTATTTATTAAAAGGTTTGGACATAACCTTTTCCTGAAGATTCCTGCTGTACGACTCCTCCCTTTCCTCATAGAGAGATTAGAAAATTATAGAGGAAGACTATCTGGAAACTGTAAATCCTACTCACATGCCAGTGTTTCACTGGGAGGATGTTATGTTTCCCATTCTGGAATCTCATTGGGATTTTCTGTTTGCGTCAAGAAAAAAGAGGAGAGCAGCTCACTTTCTGCTTTTATTTGACTTAATCTTCTATGCAAGGATTTAGAACACAGGAAGTAATCCCTTGTGTGAGATTGCCAAGCATATTCAGCAATTGGATATAGCTCTGTATAATGTTTTTTTTTTTTGTTGTCCAGTTGTTACAGTTGTATCTGACTCTCTGAGATCCCATTTGGGTTTTCTTTCCAAAGATACTGGAATGGTTTACCATTTTATTTTCTAGCTCATTTTACAGATTAGGAAAATGAGGCAAACTGTGTAAAGTAACTTTCTCAGGGTTATACAGCTAGTATCTGAGTCCAGATTTAAACTCAGGAAGATGAGTTTTCCTGACTTCAGGCTCCTCAGTATCCACTGAGCCTCCTAGCTTCCCTGGTATAGTGTTATGGTCAGTTTATAAATGGCATTATACATTATGAAAGAACTGCTTATTAAATGGAAAATAAATTAGTTTAATTGCCTTCCACACATTTAGACCTGCTATTCCATTTTCTTGCATGCAATAATTGTTGGTGTATGATATCAGAATATTGTTGATATGAGGGTGTGTGGGTGGACTATGGTAGCAGAAGGAAGAGTCCAAGTATAATCAGAATATAAAGATGTGAACTCATCAGTGGGGGGGGGAGGGTTCTTTACCCTTCAAAAATAAAAATAAAACAAGATTTTGTCTGTTTCTTCTCTAAAATCAAGGTTATCAAAAACATAGACTGTACTAAATATTTAATAAGTGATTGTTAATTGATTTAAGCAATGAATTACAATTATTAAATTTGAACTTTGCTAAAAATAGAATTGGGATAACTTTTGTATGGATCATTATTTCATTCTTAAAATATGGAGGAAGTAACAAGGAAAATTCCTGTTCGAGATTCAATTCTACCATGGTCTTATATCAATTAATTGCAGAATTAGATTTGATAATAGACTTAGACAGCAGATACCACATCATCTTAGATTTTCTCATTACTTAAAAGGGAAGCCTTAGGTAGAGTCTGAAACTCAGTTAAGTAAAGTAGAGCATATTTCCAACAATTCAGAGGGATAAATAGCATCCTGTGGCCTACAAGGTAGCAGTTAAGTAAAGTAGAGCATATTTCCAACAATTCAGAGGGATAAATAGCATCCTGTGGCCCACAAGGTAGCAGGGAGAAGTCTTGGAAAGTTCTGTAATACATTATTAAAGGAATGGTTTGAGAGCATTTCAAAGAAAAGCAGTGATCACCAAAAGTAAATCTTGGGTTCATTAAAAAAGAGTCCTGCTAGGTTACATTAGTTTTCTGTCTTTAATAGGGTCATTACTGTGACATAGAAGGGAAAATACAAATCTTTTTATATATCCTTTCTGTCTGTGGCTTTAACATTGCAAGGATGCTTGTAATACATAGAACAATCACATCAAACTGATTTTGGATAATGACAAGGGACACTCAAACAAACATTTTCATTAACAGGATACTTTCAGTAACAAGCTCGACCCATTCCTAATCCAACTAATAGATTTTCCATACTGAAAGTAACTTTTCAAAACCAAGACTCATCTCTCACATGCTCTTCCCCATGTAATACAAGTTGATTGATTGAATGTATGTGTGTGTGTGTATGTGTGTGTGTGAGTGTGCGCACGTGCGCGTGTGTGTGTATGTATGTGTGTGTGGAGTTGGGCAGGTCAGATCTATTATTCATTGGTATAGTAGAATTCCAGTGCAGAAACTTCTCCAATCAAGCAACTTACCTGAGGTTTAAAGTCAGAGGGTTACTTTGAGGTCCTGAGTGAGAATGATTTGGCAGTGGTCCCTCAGTATGTGATAGAGGGAGGGCTTAAACCCAGGTTTTACTAACTTCAGATCTGGTCTCCTATCTACTCTTCTAGGACACTTCTCTTGTAACACAATACAAATAGAGTTTGAAAACTGTCCAAAGATCAACCAGAATAAAATTTTATATAGACTTATATTCTCTTGTCATATTACTTCCAAAGCCCTTACCTTGATCTCTGCAAATGACCTTCTTTCTAAAACTTTTCCAGTTTCAATCTTCTTCTGCATTTGATTTTCAAAAGAGTTTTACTAAATCATTTCATTGTGAACTTTGAAAGGTCCTGATCACTTTGGCCTTCTTATCTCAGGCATCTGCTACTCATTCAATGAAACAGAATCAAATCAACATTTTTATTAACACCTTCAAAGTCTACCTTGTGACTTCACCTCAGAATCTATTTAAATCAGTTCAAATGTTCACAGCTCAATGAAGGCAATTCACATTTCTTCTGTAATTAAATATTCTGTTCCACTAATACCTTAATCTCAGCCTTGTCCTCTGACCTGTCTTCTCTAGCCTCTTAACTTAAGACCTTTATTCTATTTTAGCTTTTCTCAATGCCACTAATCCTAAGGCATAAACTTAACACCTCACACATCTATCGTATGATTGGCTTTCTACAAAGTATTTTTGGTTAGATATCTGAAGGGTAGTGTATAAAAGTAAATTGTGCTGTATTGCATAATAAAAAGCCCATTAGCATGGATCTTTTCTCCAAGGTTGTTGTAATATGACCATTTGACAAAGAAGTCAGTTCAGTTGTGTCTTAAGCTACCATTTAGAATGTAATATATCTGAATTAGTTACTTTTTAGTGTGTAATGAAATGGATGGATTGTAAATCAAGGTCACTTGTACATAGCAATTGTAGATAACTCAGAGCACTTTTCATAATATAATCTTATAGCACTGACAGTATAATTTTCCCATTGTACATAGTGCCCATGATGTTAGTTTTATAATTCCATTGATTAAACCCTTTAAATGCACTTTTAATTACCATATCATTTGTCCTTTCTTTTTATCAGTGTCATTTCACAAGCTTCTGTTTTTATTGTCATTTTCTTCATTCTGTCTCTCTGGATGAAAGACAAGGATATCTAAATAAGATAACACTGTGAAAATTGCACCTTTCAAAAATAAAATTCTATCCACGTTAATTGTTTTTAGACAATCTGCCCCCCACTCCTCCTAACTTTGAATATTTTTCACTTGTCTGATATACCCAATTTAATTTAGCTGATAAATGAGTAATATACAGTTCATCCTTAAGAAAAGTCTGTGGTTTGAGGTTATGTTATTATAATTTGTTTGTTCTAGGATTTAAAATACAATGGGTGGTTATAACATCACAGGGGAGAACTCTCCATGTTATACCGAGAAATGAGCGAGTTGACCACCCAAGCTAATTTTAAATTGTGGACTTTATTATCGCGCGGCTGCCAGGGATATTCACATCCAAATCAAGCAGCTCCCATCAGGGGTTGAGCTAGGGTTTATATAGGGAGTATACAGGACAGGGAGGGGGATGGATCTTTGAAGTCTGGCTGGTCAAGGACACCCTTCTCCCTCTGTGTAGATATGATAATGCTCTGCAAACTTTCCTGAGCAGCCAGATAAGGGTCTTGCTAAGGAATTTGGAGTTTTCCAGAGATATGATCTGAGGGCTAGGACCTGAGCAGCCAGATAAGGATCTTGCTGAGGCCCATGTATGAATACTGCTAGGCACAGCGTCCTTGGGCTGGGGAGTGGTTGTTAGAGATAGTGTTTCTGAGACTAGGGAGGCATTTTGGGGTAAAAGTATAAGCACAAGCACCCTAGCACCCCATCATTACAGGTCAGGGATCACACAAACCAGACCAGGTGTCCTGGTTTCTGGTATAAACATAATTATCTAAAGCCATTGTATTGCAAGTTTTCTTATCCATTTGCTTTGGAGGTATGGGCTGTGCTTAAACCATGCAGGAGTACATTTCACTATTGTTTAGATTTAGGAGGAAAGAGGTCTGGGGCAAGATTAAGCAGCAACTTCTGCTTTCCATTGCCTAAAGGGCCCTACTACCTAAATGGTAAAATAATGTTCTGCATTACATCCATAGTTAGGAACCAGGAGTGGAGCGGGGTAAAACAGAGAAGATAAGAAGCATTTTTTTACCCCTATTCTTCTTGGAGAAATGTGCAAATTCAAAGCATGTATGAGTTACAAAAGAAAGCAAACTGCATGGTCCCAAAGAGGAAATAGATAAGGGTAGAGAAAGTGAGGGACTGAGGAGGATATTTTCCCCAGATACTAGGAATATACTCATTTCATTTCCTTCATGTTGTATTTGCACATGCTTTCTATGATAGCTTTTTGTATTTAAATATTTGACTTTTTCTGTTCAAATACTTGAATTCACGTATGACATAAGTTTGTTAGCACTGGAGAACCGTGAAATGGAGTAAACCCTGCCCTTTGCCCACCTTCCATTTACTGGGAAACTTTATTGTAATGATCATCTAGATGCATCTTTCATGAATGATCACTTTGCCTTTTATAGTTACATGGAGAAAGACATATAGAAGTAGATTAATAATTGGCATTTTTATCATATTTTCATCTAACTCAAATACTATGCTCAGGTGAATTAAGTCGTTTCTACACAGAGACAATGACATAGTCTGAGAAATAATGATGAGAGATTAAAACCAAAACAACCAATTAGGAAGCTATTACAGTTGTTCAATCAAGAAGTGATGATATCCTATTTCAGGGTGGTGGTTGCGTGATTGGAGATTAAGGGGCAGAAATGGGAGATTATAGGGATTTAGAAATGAGACTTCTCTAGTGCTTGGCTATCTTGACTGAATAAAATGGAAGACTTTAAAAAAAATTAGCTTGTGAATCTGAATATGCACCTGAGTTTAGCCGTCAGCTAAAATAGTGTTCAAAGGTGTGTTAGACTTATGGTAGAGGAAAAAAATAAATTTAACCTGTAGCAAAAAATGAATTGAAATCACCCATAAAAAGTTATAAAATGAATTAAAGAACACAACGTAGTGATATTTTCTCTATGGAAAATGCATTAGGACAGCAACACAGAGATGATAAAAAAAAAAAGTTTGCAGAATCAAATATAACTTCCCTTTAGCTTACTCCAGAAAATTTGAAATTGCATTGACAGTATTTAGACCTAGGTGATTTTAAACAAAAAAAATTAAGAGATAAATATGGCAACTATATTATATATAATAGTACCATTTATACAAAGACACTTTCAGGATTAAATTGATTTACATATAATTCCATTGAAACACAATTTTAAATTATTAATTGGATTTGTTAAAAAAAGTTTTTTTCGGAAAAGAAAATATCAGAGGAGTCTTGAAAAGTTCACTAGTAGACTGCGACAAATTGAATAAAAATTACAAAGGAAATACCAGTGTTGAAGATCATGTTGATCAAAACAAAATTTGATAGCTATGTGGCAAGAATGAAATGATAGACATTTCCTTTATTTTTCAATTGCACATGTGAATTTTGTCCTAAATTACCTAATTTTAGGACATAACAAACTTCTAAACAAAGTCAGAAAAATAAAAAAAAATGAACATTTAACATTCACAATTTGATTTATTAGCCTTATAGGCTGCAATGCAATAAAAATCATCAAGGGAAATACAGTCTAGAGAAAGATTATAAGGAGGACTGTAACCTGGACTTTATCCAGATTAAAGAAAGCAAAACCAAAAGAATAATATATATGATGACTACAAATAGATAAATAAAATAATACCATGGCTAAATTCAGGTTGAATGGAAAGAAAAGAAGGTCAAAAGACATCATGGAAACAAAAACTACCACTTTATTGCTACATATTTTAATGTAACAAAATCATTTTTATTTCCTATTTTCTTTTGTTATAACAATGTCAATTATAGAAGTGTAGAACTACATTTACAATATTTTTACGTTCATTTCCCCCCCTTTTTTCTGTTTCATATATTTGAATACTTATAAACGTTGATGCTAGCTAAAATTCATTTGGGAAAAATAAAGTATTTCACAGATTTTTTAAGTCCATGGTCATAATACATGTATTAATAGAAAGTAATAGTTTAAAGTTTTCTTTTTTATGCACCATGCCATTATGAACTGTACTCTGGGTGCTTTCTCTGTCCTTCATCCTTCCTGTGAGGAGGGGAAAGATATTTTGGGTCAAATAGCAGCTGTGTATATAATGTATTGCTGTATGATTTCAAAAATTAGGAAATGATAATAGGGTCACATATTCTCAAAAGAAAAGAAATGTTTCTAAAGCTTTCTGTGATCTAAAGGTAAAAATATGTCCCCAACTATTTAGAAAATGGCTTTTCTGAAAGCCATTTCTGAAATCAGCAATGCAGGCATTTTTAGAATTCATTTATTTCTTAAATGGAATCAATTATATTCATGTATACCATTTTAGTATATCACTATAGTGACATTCTAGGATAACATTACGTATTTTAAAAATTATAATGGAGTATGTATACCTGAAACATTATATTGATGCCTTTCTCGAAGGTAAGTAGCATGAGTCCAGATTGCAGTGTGCAACCAGTAGACCTAAGTTCAAATCAAGACTCTGCTATTACCTACGTATGGTCTTTACAAGTCATTTAACTTCTTTGAATCTGAGATTTCTAATTTAAAATAAAAGGGATTGATCTAAATGATCTACAAGAGTTCCTTCTAGATCTGAATTCCATATGGTTTGGTGCAGAAAACTCACTGAAACCTTTTTTTTTTGGGGGGGGAGGAATTCATCCTTACAAAAGCAAACATTCAATCAAATGCTATAGTTTGTATTATTATACAGCAAAACCCAAACTTGTTTTGTTAACCTTGTTACTCAGCCTTGAGAATAGTGTCAAAAAGTCTTTTACATCCAACAAAAAATCTTTGCCAGCATTTTCTTTATCTTTCAACATCAAGGGGAAAAAAATCTCACAATAGTGAAATCAAATATGGAAATTGCAATTTGATTGTGGATCTTTTTTCTCTTATTAATATTTATTTTGCCACTAACTTTTCCCCCTTTTTTAAACCTAGAGCAATTTCTTTTATGTTCTGGCATAAGCTCTATAAAACATTTCCTGAACCTGAACTGAAATTCCCGGTTCTTAGAACAGTGCCTAGTACAAAACAGGTCTTTAACAATTTCTTATTGACTGGTATGTTGACTGAATTCCTCCTGACCCACATCCATATCACCACCTCCCAGATGAAAGTGTTTTTGTCCCTCATTTGGACTGCTGGCATTTTACACTCCCCTAATCTACTTCTATTATGAATAGTATTGTATTTGCTCCTCCCTCACATCTTAATTACTAAATTATAATTTCCTTAAGTATGGGCATCATAGCTTCAGTTTTGTTATCCTTCAATGCTCAAATATTCCATTGCATATACCAGGTGCTTCATATATCCCATTCATACACAAGCATAATGAAGTAAAATATTTAAATTTGAAGTAGCAGAATCAATTTTCAGTATTAGTCATTCTACTGATATAATTATGGATATTGAAAAGTACTCACTTTCAAGGGGTGCCTTTTTGTTTCCCCAGCCTATAGCAGAAGTGCCTGACACATAGTGATTGATTATTAAATGTTGGTTGACTGACTGAGAAGAACATATAACTCAACAAGGGACTATAATAAATGCTTCTATTAGGATGGAAATAATCTGATTTCCCATAGTGATAATTCTATTACCTGTTTCTCATGGTTCTATATTTCATAGAACTATTGAGTCTTAGATATGGAAAAGACCTTTAAAATTAGCAGGCTGATTGTCTTCCCAGTATAGGAAAGCCTTCTTAGTATTATAGATAGATGTTCATCCATTTTTTGACTAGGAGTTATGGGAAAATGATTCACTAATATAATTCTTTTGGAGATGGGAGGGAGTACAAACATTCTGAAAAACTAAACTGGAATTTTACCAGAAAAGTCATATAGCTGTTTATGCTTTTGTAATCTAGCAATTCAGGCAACTGGAAATATGCCCCATGAATTCAAACACAGAAAGGCCCTGTACATACTGAAAAATTCATAGCAACAGTTTCATGGCTGTTAAAATATGAAACAATGTGTCAATTGATTGGAGAAAGACAACACATTGTGGCATATAAATTATAGAATGCTATTTTGCCGTAAGAAATGGTGACTCAGGAATTCAGAGAAACACTGACTTACATGAATTGACACTGAGTGAATAAGCAGAAACAGCACAGTGATACATATGTAGCAATCGTAATGTAAATAAAAACAACACTAAAAGGTAGTCAAATCCAGATTAATTGTAATAACCAACCTTGGTTCTTAAAAAAGAAAAGAAAAGAAAAAAAACAGGTTATGAAATGGACTTTCCTCTTTTGGATAGACCAGAATGCTGCATCAGCCATCAAGCCCTGGAAATTTTCAGTTTGATATTCAGACCTCTGAATGTAAGAGGTACTTGATGAATCTTTTTTTTTTCTTTTTGGTGAGGCAATCAGGGTTAAGTGAGTTGCCCAGGGTCACACAGCTAATAAGTGTCATGTGTCTTAAGTTGGATTTGAACTCAGGTCCTCCTGACTCCAAGGCCAGAGTTTTAGCCACTGCACCACCTAGCTGCCTATTGATCAAACTTCAGTGAGACAAATATCTCTGGAGACAGGGGGTCAGGATTCAAATTATGGATTTGCCATTTACTTCTGGCTTGACCTTTGTAAATCACCCTTTCTGGACCCAAGTTTCTTTTTCTTCTTCTCCTTCTCCTTCTCCTTCTCCTTCTCCTTCTCCTTCTCCTTCTCCTTCTCCTTCTCCTTCTCCTTCTTCTTCTTCTTCTTCTTCTTCTTCTTCTTCTTCTTCTTCTTCTTCTTCTTCTTCTTCTTCTTTTCTTCTTCTTCTTCTTCTTCTTCTATTAAAGGAGTATGGGATGAGTTGGATAACTTTCAAGGTTCCATCCAGTTCTAAATTTATGATACTCTAATCCTATATTATGATATCCTTATGTGGTAGAAAAGATAAATAATCAACGAATCTTTAAAAAGAAATAAAGTAAATGCTCTTAACTATGTTTACTATTATTTCATGAAGTAAATTGATTAGGTTATTATTCCATTATTATTCCCTTATTTTTCTTAGGTCCTAATGCATAATTTACCTGCATCTAGAAACCTGAACACATCTAAGATGGTGAAGTTCTCTCTCTTTTTGTTGCATTTATTTCCCTTTAGAATTTAAATAAGATAATATATGTAAAGTACTTTGTAAACCTTAAATTGCTAGACAAATGTAAGCTATTAGTTTAATCTAAAGGTTATTTTCACTACTAGAAAATGGAAGCCATAGAAATTGAGGATTTTTTTCCCTTTTTTTCTTCCCCCAAGCATGAAGCCTTCTTTATCTTTCTTTTCCTTCAAGTTCTCAAGAGACCTATATTACATCATATCCCATCATATCATATATATTATATTGTATATTTTATACATTCTTAGGTAAATATATAAACAGATATGTCAACTATAAAGTATTTCAACTATATATGTATATATGTGTGTACATATATATGTACATATGTACATACATACATACATACATACACAAGTATACGTTGAGTGACGGAACCACATCTTGTTTAAGTTTTTGTATCTTTCATTTATTTCCTAGCAGGTGACAATTCTATTAATTTATAATATTTTTACATATTATTATAATGACATTCTAGTATATATTTACTTGTTGATATATTTTCATGCTCTTCAACTCATTCTGGTTTCTAATCTTCCTGACAGTATTCTTATGCATTTCCTCTGCTCTTTTGCGTTCATCTTTGATTATGTTCCACCCTTTATCATTTGTTCTTGTTATTTTAAAATCTGAGCTGATGAGAGAACTCCCCTTGTAGCTATACTGATTTCTTTTATGTCTTTTTTATTTTTTTGTTACTGTTTATATTTTTAGAATCATTTCCTTTCTTCCTTCCTTTTTTCCCTTCCTTTTTTTCCCTCTTCTCCTCTCCCCCTCACCCTTTTCCTCTTCCTCTCCTCTCTCTCCCTCTCCCTGTCCCCCTCCCCCTTCTCCACCCTTACCCTCTCTATCTCTCTGTCTCTGTCTTTCTCTGTCTTTTTCTCTCTCCCTTCCTTCCTCTTTTTTTCCCCTTTCTTCCTCCCTTCCTCCTTCTCTCCCTCCTTCTTCCTTCGTTTTCACAGTCCTGGCTATGGAATCGTGCCTATTATTTTGTCTGAGCTTTTAAAAATCAGCTTGTCTAATATTTAGGGTACAATTCTCACTAAGCCTATTGTTTCCTTTCTTTGTGGTTATTGTGCTTCAAGATCACTAGAAATTCATCTAGTCAGGGAATGGGTATCTATAGCAGTTTGATGTTATAGCCAGTTCTTTCCTTGTAACTGGGATGAGCCTAAATAGTCAGTAATAGAAAAGATTAATAATTGCTTTAATAAAAAAACCTATTAAACATGCTTTATGCACTACATGTATGTACGTATGCATGTATGTATATAAAGTGTAGGCTATCTCTCTCTCTATGTATCTATCTTACCCTACAGGGCTAGTAGAGGAAAATGGAACAACTGAACATGCATTGAAGATTTGTATAATTGGAATGTTCAGTCAGTTGTTTTGATTTAATGCATGTTTGAGTTCACTGGGGTTTGTGAAGAAAACCTTTGTTTTAATCTTTGCCGTTAAACTGATTTGTAGGGGCAGTTAGGTGGCGCAGTGGATAGAGCACCGGCCTTGAAGTCAGGAGGACCTGAGTTCAAATCCGGCTTCAGACCAAACACTTGACACTTACCAGCTGTGTGACCCTGGGCAAGTCACTTAACCCCAATTGCCTTAAAAAAAACTGATTTCTATAACCTATGTTTACTGCTTCATGAAGGGCATCTCAGGGGTCTCAGTGCAGTTTTAATGCTAATAATATTAAAACCAACTAAGACTTTTTTGACACCCTGTATGATGAATTTTCTAAAGCATTAGTTCAGTGGAGTGAGCATGAAGCAATCTTCCATGAATCAGAGTCTTGTGACATATTAAGATGATATTCTTGGATGTGGATTTTTTTTAAATAAAATATTATTTTTTTCCACAATTATGTATAATTTTCAGCATTCATTAAAAAAACTTTATAAGACAAGCATTCCCACAACATAGCATAATAAAAAGATGATTATACATGAAACTGCAGATCTATTATGTACAACTTGCTATTCTTTTAAAATATATAATAGTTATTTAATTTTTTCTTTTTTTCTTTTTCGATTCAGCATTCATCTTTAAAAAAAATTCGACTTCTAAATTCTCTCCTTTCCTTTTCTCTCCCTCCTTGAAACTATAAGCAATCTGAAATGTAGGCTATTTATGTGCAATCATGTAAAACATTTCCATATTAGTCATTTTGTGGAAGAAAACTCAAATCAAAAAATAAAAGAAAGTGAAAAATAGTATTCTTCAGTCTGTATTCAGACTCTATCAGCTATTTCTCTTGAGGCAAAGCATTTTTCCTCCTGAGTCCTTTGGGATTATCTTGGATCCTTGTAATTCTGAGAATAGCTAAGTCATTCACAGTCGTTCGTTGTACAATATTGTTCTTACTATGGACAATGTTTTCCTGGTTCTGATGACTCCCCTTTGTGTCACTCCATATAAGTCTTTCCAGGTTTTTCTAAAATCATCCAGCTTGCCATTTCTTTTTTTTTAATTTTTTTTTTTTTCTTTTATTAATTTATTTTGATTTATCAACAATCACTTCCATATGCTTTTGAGTTTAAATTTTTTCTCACCCTTCTTCCCCACCACCCTCCCCAAGACAGCATACAATCTAATATAGGGTATTAAACATATTTTCACATTAGTGAAGTTGTAAGTAAAAATTAAAACCAATAGGAGGAACCATTAGAAAGAGGAAGCAAAACAACAGAAGAGGAAAAAAAAGATAGCGATTCAACTTCCATAGTCCTTTCTTTGGATGTGGATAGCATTTTCCATCACAAGGCCTCTGGAGATGTCTTAAATCCTTGTGTTGCTGAGAAGGGTTAAGTTTATCAATATTAGTCATTGCACAATGTGGCTGTTATCATGTACAACATTCTCTTGGTTCTGCTCATTCCACTTTGTGTCACTCTATATAAGTCTTTCCAGGTTTTTTCCAAAATCACCTTGCTTGCCATTTGTTATCGCACAATATTATTTCATTATAATGAAAAAATTGTTCAGCTTGTTCAGCCATTCCCCACTTTATAGGAATCCCCACTATTTCCATTTTTTTTTGCCACCACAAAAAAAGTTGCTATAAATACTTTTGTACCCTTCCTTCCTCCTTTTTAATATCTTTGGGATACATACCTAGTAGTGGTATTGCTTGGTCAAAAAGTATAAACAGTTTTATAGCCCTTGGGACATAGGTGCAAATTGCTTTCCAGAATGGTTAGATCATTTCACAATTCTACCAACAGCGCATTAGTTGGACATGAATTTTTATTGAACATTTACATGGATTTAGGATATACAGAAGATGAAAAAAATAGAACCACACTGTTTCTGCTCTAGGAATTACCTTACAACTTAGTTTTGTTGGCTTTTTTTGTCTTCAAAAATGTTAGAGAAATTTTTATGTAATAGAGCACTAGCCTCAGAGTCAGGTGCTGTTGAATACATGACATTAGGGAAATTTCTTTACTTTTCTGTGCCTCAATTTTCTCCTTTGAAATGGAAATCATGGATACTTATTTACATATTTTTCTCTGTAATAATAATAGTTCACATTCACTTAGGACTTCAGTGTTTACAAAGTGCTTTCTTCTCGATGACCCTCTGAGATAGGTATTTTAAGTATTTCTTTATCACTCTTTCACAGATGAGGAAAGTACAACTAGAGAATTACCTGCCCATGGTTATATAGAGAAAAGTAAGTGTCTGGCTTTCAAATCTTTGTCTTCTGATTCTTATTCCAAATTAAATGTACTTTCCACAACATTTATTTTGGTAATGTTTGGGATATCTATCATATAATATTTAAAATGCCTCAGCTTAGTAGTCCTATGAAGTAGCTTTTGGAGATACATACATACATGCACACATACATATATGTGGGTATATACTCCCTTTCTTAAAGAAAATGTAAAGAAAATGGCAGAATATCTTAATTAGTTGGGTTTCACTTAATAGAGAATTTATTGACTAGCACATACAAAGTCTTTATGTATTTATTTAAAAAGTGATTCAAAAAGCCAGCTTGGGATTGAATATATTTCATTTGCTGAATGAATTTTAAGGACTGTAATTATAAAAAAAATATTATTTAAAGGGTAAAAAGAAAACATCTAGTGGAATATGGTATGGAGAACACAGCTTAGGTTGACTTGAAGAAAGTTCTATTTGGACTTGTTAGGTTTTCCCTCTGATTAAAAAAAAATCAAAAGCAAAAACAAAAACAAACAGAAAAAAAACAAAACAAAACCCCCCAAAATCACATCTTGGAAAGTTATCAGTACACTCTTATAATTGGTTTTGTTCTGACTGCTAACTTTTTGGCAGTGTTAGAAAGTAGGGTGATTGATGATCTCAACTATCCAGCCCTTTCTGCTAAATTGGGTCTGGAATGTTTGCAACTAGGACATTTATAAGTAAGGAAAAGAATTGAATAACAAAATTGAGAAGTAGAATCACACAATTCAAACCATGTTGGTCCTGCATTTAGGAACCTTGATTCCTTTTACCTAAAATACTTATTAACTCTGTGATAATGACCTAGGCCCTGGTAGTATAAAGAGAACAATGGAATAGTTCCATGTATATGCATGTGTGCATGCATGTACAGATACATGCATATGCACATATTCACAATGTATGTATGTGTAAATATACCTACAGAATTGGTGTGCAATATACATAAACAAATACATGCATACGTTGTCTCTATACATGTATACATACATATATTCTGTGTAGTCTGGCCTTCTAACTATTCCTCATACATTCCATTTTAACTCCTATGACCATGACTTTGCACAACCCATGTCTCTAATATGTCACATGCAAATTTCAGGGGGAATGGGAAAGGTACAGTCATCTGAGAGACTTAGGAAGGTCCCCATATAAAAGGTAGCATTTGAACTGAGATATGAAGAAAAGTGGGGGTTCAAAGAGTTGATGGACATGGTGGATTTCATTCCATAGATGGTATAAACACAGATGGTATAAAGCCATAGTGACAGGAAATAAAATTATACACACACACACACACACACACACACACACACACACACACACACACATATATATATATATATATATATGAACAGGTAGAAGGACAGTATAATCAGACTATAAAGTGAATAATGGGAAATAGTGCATAGTAAGCCTGAAAAGGGGCAGCTAGATGGCACAGTGGGAGCACCAGCCCTGGACTGAGGAAGTCATGAGTTCAAATCTGGCCTCAAACACTTATTTACTAGCTGTGTGACCCTGGGCAAGTCACTTTACCCCATTGCCTTGCCAAAAATAAATAAATAATGTGCCTGAAAAGTTAGATTGGAGCCAGGTTATGGAAAGTTTTATATGCAGAGTGTTTTATATTTGACCATAGAGGTAAGAGAACAAGTTATTTCACCTCTCATAGTCAAACTAAATAGCATTTATTAAGTTTCACTATGCTTCAAGTACTGCATTCAGTGCTGGAGATACAAATGTCAGCAAAAAGAAATACAGTCCCTGGCCTCAAGGAGCTTACATTCTGATAGTTGTCTTACAATCTAAGACAACACATAAAATGAAGCTGATGTGATTGTTGGGGGTAAAAGGGGAGAGAAGGAAGAGAAGAATACCAGAGAGCCAGTAGTGGTCAAGGAATGAAGGAGTGAGTCCACATTCTCACAGTCATACTTTCCTTGCCTCAAATCAAAGATCAGAATACTTGAATTATACCTTCATCACAGGCTGTCACAGCCTTTAAATTCTATTAAATGTGAATTATCATCAGACTCAAAAATATATTTTTTTAAGTTAGAAAACCAGAGTAGTGGCAGAAGACAAAAATAGAGCTCTCCAAGGGTTCAGCTCCTGAGACTTCCTATTTTAACTGAATATACTAACTAAATACTAAGATCAGTTATTTCTATGCTGCTGGAGGAGTAAGAATGTTGTTTATACCTTCTAAATTTATGCATCCTGAGCTGATGCTGTATTTATCCCACCCTAGTTATTACTCCAATTAATATTATATTTTAAAATATGAAAACTCCTCTAACAATCATTGCTAAATTGCTTAGTGGCATGCCCCTACTGCCAATATGTATATATTTACAGGTGTTCATGTCTCTTGTGTGTGTAATGACTCAATAATTACCTTTTGCCTTGTATGACTTTAGAGCAATTACTTCACCTGTTTAGGTCTGAATCACCTCATTTGTACAACGACAAGTGTATACTCAATTGATTTCAAATTTCCCTTTCAGCTATAATATTCTATGTTGCATTGTTTTTAATTTGCAGCAATTCTGCACAAAAGATTCAGACATTCTAAGTATGGTCCCACTGACGAAAATCAACAACAAATTTAACTGTAGCAAACCACCTTTTCAAAAATATCTTCCCCCTTATCCCTTTAGGAGCTTAATTTGCATTTGCTTTGCTTCAGTGAAAACAGTATTTTTGCCCATTTCAGCTAATGTTCCCATTATGCCAGAAGCAACCTAATCCTGGGTTAATTTTCAGACTTTCTTCATACAGAAAGCATTTAAAAGCAAGGAGGGCATGTCTTTTTTGCCAAACAGGCTCTGAATTTTACAAATGATACACAAGGATTAGTGAATTGTGTTCATTGTAGCATTATACTGCTTTTTTATGTCCAGATACCATTCCAATCTAAATCAGCAGAAGCAATTCACAAAGGAATTATTTTGTGAGGTTACATTTTGATTGGTTCTACTCAGTAAAGTGACATAAAAATCGGAATCCTACTAGTCAATGGGACTTCTAAGAGGTAATCTTATTAGTTTTCTTATTTATTAGTAGCACTACAACTTAAAATGGGGCTTTGCAAAATCTTGGACAATCATGTGTACGTGCAGTTGAGATGGGAGGTTGCGGCCTAGTGCACTAATTTAAGCGTTAGTCTGGAAAGTCCAGAAATAAGCTCTGATTCGAGAGGCTTCATAAACTCAGTTGCCAGATTTTGTTTATCTTTGGATATGGTGGACAAGAAGGTTAGATTTGATGGCCATATTTATCAAATCATGTGAGTAAAACTTCCCAACCTAATTGGGGAGGAGGGATGGAGTAGGGTGAAAGAAGAAAGCCTTCTAACAGAAAGTGAACCAAGTTGCTATTAGAGAAAAAATAAAGGAACATACTGCAGCAATGGGGCAAGAATTATAGTTTATCCTTGATTATCTGCAGCTGAGTAGAGCTAAACACTTTCAGGAATAACTCACATACCAGCTACAGTATCCTAGTTACTCTTCCCCATACCTGCCCTGACTTTTCCCATCTCTATGTCTTTGCATAGGCATTATCCTTTTGGCCTGAAAAGTTTTACCTCCGCACCTGTGCTGCTCTGAACCTCTCAGTTGCTTTAAGCTTCAAATGTCTTCTCCTATTCCATGTGTTTTTCTATCCTCCCCAAAGAAATTTACTTTGTATACAATGTCAAAGAGCATAGAAAATTGGTCTTGGAATTAGGGAAGGTATGGATCCTTCCAGGTTCGGATCCTGTCTCAGAATATTCACTAGTTGTGTGAACCTAGGCAAATAACTTAATTTGTCTTTGCCTCTTCATATGTAAAATAGCAATAATAATAGCACCTATGAAAATCATATGAAATGACATAAGTAAAGCACTTTTGTAAAACTTAAAGTACTATACACATACCTGCTATTATAAATGTAGGTGTACAAACACATTTGCATTTACCTGTCTATGTATGTTTCTTCCTTCTGGTAGATCATAAGCTCTGTGAGTGGAGAAACTATTTTTTTTCCCCCAGAGTCTGGGGCATAGTCTAAGACTATTTGGAATGTGAATTGCCTTTTTTAATCCTGTTTACTAGCCTAATATTGAAATGAGTTTGAATGATAAGTGTATTTTCTGCATTGGAAAGGGAGACACCTATTGGTACCTTGTTTGGTATGATAAAACCACTCTGAAACTGAATAGTTTTGGGGACTATTCAGGAAACAATAAAATTAAAAGCAGTTCCATAAATTGATGAACTTCGTGGAAATGTAGTAAGCATGGAGAGTTGTGAGCTTCTAGAACATTTGTCTTACTTTTCCCACTTTCATGAATCGATATTCCTTAGACAGGCATAATATACATGGCACTTCCACTACATGCTAGAGATACCAATTGGAAGACTGTCTAAATTTGTCAACAACTTCCTTTTGAACACTTTTTGGTGACATGTGGTCGAGACAATCTTTGTTCCATCATATCATATGTTAGTATTAGAAAAAAATGTAGAAATTTGAGTATTTACTGTGTGCAGAACTCTATATTAGATGTTTTAGTTCAAACTATTAAGCAACAATAGGGAGGACACTGCTAAGCCCTGAGAGATGCTCAAAAAGGTATGATCTGCAGGAGTAGGAGTTTCCTGCCAAATAAAGTGCAAAATCAGCAAATATAATGAAAGTCCAAGGAAAGAAAAAACATTATAAGCTGAGGAGGTAAGATAAGCTGGAACTTCAAGGATGGTTACGACTTGGTTAGACTAATTGGAAGGAATAGGGCATTCTAGGCTGAAGGAATAGTGTCAGCAGAGATGTGGATAAGTTTATTATGTGTAGTAGATAACAAGATTAACCAAACAGCTAGAGGATAACTACAAATGTGAAAAAGTAGTATCGGACAAAATTATCAAGAAAAGTTCAAGAATTTGGAATTCACAATATAAGATGATTTGGAGGGAGAGAAAAAAGTGGAGGCAGGAAAAATCAGTCAGTTCAACAAAACCCAAATATTTATTGAATATTATGGTCATGTAGGCTGTATAAGAGGTTGTGGCGAAACATTTTTTAAGTACAACCCTCTCCAAATTTAGTCATGCTGGCTTCTGGTACAGCCATCCTCTCTCTTGTTTATATTTCAATCCATTTGGCCATGGTAGAATTTACCTATCTTGCATTCTGCTGGAGAGTTATTATATTCATACTTTAATGGGATACTGTAACAGGGCAAATCTGTAGTAGAGTATATACACTGTTATACAATGCCTATATCTCCAAGTGGGTTGTTCATCATTTGAATTTTTGAGGTTTTGTGAATTTAATTGCATTACACATAGCAACAAAATGTCAAGGATATTTTGTTTTGTTTTACCTTGTTTTTGATAGATTATATGCTAAAGAGATAAGTACTTTTAAAATTGTGCATTGGGCTTTGGGGTAACTATAAAAGCAAAAGAACATAAGAGATTCAGAGTAACTTATCTGTGTGACCTGGCAGGAGTTACCTATTATAGAATCTCAGATATTTAGTATGGAAAGGGACTTCAATAGTCATCTAGTCCACCCTCAAACCCACAAAGAATAGTCAAGACAACACATCTCACACGTCTTCCAGCCTTCAACTGAAATCCTTCACTCAAGGGGAACAATTACTGCCTGAAGTAGCCCATATTTTCTTTGAATACATTAACTGTTGTAATAGTTTTGTGCCTTAGTCACTTATAAAATGAGAGTGTTGAACTATATATGTCAATATAAGGACGCTTTTAGCTCTTAAATTATGATCCTAAGTAGTTTTCATTTTGTCATATGGCCAGTTAAAACTTACAAAAACTAGTAAATGCTTATGTAAGCACAGAAACTTAGCTATTAAGTTTACACTCAAGAAACTCTTGATCTTTCCTTTCTTCCTTACCCAAATTATATTTGACATTCAGCTCAAAATCCAAAGGAAGTAATGAAAGTCCTTCACATAATGACTATGAAATAGGAATACAGTCTGACATTTAATGAAGTGGACTGATATATCTCTTACATGAACTGAAGATGTAGGACTTCAAGGTAAATAGCACTGGTTGTATATCACATCAGTGGATTTTTTTCCTACTCCAAATTGTCAGGAAACTTTGTTCTTTTCATTATTTTCTAAAACTATTCCTCGGTGCTAATCATCTATAATTTTTGCTTTGTTTTTTGAAGCTTTGTATTAATGATAGAAGTAATGCTTTTAAATGCATTTTAATATCTCCACCTTGGGGCAGCTAGGTGGCACAGTGGATAGAGCACTGACCCTGGAGTCAGGAGGATCTGAGTTCAAATTTGGCCTCACACACATAATACTTCCTAGCTGTGTGACTCTGGGCAAGTCACTTAACCCCAATTGCCTCACTAAAACATATATATATATATATATGTCTCTATCTATCTATCTATATATTATATGTATGTATGTATGTATGTATGTATGTATGTATGTATATAATCTCCACCTTTATCACTCCCAAATTTCTGAAATCTTAAAGGGTTTATCTCCCATTGGTTAGATTGTCAGTGAAGTTAATAGACTGATTTCTTTAAAATAATTATTTCTTTTGTGTGTCTATGGTAGAATTAACTGAACAATCCTAACCATATTCTTTAAATCAGGGAAGCTCAGTTGGGTATCAACCATAGTATTAGATACCAGAAGTGACATATTACAGCACATTTTGTAAATAGGGATGGTTTTATTTTTACTTCCATCTCCTGTGCCTATCACAGAGTCTGGTAGATATTTATTGGTTGATTTACTGTGGTCAAATCAGTAAGCTTATTTGTGATAAATAGAGAAGCTACTTTCACAACCACTCCTTTCATCACTCCTCTCTCCCCCAAAATTAACCTTTTAAATATTGACAAACTGAAGAAATGGCATCTTTAGTTAAAGTTAAACAATGGAGAGACAGTCAGTTTGGAACAAACTGCTAATCTTATGCTAAGTAAAGTAGAAGAGACAAGTACTTGGCCTCCTGTCATTCAATATGTCTTAATTATCCATGAACTCTATCAAAGGGAAAAGCTATCTTTTAAAGTTCTAAGCCAGTTTTTTTTTCATTTCATAAAGTTTATTTCTTTGTTTATTTTGTTCAAGCCATTAAGGGAAATTTTATTTGAAAAATGTATTAAAATACTTTTTTAAAGGACCCATATTTTTCACATGATCAACTCTTATCAGGATTTAGAATTTGTCACCTGGTGTTCTGTTAGTTTCCTGATGTGCACTGCTAAGCCATTCCCAGGAGAAAGCCCCAAAATTAGGCATTCCGTTCTGAGGTGGTTTTGACATCCAGAACCAGACAATCTGTTAGCAACCCAATAAAGGTATTATATTATAGGGCACATCCATGCATAGCTAATTCACCCAAATCATAAATCTCTAACAATAAAAAAAATGCAAGCTCCCAACAATGCCCTACTTCAAAAAAAAGAAAATCAATCTTTGTAGAACCATATGATCTTAGAGACTGAAGAGAATTTAGAAATCAATGAAATCCTAATATAATAAAAGTATTCTTATAGTGAATTCAAGATTGTGGTAGTATTTAATTCATGTCAAGAGTGTTATTTTCCATTGTCAGTTGAGAGGAAAGACAAAGGGGAAGTTTCTTATTAGATATTAGGATGATCAAACAGAACTGACTGAACAGACTAATTGACGGAGGTCTTTTCCTATTCTTACTGGATGATTTTTCATGCCAAACTCATTACTGTTCTCTCTAGACCTTAGGTTTAAAGTGCTTGACTAGATCTGGCCCAATTACATTAACATTACTTAGTTTAATAAGTGTGGGTATGTAGTTTCCAGTTATTTTTGCAGTTCTGAGCCTTTAGTTAACTCTGCTATGCCTATGGTGCCAGTCTCTCAGTATTTATCGCTCAACAGTGATTGGTATACTTTTATCATATTAGGATTTTATTGATTTCTAAATTCTCTTCAGGCTCTAAGATCATATAGTTCTGAAGGTGATATTAGTCCATTTTATAGAAAAAAAATGAAAGGAAGATTCTCATTCCTTCCCTAGTGAAACAATAGGATGATTTTTCTTTCTAATAAGAAGCAGTAACCTGTAGGAGGTGAATAAAAATAATTGAGGACCTACATAAATAGAAAGCAAATTACAAGTAATATTATTATTTTTATTTTTTTAAAAAATTCACTTTTAAGCTTTCATAATAGAATAATATTAAAAATAAACTGAAAAGTATAGTCTACCAGGAAATGATTTAAGAACATAGGGTCATAGATATAGAATTGGATGAGACCTCAGTGGCTACCTCATCTAACCTTGAATCTTACTGATGAGGAAATTAAAGTTGAGGGAAGCTAAAATGAGTTGCCTTATTGGTATCAGAGGTAGAATATGAACCCAAATCTCTTTCCAAACACTTCTGTATTCTTTCTTGGACAGTTTAGGGAGAGAACAAAAATGAAAAAAAAAAGACTAATAGGAGGAAGGAGACAAGGGAAGAGAAAGAATAAAGAGAAAGAGAACACTAAAGTACTAGAAGGAGGGAGTGTCAGAGTGCTAGGTCATACCTAGCATGCCCCCCAGAAAAACCACTTTTATGAACAGCTTCACAAATGGTGATGAACAGATAAAAACACCAATAATGACACAGAAGAGACAAATTCTTGGTTAGTTTACTCATATATATTTGGCCTTTTCTTATCATCAGGTTTGGGGTGTATAGTTTTTGCTGATCATCCTGCTCTCACTTTCTTTTCATATCCCATTGCACTCTAAAAGAAGGGAGGGTAGTGAATAGGAGAAAAGAAACAAGGAAGAACAAAGGAATGTGTTTCACAAAGTCTCAGGTTTAGTCCTCTCTTGATTGCATGGGAAACTGTCAAGGATATAAAAAAGGGAGGTTGGTTAGTTGTTTTCTGTGAGTTCAAGTAATCTTAGATCAGACTGAAGAACAGAGTTTTAAAACAAACAACACTGATTTACATGAAATTTATGAACTGTTTAGAATATTTCACAGAGTATTTAGTGAAAAGAAACACAATTTGGAGTCAAAGCAATTAAATTTTCTCTCTGACTTAGCCATTGGTTACCCACATGACTTTTGGTGAATTAGATAACCTCTCTGAATCTCAATTTTCTCATGTGCAAAATGAGAGGATTGGACTAGGCCTCTGATTCCTTCTGAGCTACTGTTTTGAAATAGGCTGAGAAACAGAGATGTTATTGTTTTGCTTTTAGAAAACTTATCGGGGGGCGGAGCCAAGATGGCAGAGTGAAACCAGTGACTTGCTTGAGCTCTCCCCCAAACCCCTCCAAATACTCATAAAAAATGACTCTAAACAAATTCTGAAGCACCAGAACCCACAAAAAGAGTGAAACAAATTTCCAGCCCAAGACAACCTGGATGATAGCGCAGCGCAGAGTGGCATGGGTGTGCAGGCCCCGGTGAACCTGGAGCAGGCTTCAGAGGACTGAATCTCGGGCAGCTGTGGCAGTGTCCAGACTCCTCAATCCACAAATGCCAAAGACAACTTAGAAGGTCAGTGGGAAAAGTCTGTTTCTGTCAGTGCTGAGAGAGGAAGGTGGGGTCTCAGCTCCATTCTCCAAGAGCATGGCCCTGGGGATGGGAATCAGCTGCTTCCTGAGCTTCTGGCCCATAGACTGAGGGGGAATCCAGTGGCTGATCAGAGAGGGATTGCAGGGATCTTTTTGCCAGTGCTGAGGCAGGAATCTCTTGCTTTGGATCTGGGTCACAGTTCTGGGCAGCAGTGCTGGGGTGTGGAGGAATGCTGGCATGGTGGAGCTTGTAGTGGCTGTGGAGAGGAACCCCTCCTCACAGTTACAGGACAGAAAGGAATACTTATGGTCACAGGCCAGGAAAGGAGTAAACACCTCACCCCTTATCACACCACCTTAGAAGAACTGAAAATTTACAGGTCCCTACAAGTATCTCTAGTTATACAAACCCCTGAAGCTTGGAACAGTACATTCTCCACATTGGAAGCAGACTCTTACCTTAACAAAGAGTTTAAAACTCAAGTAATTGGCTGGGATCATGAGCAAGCAGTGCAAAAAGAGTCAGACTATGTGATCTTACTTTGGTGAAAAAGAAGATCAAAATATACAACCAGAAGAAGACAACAAAATCAAAGCTCCTACATCCAAAGCCTCCAAGAAAAATATGAATCAGTCCCAGGCCTTGGAAGAGCTCAAAAGGGATTTTGAGAAGCAAGTAAGGGAAGTAGAGGAAAAACTGGAAAGAGAAATGAGAGTGATGCAAAAAAATCATGAAAAACAAGTCAACAGCTTGCTAAAGGAGACCCAAAAAAATACTGAAGAAAATAACACCTTAAAAAACAGCCTAACCCAAATGGCAAAAGAGGTCCAAAAGCCAATGAGGAGAAAATGCCCTAAAAAGAAAAATTGGCCAAATGGAAAAGGAAGTCCAAAAGATTACTGAAGAAAATACTTCCTTAAAAATTAGATAGAGTTGGAAGCTAGTGACTTTATGAGAAATCAAGACACTGTAAAACAAATCCAAAAGAATGAAAAATTAGAAAACAATGTGAAATATCTCATTGGAACAACTGACCTGGAAAATAGATCCAGGAGAGAGAATTTAAAAATTATTGGACTATCTGAAAGCCATGATCAAAAAAAGAGCCTAGACATCATCTTTCAAGAAATTATCAAGGAAAACTGCCCTGATATATTAGAACCAGAGGGCAAAATAGAAATTGAAAGAATCCACAGATCTCCTCCTGAAAGAGATCCCCAAAGGAAAACTCCTAGGAATATTGTAGCCAAATTCCAGAGTTCCCAGGTCAAGGAGAAAATATTACAAGCTGCCAGAAGGAAACAATTCAAGTACTGTGGAAACACAATCAGGATAACACAAGATTTAGCAGCTTCTACATTAAAGGACCGCAGGGCATGGAATATAATATTCCAGAGGGCAAAGGAGATAGGATTACAACCAAGAATCACCTACCCAGCAAACTGAGTATAATCCTTCAGGGGAAAAAATGGTCATTCAGTGAAATAGAGGACTTTCAAGCATTCCTGATGAAAAGACCAGAGCTGAATAGAAAATTTGACTTTCAAATACAGGACTCAAGTGGAACATGAAGAGGTAAAGGAAAGAGAAATCATAAGAGACTTATTAAGATTGAACTGTTTACATTCGCATGGAAAGATGATATTTATAACTCATGAGACCTTTGTCAGTATTAGGGTAGTTGAAGGAAAAAAATTATGTATGTATATATAGATAGATAGAGGGCACAGGGTGAGTTGAAGATTAAGGGGTCATATCTGGAGAATAAAATTAAGGGATGAGAGAGGATGATACTCGGAAGAAGAAAGGGAGAGGTAGAATGGGGTAAATTATCTCACAAAAAAAAAGAAAAGTCTCTTACAGTGGAGGGGAACAGGGGAAGGTGAGAGGGAATGAGTGAATCTTATTCTCATAGGATTTGGCTTAAGGAGAATAACATACACATTCAATTGGGTATGGAAATCTGTCTTACCCTACAGGAAAATAGGGGGAGAAGGGGACAAGAGAGCAGGGGGATGAGAGAGGAGGGCAGATTGGGAAAGGGGTAATCAGAAGAAATACTTCTGAGGAGGGACAGGGTCAAAAGAAAGAATAGAATAAATGGGAGGGCAGGATAGGATTAAGGGAAATAGAGTTAGTTTTTTACAACATGTCTACTATGGAAGTGTTTTGTATAATGCACATGTACAACCTATATTGAGTTGTTTGCCTTTTCAGTGAGGGTGGGTGGGGAGGGAGGAAGAGAATATTTGAAACCTAAAGTTTTAAAAACATATGTTTAAAAAAAATGTTTTCACACGCTACTGGGAAATAAGAAATACAGGAAATGGGGTATAGAAGTCTATCCTGCCCTACAGGAAAATAGAAGGGGAAGAGGATAAGAGAAGGGGGGAGAGATAGAAGAGAGGACAGACTAGGGGAAGGGATATTCACAATGCATGCCGTCTTGGGGTGGGGGGAGTGGTGAGATGGGGCAAAAATTTGGAACTCAAAAACTTGTGGAAGTGAATGTTGAAAACTAAAAATCAATAAATTTATTTAAAAAAAGAAAAAAGAAAACTTATCTAGATGTGCATAGAATTTCAGAGCTAGTAGGGACATTCAATATGGTAGTTTGTGAAAAAGGAGGATGAATTTTGATTTTGAAGAACTGGATTGATGTCCCACCTGTACTATTTACTATCTCTGTATTCTTAGATGAGTCACTTAATCTTTGTGGGTATCATTTCAATCACATCTAAAACAATGAGTGCAGACTAGATGAACTCAGAGGCCTTATCTATTGAGCAATTCTGCTTCCCCCTCCATTTTACAGACAAAACGAAACTGAGTCCCAAGGCATAGATATATCATACAAGGGACTGCCTTAGTCATGTTTTATCCACTTTTTGAGACTAAAATAACTCCTTAGTTGAGGCAAGGAAGGCTGTGGATCTTCACATGTGTTTCATGCATTCCTTCATCTGCCATAGTATAGAGGAAACTGGGGTAAAATAGATGCTTTTGTGAGCCTTCTGACCAAAAGGAATTCCAGCGTATGTCATATCATAACTCCCTGAGAAGATCTGGAGGTGACATGTTGAAAAGTAGGTATCATTTTCTTTATATGAAACATCAAACAGTATCTCTATTGAGCACGGATATCTGTAGGTTCCAATCACTTATAACTGAACTGATTAAAAATACTGCAGGTCCATCATCTAGTGATAAGTCCTTCAGTCTTCAGACACATCATTCCTGGGACCCAGACCTATAGAGAATATTGGACAAGTCAAGCCCTGTCAGTGGCAGGCTTCACTCTGACCAGAGCAAGGAGCTATGACACAATGGACCCCCAGAGACCTTAGAGCAGGGGTTCTTAACCATTTTTGCATCATGGACCATTTTGGTTGTTTGGTGAAACCAATGGAACCAGTCTCAGAATAATGTTTTTAAATAATTTAAATAAATGCAAATTTTCACTTATTGGCTGATGAAAATAAAGATGCTACTTCTTTTGACTCCAAGTTCACAGACCCTTCTGAAGTACCAATATTGCCCTCAATTTTAATGGAATTCCTTTAAAGGGCTCTTTTAGACTTGACTGAGATATCTTCAGATAATGTCTTTGGCCATTCTTTAGTTGAAAGTGCATTCTTTAGTTAAAAATTCTGTGATGTGTGATGAATGATTAAAATAGTTAACTCTAGACTAATTAGCTATACTAACGCTCTGTTGGTTGGTCTGTGAATTGACCTAATTGTTTCAGAAAATAATGTGGAATTTGTCTAAAAAACTAAAAAAAATGCTTTATTCTCTATGATGCAGAGATTTTATATCATAAGAAAAACTGAGTATGAGTAACATACAGAAAATAGGAATCCATGTATAAACTGACCCTGAATGAATAAAGCAAAAACAGGAAAGTGATATGTACATACAATACCTTCAACAACATAAATGAAAAGAGAATGAAACTGAATTTAGTATGATTAAAATAGCCAGGATTGACATCAGAGTTGAGAAAATGTACTTGCATTTCTTTGCAAATGTGTAAGACATCTACATCTATACCTTTGTCTATACCTGTAACTACATATAATGTCAGACTTGTTAATGCTGAACTGCATTTTTTTTCTTTCTGTTTTTATTCCTTTTTATATTATGGCTGGTTTTCTGGATAAGAGAGGGGAAAACTACATTTGGAAATGAAGGTAATGTTAAAAAAAAGCTGAGAATATCTTTATTTTTTAATGCTTTACTTATATTGGGAAACCACCCTGAGTACCCACTCAAAAAAATTTCCCAGAGTACAATCATAGGCTAATTTTTGAGTTTCATGTGAGAAAATAAGCCTTGTAAAGCTGTTCTGACTTCCATAAACAGTGTGAAATTAGAGTAGAGACAATTTTAATGTTTAAGTTAAGAAAATATTTTGTCATCAGACAGCCTGTTGTGTTTTTTTTTTCCATTTCTATAAGTATGTAGATAATTGCACACTGGATGCTATATTTTGCTTTCACTCTGGGGGTTTTATAGGTCTTAAATGCAGGAACCTTGTAAAGAAATTGAAATCATAGCATGCATTCTTCATATTTCTCTAACAAGAATGCAGCATATTTAATAGGTGCTTGACAATATTAGCTGAGGCATTTTGTGAAATTTCTGTGTACCTGTCTAAATCACTTTTAAAATTCTCTAAAAAGGACCTCAAGATAATGAAGTGTCTTGGTATAGAGACTGACTGACCTGTCTCCTGCTTACTTGTAGGTAGTGAATAACAATAATACTGTAAAGTCTGAAAAAGGAAGAGTATAATATATCTTTCCTACTAAATTAATTGATCTTGAATGTAAATTGAAAAATATTACAAAAGGCAAGCTTGCCACAAGGAATTCAGCTTAAAGTAATCAAGCTCTATAAAAACAAAGTGCCTTCTGTTTCAAAGTTTCAAAGATTAGGGAGAGACTGTTACTTTTTTCTAGTGGTTTAAAATAATTTATTTGCCTATTTGCTGTTCACAGGATATAGAAATAAGGATGAGACAAAATACTGGATTTACTTCAATCCTGTTTACCTTTTATTGCTAATCATGCAAAGAGTGTCATGATAACTATTTACATTTACTTCATTTAAAGTATACTTTTGCTGATATAAAATCATGAACTTTTTTTTTTATAATAAAATGCATTTAAACAAGGATTATTATTTTTTTTATCAGTATCTAGAGTAAAAATAAAGAAATTGTCCTTCAAATTTTAGCCAAAAGGTAGAATTGATCACATCATAAGTTAGACCTAGAAGGGACATTGGAGATCATCTGGTCCAAAACCCCTGTCTAACAGTTGAGGAAACTGAGGCCTAACGAGTTTAAATGACTTACCCAAATTTGCACAAGTATTATACAACAGAGTCAGAATGTCAACACAATTCTTCTGATTCCAAATACACTAGTTGTTGTTTGGTCATTCAGTCATGTCTGATTCTTTGTGACCCCATTTGGGCTTTTCTTGGCAAAGATAATGGAGTGGTTTGTCATTGCCTTCTCCAGCTCATTTTACAGATGAGAAAACAGAGGTAAAGAGGGTTAAGTGACTCTTTAGTCACTTTAGTCACAGTTAGTAAGTGCTGAGGCTGGATTTGAACTCAGATCCTCTGACTACAGGCCTGGAACTCTACTCACTGAGCCACCTAACTCCCAAATGCACTACTTTTTTTTTTCCTACTGTACCACCTTTAAAAAAATTGTTTAAAAATTGTTTTGGGGTAGCTAGGAGGCTCAGTGGGTAGAGCACTGGCCCTGGACCTCAAGTCAAATGTGACTGCAGATACTTACTAGCTGTGTAACTCTGAGGAAGTCACTTAACCCTGCTAGGCTCAAACATTGTTTTAAAATACCATACATATAATAGGTTTGTATACGAACATTTAAAGATGATATTAAACTTTGAATGGGAAGCTGAGATGTGTTTTCCACTGTAGATGCTGTAAAAAGGATCCATTCTTCAGAGTGGTTTTGGAATCAATGAGCAACAAAGATCCTTCCGAATTTTTTGATTCTATGTGAATGTTTTAAAACGATTTCTCTTGGTCCAGAGATCAACTGGAGAGTACCAGAAATGTATCTCTGTGGAAAGACTTTATTTTTTAAACTTCAGTGAACAAACACAATAATTTTAATTGCTCTGAAGAATGGACTTGTTAATTCTGAGGAAAATCCTATAGTATCAGCATGAAATGTGACCTTAGAATTAAGAGGTTTTTTTCCTTCCAATCCAGTGCTCCATTCATTTTGAACTGGTGTCTCCCAGAGGTAGTTTTATTATCATGCCTTTCATAGAGTGGCTATGGCCTCTAATCTAAGAACAAACTAAGTTCAAAGTGCATTGGGCCATTCTTCCCACATTGGACCCTTCCAGACATGACCAAAGATTATTAAATCAATTTAGAGAATAGAGTATAACAAATAGTAATTGAAATTTCTGACCTTTATTGCCAACAAAGAATTTTTAAGAAATAATAGCAAAATAACAAATATGGTAAATAATAATTAGAGGTCAGACATGTATAGTAATTGATATCATTTCAATTTTACTTTTTAAGATACTTGGAAACAATTTGAGTTTTTTTTGTCTAAGATAAAGTAGAGATTTGAGGACAAGTTGCATTGATGTACCTGTCTGAGTTTGGGTTTAAATATCTTTTCTTTGTTTTTTTTTTTTTGGCTAGGCAATAGGGTTAAGTGGCTTGCCCAGGGTCACACAGCTACTTAGTGTTATGTGTCTGAGGCTGGATTTGAACTCAGGTCCTCCTGAATATGGGGCTGGTGCTCTATCCACTGCGCCACCTAGCTGCCCCTTAAATATCTTTTCTTAAGTGTGCCAAATGTACTCTATTCTTCCAATAAGGAGAATGCAAATTTTGCCTATAAAAACAACAGATCTTCATTCTTCCTAAGGGCCATATTGCTTCTGAGTGTTAAACATAGGAAGAAGACCTTTTTCTTTTTCATTGAGTTTGAAATTTAAGTCTCAGCTACAAATAATGGAGTTAAGGATTCAATGGCTAGTTTGACCAGGGATTGTTTTTACATTCATTATCTTTACAAAGTTTCTGGATCATTACTGGGGAAGGAACCATTTGAGATATATACACACACACATACACACATACACATACACATTTACAAACAGAGCAAGAGAGCAAGAGAGATGTATTTATAAAGATAGATATTGATCTAGATATGGATATATTGATAAAACTCCATAGATGCATCTACATCTATCTAGTTACAGATATCTATATAATCATTTAAACTATTTTACTTTTCTCCCTCAGTGGACTCTCAAATCAGTAGTCCCAGTGGAATCAAATTATGTTGTGACATTGTGATACACTTTGATGATCCACTCCATCCCCAGATACACAGAGCAAGAATGGCCTAACGACAAATCACTGATCTCAGGTCCATCTTTTGTTAATGCTGTGTGGTGTTTCATCCCTATGGTGTCACACGTTGAATATCAAAAGTTGACCATTGCTGCGTTCTTCCCTTTGGGAGCTACTAAGCCAAAAGGGGGAGGATAAACATGTGTGTGTGTGTGTGTGTGTGTGTGTGTATATATGTACATATATATATACATATATATACACACACACATATATATGTACATATATATACACACACACATATATGTATATATATAGTGTGTGTGTATATATATGTGTGTATATATATATATGTCTATGTATATATATGTACATATATATATACACACATATATATACACACACACATATATGTATATATATGTGTGTGTGTATATATATGTGTGTATATATATATGTCTATGTATATATATGTACATATATATATTTCTTGATACGGTAAAGGGGTATATATATGAGAAATGAATATAGTGAATTTGGAGGTGAGACAGTTCTATTTGTAACAATTCTATTTGACTGTGTACTGATTTCTTTCAAATAATTTACAGACTCAACTCAAGGTTGTTGCTTATGTCCCTGTTAAGAGAGCTAGTTGAAATATATCATATAATAACCTCAGTGTTTCACTTAAAAAACCAATATTTCACTATTGCAGTTTCATGTAAAAAAAGAAAAGACCATGAGACTTTTATTATGGAAGTAGCCTTTTACTGTATTTTTACTTTTGACTTGGCTCTTGACCTTTTCAGAAGATATCAGCTTGGCACCTACATTTTAAAATTACTCAAAATATGCTAATTCATCTGTTAGCTAGAAGGGCTTAAGTTTCCACAGGTAGAATAATGCAGAGATTTAAAGAACAACAGCTCCAGGAAGTAGTACACTGCAGGTGGGCTCAGGTTTAGCCAATAAAAAGTAAGTGGATTGTTCCATAAAGACCCCAAAATCAAGATAAGGGTCGAGCCAGCTGAGACCAGTTAGGGTCAACCTGAGGACACCTGAAAAATGTTAGTGCGCCTGCTTAATGAGCTTCATTACTATTATCTGACACACCCTGCATAAAATTAGAGCCTCATTAACGAGTTATGGGACGTATGACCAAGGGAGGGGGAACATAACTTGAGCATATCAAGGGGAAACATGTAAGGAAAGGTGTAACCTGGGAAGGGTTGGACCAATCCTGGCCTGGGAGGTTTCACCCCAAATTCAACTGCATAAAAGCACACTTTCCCTTGCACTCATGGCCCTCCCCTTGAAGAGGGGTGGAGCCCGCCTGTGGCCAGAAACGTCTAAATCCTCTGGACTTTCTTTATAATAAATTTTCTTGATACTAAATTTTTGGTGTCAAGCCTATTTCTAACAAATCCAAGTTGTATTTCATGATAAGCTGTATATAGGACATATTTGTATTTTAAATAGAATAACACATTTGAAAATTGATCTTTGTAAGCAACCTATTTTGAAAACTTGGGCATATGTAAAAAGAGTGAACCTTCAGTTGCAATGAATAAAAATGAATCAATTTGTAAACTTCTCCTAGGAAATACGCCTCATTCTCTTATTCAAGTCACATTCTAAAGGTGTATACTTGTGTTAGATTTATGCTGTATCTGAAAGTTTGGAGACAAATGGCTGCATTAACCTGACTTTAATAGCTCTCCAAAAGCTACTCTGTTCTTAACTTTCATTGCCTAATTGGGGATGTACATACCCCTGTGCAATTCTGCCACAAATTTAGTGTTAATTCAAGGAAAGGTATCTTTTAATGCCTTGGTAAAATATTATATTCTTGCCTGATGATGAAGGGAGTGCTCTGCACCTCTGAAGTTTAAACTGAAAGTAGGGCCTGTCTTTACCACATTATGCAAAGAAGTTTAAAAGGGCATGAGGTTTTAATTTTCCCCAATGTATCCCATTTATTTTAGAGCTGATTTCCCATTCTCAAATAGTCACTGAATTTTTATTAATTTGATATTACAAGATGGGGCATAAACCAGACCTCAATGAGACACTTTTCTTTGGCATTATGTAAACTTCTTTATCCTATTGTGCTGTCATAAAAAATGAGAGTCTTACACTTGCAAATTACGTTGGAAAAGCTTTCATGCCTCATTAACACCTGTGCCATAAATTCAGCTTTAACAGTTTGACAAAGTAATATTTCAAATTGCAATAATCACAGAAATGTTTATTTTAATAGTTTCAAATGCCAAACTGAAGACGGCTAGAGTTCATAAACTTTCCCAAATGAATTATTTATAAAAGAAAGAATATATCAATATGGCTCACTACTCAACATAGGAATTGCATTTGGTACATTTTCTACAAGCTCTTTTCTGGGCTCTAAGTTTCCTGTACCAACTATCTCCTGTCTTTTTTTTTCCCCTTAAATAGTGGTTTTGAATTTTTTTTACAGTATTGTATGCATCCAATTTATTGAGATTATTAATTTGGAACTTTCTGTTATCAATTGAGCCTGCTTTCAAAATTTAACCACTATTAAAAAAAAAGATTCTGGACACTATCTAAAAAAAACACATCCAGGTAGGGATATTTAGACAATGACATAATTACTGCAGAGTGCTGGCTCACTATTTAGTAAGATGAGGCAGTAATTTACTGAACATAGATCAAATCCTTAGAAGTGGTGCCACATCTGTAGTCAAATCTAGTTTCTAACCTTTCTTTACTGTTTATTACTGATTCAACCTTGGAAAATTACTTGACCTCTTGTGGCCTCAGTTTCCTAATCTGTCAAATGAGGGGTTTGCAATAGATCAGCCCCAATAATTGGCAGAAGTAGAACCACTGACTGATCCCAGGGAGATACAACATCACCTTCATTTTACACATAAAAAAGTGAAACTCAGGAGTTAAGTAGTAAAGCCTAACATCACACAGTGATCCAAGTTAGCGTGGTAAAGTGGAAAGTCCACCAGATTAGGAGTCTAGGAGCATGAGTGAGTTCTGTTCTTAGCTCAGTTATGAAATAATTGGATAACCTTTAGCCACGCACCTGGGCCTCACCTGTGGGCTCCCAGTGAGTTTAGCATTCTTTCTGCTATTCCACATACTCTCTTCATTGCCTTCAGGGACACAGTTTGCATCCTCTGCTTCCAGGGCACTGGATATTGATGCGCATGACTGAAAGGGATTGGGTGGTCACTAAGGAAATTTGTGGACATAGGTAAGGCAAACTTTGTATTCTTCCTCAGTTTGCTTAGTGCCAAGCCCAGGTACTATCCCTTTAGCCTGACAAGAAGTCTTAGTTGGCAGTGATGTAAAATCAGCCTCATCATAGATTACTATCTCCAGTGACTTATAGTTCTTACTCCCTTGTCAGTCAGTAGCTATACACATTGTACCTAGATGAATAAAGATTGCATTTGGCAGTGACATACAAGTTACCTTACTTCTATGTAGCATTGGCCTACAATCTGCCTACTTAGAGATTACAGTCAACACTTTTTTTTTTTAAATCTAGATCTGAACTGAATGATGGTCCTCTTCACTTTGCATTAGGCTTTGAATAAGAATCCTGTGCAAAATGCTTAACAAATACTAATTTGGATCATACAACTTTTCTAAGGAGCTTTAAAAGATAGATTAAAGGATTATAGGACCTGGAGGGTAAGAAAATGCTTTCTGCTTTCTAATCTGGGCACCATCATTTGTTCCCCCACTTTCTTCCTCCTTCCACTCCAAGTAGCTTCCAGACCTCTACTTTGGAATGGATGCCCTATCGTTTTATTTATTTATTTATTGTCCCTCAGGAAAGATAGGAGAAAGGTTTCCACTTTCTCCACTAACCAGTTAGCTTTGAAATGAATCTCCCGTCATTTTTAGGATTTCTACTTCTAGTAATTGCAGAGAAACAAATAATAGTTTAATTTTCTTTTAAAAGCAGAAATCTTAAAAATTTATTCTTCCCTAAAAATTTTGTTTTGGCTATGCTATGACCCTGAACTTATCTGTTGCCCTCTTCTTTGCCTTTATTTCTAGGGCCAGGCCCACTCAAGGCTTACACTTCTCTATTCTTTTCAGATTGGTGTTCTCATAGGGTTCCACAAGAACCTTCAGGTGTCGGGGGAGGGATATTCCAACTTTAATACCACCATTTCTTCCTTAGGAATTGGATCCAGTTTGGAACCAAGGGGATCCAGAACACTGAAGACCAGTTATGAGTTTAAACCAAAAGACGCTGTGAAAAATAATTTACACATCAGAGAGAATGCCAGACTGTCAGACTCCATTCTAAGTATCCTTCCCCTTCCACCTTTTAACACAGGAAGATCATCTGATGTGATTTCCTCGGAGTCCTGTTTATTACAGTAATTATTAGTGAGTTACATAGTTTTAATAGAAATCTTCACTATTTTAAATGTAAATCCCCTTACATATAGCTTTTGATTTTCTTGAATGTTAGAAACATAGGTACTCTTTTGACTGTGTTCATGCTTTAACCATCTTATAACAGATGTAATTGCTTCTATTGATTACTTGTGTTATGATTAATTGTTTGAGATATAGTTATAGCAGTGAGGCAGTTTCTTTTTTACTCTACCAACAAAACAGTCTGCCTGATGGTTTAGCTTTCTTAATGATGCATATAGTTCCTGATTGCATAGAACCATAGGGTCAAAAGGTATCTCAGTGCATCATCTCATATATTTCCCTGTCATCTGGCATGATTTCAGTCAAACTGTCCACAGAGCAAACTACCTACCCTAACAAAGCAAAACAACAGTAACAAAAATATCATCTATATTGATCATCTTACTTGGACCCAGAATCTCAGAATGCTTATATACATTAAATTATTCCTCATAGCTCATCTGAACCACCCCAAATATACTTTGTGGTCATTCTCTCCAATTCTAAATCTGTTGTAAAGAGAAAATCAGGCTTATTATCAATCTTATAATAAAACTGATTTGCTTTATTTCTAAAAGTCATTGAAGTGTACATTTTAAGTGCTAATTTTTGTTTTCGTTTTTGTAAGCAACATTCATTTTTTAAAACATGACATCAACACCTTGGGCCTGAAGTTAAGATGCAAAATTCAATTTTTATTTTCATTTTATCTTCCCTGTTCAATTATAATTGATAACACCAAATTTAACACTTAATTATATAACTCTCATTTTACATTGTATATGAATTGCTATGTGTTTAAAATCCAGTCTTAAGTATTGTAAACTCCTTGGTGGCAGGTATAAGATCATCTTTCCATTGAATCTTCTACATATTTACCATAGGCTTATTATAGTTAAGTGCTTCATACATACTATATATTTCATTGATTAATTACATAAACTGAACTCAGTTTCTCATTACAAAATCCATTTTTTCAAACTTTAGTCAGTTATTTAACTTTCTTAAATATTATTCTCAGTTTTTCCATAAGTCCCTTGCCTACCAAGCTATAGAGGGGCAAACCAGTTCAATTTAATACGCAACTTTTTTTCTACTGTTATTAGTCAAGAATTGAATGGTTTGTCTCTGAGTCCCCCACCACTTATATTCAAACAGTCTCATTTTGACAATCTATAATACTAGACAAAAAGAAAACTTCATTCGTGGAAAACTGTGCTTGATGAAATATAAGGTTATACCTGTGCTATATGAGTCCCTTCCATTCAGTAACACAAACTTATCAAACACCTGTTTGGTGAAAGGTTCTGGGGATGAAATGCCAACATGAAAGATTTCTTGCCCTCGGTAAGTTTATAGTTTTCTGAGGAGAAACGGTATACTCAGATAAGTAGATAAGAACACATATGGAAAGTTATAGGACGTAATTTCAAAAAGGGTAGAAGTGGGAGCAGCAAGGTGGTGCAGTACATAAAGCACCAGCCCTGGAGTCAGGAGGACCTGAGTTCAAATCTCGCTGCATATGCTTGACACTTACTAGCTGTGTGACTCTGGGCAAGTCACTTCACTCCATTGTCTAGCTGGAAAAAAAAAGGATAGAAGCATGACAGCAAGATTCAAGTAAATAAGCATTTTTGAAATGCCTATTATGTACCAGCCATTGTGCTAAGCACTAGAGATAGAAACAAAGGAAAAAAAAGACCCTGTTGCTGATGTCAAGAACTCATAATCTATTGAAGAATACAGCATGCAAACCAATATGTGTGTATACACATACATACATACATATATAAAAACATACACACATACATATATATGTTTTTGTATGTTTGTTACATATATGATAATATAGGATATATATGTATATATGCATACATACACACATATATACTAATGTGAGAACTTCAGGTAAAATACATTGTGTTATTTGATCATATTTGCTTACATTATCCCAAAAATCTTAAATCATTATGGTCATCCTTGCATAAAGCCTCCCCCCAGTTTTTATTTGAAGCATTTTCCCCTCCCAAATGAATAAGCATGAAATTATAAGTTTGGCAGTGGAATTGATCTTCAAAATCACCCAGTTCAAATTTTCATTTAACAGACAAAGTAATTGAGAATCAAAGAGGTTACATAACTTACTTGGTTACAAAGATGGTTAGTAGCAAAGGTATTTCTAGAAGCCAAATTTCTTAGGTAGCTCTTTACCACACAGCCTTCCTAATTAATTTGGTCATACTTGTATCTACACACTTCAATTTGTTGAGCCTATTTTGAATTTCAATATCCTTTTGAAGTCATTGAATTTAATGGGAATATTCTTGCTCGTATCATTAAAGTAAAATGTTAATTGTTAAAGAATTGGCCTTAGGATCAATTCCAGCACCATTACATACTCTATATGTTCCCAGCTGAGTGTGCACCATTGATAACCCCTCATTGAAAATGGCTATCTAATCATTTTTATCTCCCCAGTAAGTTAAAATCATCAATCAATCTATTAAACAATTGCTTTCTACCTCATCTTAGTAACTAGTTCGGAACTTGGAATATCCAAACGCAGAAACTATGCTTACACACAATAGCAAATAAGGATTATTAGAAGGAATTAACTATTTCGTATGCAATATCAATGCTAGATATTATTGCTGGCTCATGAAACAGACACAATGTAATGCATTACAAGTGTTATAAGTGTTTAATACCTTGCAAGTGCTCATCAAAATATTTGCTTCAAATTCAAGAGCAAAACCAAATAAAAAAGAGGTCTAGAGACCAAAGCTTTATGAATGAGACTGATCTTCTCACCATTCATTCACTTATATATTTATTCATAAGCTTATCAGACATTGATTAACCACCTGCTTTGTGAAAACAAATGATTTGTTCTAAATGATCTCTCAGATCTTATTTAGCTTTGACATGTTGTATTTTAAGGAATTTTCAAATAATTATATGCCCTATAAAGCAAAGGTATGACTGAACCAATAACTCTCCACTTCAATGAACCCCAATGGGAGAACAGTCTACACACATTTTTGCTTGATTGTTGCAAAGTAAATAAAACTAAGGACTCTTTTGTTCTAAGAAAATGCAAGACCTCTTGATCTAGTAGGAGTTTTGAGTATTATTCAATATTTGTAAGCTCTATAGAAAACATTTACAGGTTCACAATAGTTTATTCACTTGAAATAACGCAAATTGCAGAGTCCCAGAATGTTAGAGTTGAAAGTGACTTGAGCAGCCACTAGTCATTTAAATAACCCTTTACAACTTCTCTGACTAGTGGTCTGACAGTTTTTGCTTGAAGGTCTCCTCAGAGGATATAATAGAAAGAAATGGAGTATCATACCCTCTAGCAGGGTATAATAGAAAGAATATTGGTTCTGGAATCAGAATACCTGTGCCCAAATCCTATATCTTATGCTTGTTATCCTGTGACCACCAACAAATCACTTACTAAGTTTCTACATTTTTAAAATGAAGGTGGGGTGTATGGGTGTTCAAGGAGGACTAGCACCTCTGGTGCGAGGGCTTGCTGAGCCCTTTTTTTAGGGCTATTCATCCACCTTTGGTATCCTCCTGGCACTCACCTTTCACTTGCACCTGCAAGAAGCTGAGTATGTGCAGTAATCACATCCCAGTAAACTGCCCCTGCAAATGGGCTAAACAAGGTTGAGGCAGGCAATGGGCCACAAACCCACTGGTGAGTTAGGGGTGTGTCTACCCTACACACATTAAGACTTCCTCATGTAGAATGGGCAGATGAGAACAATTTGTTTCAATGGCCATGAAAGTGGTTTAAGCAGGAGCTGTGGAGTGCTTAGAACTTGGTTAACATTGAAGACATCAAGGTAATCCACTGTATCCTGGGCCATCACTAGTCCTCCTGACTTTTGTCTTGCCACTGGATGTCAATGAGTCTAGAAGAAAGAGAGGCTGCTGACTTTGTGCAACTCTATCTGGCTTAAATCCAATTCATAGACAGTTAAGCCATCACATTATGATGTGATTGGTCCTCTTTGAAAATGAAGGACAAGAAGTAACAAACACAACAGCAACAAAGCCCAAAGGGATTGGAGTAGATGGCCCCTATGGTCTTATGTCCACTTTCCCACCCCTACATCCACCTTCCATACCGAAAGCCCTAATGGGCTTATGGATATTTCTAATTATTAAGGAGATTTTCCTTTGTTGCTGTTCAGCTGTTTCAGACATGTCTGATTTTTTATTACCAAGCCTTGCTTGGGGCTTTCTTGACAAAGATACTGGAGTGGTTCACCATTTCCTTCTCCAGTTCATTTTACAGATGAAGAACTGAGGCAAACAGGATTAAGGGACTTTCTGAGAGTCACACAGTTACTAAGTGTTCGAGGCACATATGAACTCATGAGAATGAATTTTCCTGATACCAAGCCTAGTGCTTTGTCCACTGTGTCACCTTCATGTATAAAATTTTCTCTCTGCAAGTTCCACCCTTCACATATAGTTCTCCATTGTGGGACTGAACAGAAGAAGTCCAATTCTTCCAGTTTGCGGGGCTAACGTACATGTATTTAAACCAAATCTCCTGGTTCTAATTTTAAGGATATTTTCCTCCTTAATCCTTCTGCCAAATATGGATGGCATATGTTTGGTGTCTGCAATAGTCCATTAATCCTTTTATTTTAATAGCATAGAGGAAAGACCATAAAATTTTATTAATATATTTGCTGGGGAGAGATTATGGAAAAAATAAAAAAAAAGAAAACCCTAACTCCTTATAGAATAAAAGCCAACCTTATCTTGTTCTTGAAAAATATTTCACATTCTTTAAATGTGATTTAAATAGATTCTCCCAAACCATGATTTTAAGGGTTTTGCTCTTCTGACCTTATTCAGATTAATGTCTTACTGATTTGAGTGTGCAAGAGGACTATGGTATCAGGTCCAAGCTGTTTGGAATCATCGTTTGTCATTCACTAAACGCATTGTCAAGACATTATTCTAGATAAATGCATTAAAGACAACTATGTAATTATGAACATATTTTTAACAGTGTTGGAATTAGATTCCATATTCTCAGCCACTCCTGTGATCTCTAAAGGAAGTAATGAACGTATTATGGAATGAAAGAAAAGCTTGTTATAATTTCTTTAGAAGTTGGAGCTAAGTGCTGTGTTACCAAGGGAGTTAACATGATGAATAAAGCTAATGGCTTGAAAAATTCATCAGTGAATGAAGATCTTAGAATCTCAAGATTTATAGTAATACCTAGATTTTTGATGCTAGAAATAAATCATAATAACAGAATTTATTCACTGTGCTCATTTTTAAGGAAAAATCTCTGAAATGAAATTATATTCTAGAAATACACTATTATGAATATGCTACAACTAATGTGAAATTAAGGTCTTTACTCTAAAGTTGTAGGGGAGGTATATTTAAAAGGTTAGAATTTAATGAAAACTATTTAAACCAAATTGGGGTAGCTAGGTGGCATAGTAGATGAAGGGCAGGGCTTATAGTCAGGAAAATTCATCTTCCTGAGTTCAAATATTGCCTCAGACACTTACTATGTGTGTGACCCTGGGCAAGTCACTTAACCCTGTTTGCCATAGTTTCCTTGGTTTTTTTTTTTTTTGGTTTGTTTTTTGTTTTTGGTAGGCAATGGGGTTAAGTGACTTGCCCAGGGTCACACAGCTAGTTAGTGTTATGTGTCTGAGGTCGGATTTGAACTGAGGTCCTCTTGACTTCAGGACCAGTGCTCTATCCACTGTACCACCTAGCTTCCGCTAGTTTTTACTTTGAAAAAGTCCTAATGTGTACAGAGACCAGTACGTTAATATCAGAAAACTAAATACATGGATAGTTAGTGGTGAGGGCAGGGGCGCAATGATTCTCAATGTAAAACATTGAATAATAGTACTATTACTATGGAATTAATTAAACATGTTTAAAGAAAACCACTGGAGGATTCAAAAGAAATTTAACACAGATGCTTCTCTCAGGAGCTTATACTCTAGTTGGTAGAAGAAGTAACAATATAATTACAAACAGAAACGTGTATGTTGTATAATCATTAAAATCAGAGAACCTCTGGTCTCTGTTTCCTAAACTAAGATAGCTTAGAATTCAGGGGTGGTGAACCTGCGGTCTCCAGGCCACATGTGGCCTTCTAGATCCTTGGGTGCGGCCTTATAGCTGAGTCCAAATTTTACAGAACAAATCCTTTTATTAAGGGTATTTGTTCTGTGAAGTTTGGACTTAGTCAAAGAACTACACTTGAGGACCTAGAGGGCCACATGTGACCTCAAGGCCACAGATTCCCCACCTTGGTATGATTGCAGATGTTCCTTCCCTCTTTAAATCGTATAATACTATGATTGTATCAGCCACAGATTCTGGAACCTCTTGGAAGAGGTTGGATGTGCATGTGTGTTTGTATATCAGTGTGGGTGGGAGTTCATAGATATGAGCTTTGATATTCAAGAATATATTCAGCTCTTCCTCCTTTTATTCTGTCTCAGAGTATAAAGCATCCTGCTCACTACATCACATCACTTTATAATCTTCTAGGATAAATTGAAAGTTCAGATCAATATAGAGATGAAAACAATAAAAATAACAAAAGCTCATATAGTGCTGCCCTATATAACAACCCTATGAATGAAGTAGTACAAGTACTACTATCACCACTTTATATATGAATTAGCCTGGGATCCATGAACTTAAAAAAAATCATTAAATATATTTCATTATATTTGGTTTTCTTTGTAATCCTGTGTATCTTATTTTATACATTTAAAAGCATTGTTCTAAGAAAGGTTCTGTAGGTTTCATCAGAATGTGTCGACAATACACACACACATACACACACACAATAGTTTAAGATCCTTTGCCTCAATAAGTAACCAGTAGAGTTTAGATTCAAACTAATGTCTTCTAACTCTAAATCTTGTGTTGGAACCAGAAGCTAGTGCCACCATCCTAATAGGGTCTGTTTCCAGCTCTGAAAATTGTTTTTTCTACATACAGAAGAATCCCTTGGAACTGGCCTGAAAGTAAGCTATATATTTTACAACCTCGAAATTCCCATCTAAGTAAGCATTCAAAGTGGAGTGGCTTCATTAAACTTAGTTGAATGGATCTAGAATGTAGTTTCTCAGGTCAAATAAAAATAAGGTAATGGTTTCAGAGGGTGTAACAGCAAATGAAAGATTTAGTCAGAACTCTAGAGATTTATAACTAAAGCCTCATTGTTGGAACATGGCTGCCACTCCCACAATTCCAGGTTAGGTATGATTCCCAGGCCCTTTTGTGGGTATCTCAGAAAATTCACTGTCTATAAGTAAATTCATTAACTAGTCATTTCAAATAATTTTGATTCAAAAAATATTCATTCAAAGGTGATAGTGTCTGGTATGAAGCATATTGAAATGGAAATAATATGGATTAGGATTTAGTCAACTTGACTTCTTGCATGTATCTTTACTCAGTAACTGTAACTTTAGTGAATCCACTTACCCTCTATGTACCTTAGTTTCCTCCTATGTAAAATGATAATCCCCAAATGGGGATTATAAAACCCCATTCCCTATAGCTAACTCACAGAGCTTGATACCTCGACAAAGTGTATTTTTTCCAATGATGCTATTGCAGCCTTTGCATCCTTGCACATCCTTTATGACTCATGTCTTATAAATGCTTCATGGTCTGGGTGAGAGGTAGCTACTTACCATATCCTAGATATTTTGATATTCCATGGATGTTAGTGGAGCATGAACACCATCTATTGGTTGGTTATGTGTTGTTCTTACTACAAGAACACATCACTTTTTCTTCCTTTAGTTATATACCTCACTGTTGACATCCTTAAATTTACTCCTGGGCAGGTGTTAATTGATAATGTGCTGCAGTCTTCTTATACATACCATATATTTTCCATTGCCCTTTGAGTGATCTTTAAATTTTGGAGACAGTGGTATTCTATGCACAGATGCTTTACAGGTAGATAGCACAATTAGTGTGCATAGTGTGATGGACTCAGAGTTAGGAAGATGTGAGTTCAAATGTGGCCTCAGAAATGTTTAAGTTGTGTGAACCTGGAAAGTAACTTTATTTCTGACATCCTCAGTTTCCTCAAATGTAAAATGAGGATAATGATAGCACCTACCTCCCAGAGTTGTAAGGATCCAGTGAGATAGTAAATGTAAAGTGCTTTGCAGTCCGTGAAGTGCTGTTGTCATTGTTGTTATTACTAGTATTGTCACCATCAATACCACCACCACCACCATCATCATCATTACTAGAAAAATAGTGTTTAAAAGAAAGATTCAAATGAATGTAAGGAATATGTTAATTTCAAGTCATTATATAAGGGTCATCTATTATTGCTACTGTGATGGAGGTGATACGGGAATTTAAGAACAACGTATAACATGATTCCTTTTCTCAGAGAGCTTGAAAATGGTTGAGGAGATTTAATTTGTTCCACTGAAAGAAGACGATATATAGAAGTAGAAAGGAAACAATATTTGGAGCAGGAAGCCCTAGATTTGGCAAATGCTTTCTCTGTCTAGCTATGTCCTTGGCTAAATCACTCTTCTCTTTCCCTCATGAGCTTTCTCATTTGCAAAATGAGGGGGTGGCACTTGGTGAAATCATTAACAATGCACGTAACCAAGTGCTAGATTATGATGTATAGATAATATGTGTTCCAGGAGTCCAGAATGAGATCACTGTTTTATCACCTATTCTTTAGCTGGTGTCATTTATCATGCCTTGATTAGGGGTGGGGAGGGAGAATCACCCCAAAGAGAAACCCCTTCCTTGTTTTCAAAGATAACCCCCTTCCTTGTTTTCTATGGAGAAATTTTCTCCCTTTTGTTTTCAGAAGGCACTAATGGCACTTAATCAATATTTATTTTCTATATTCGCTTCTGTTGAGATATTGCTTTTTAGCATATAGCAGGGGTGTAAATCATTCCCCTGTCGATTCATGGCTTAGAAAGACGGAGTAGCTTCTAAGGTGGCTGGGTTTAACTGAGGCAATAGTTTACACACAGAGAGAATTACACCAAATGTCCTTCCTCTGGGCTCATTAATACTTCTCAGGATCTCTCCAACCATTCCCCTTCAGCCTCAACTACAAAGCATCATCTTGTTCAGCAATTCATCAGTTTTCGCTCTTTCTTTTTTTTTTTTTAGCTCCTCTTCAATTAATCTTTCCTTTCTTGGAGAAAAGGTTGGAATAAAAAGTATTTCAGTTGCATTGATTCTTATTCAGTCCTGATAGGGAAAACACACTATCATTGTCACCCTACCTCACTTCACTTTCCTCCCTATTGGCCTTGGGCATAAACCAATACCTTTTATCCAGAATAATTTCCTTCACTTTTCACCTTGGTTGCAAGGTCAGTTTTGTCATGTTACAGTATCCGTACATACTAATCACCAATGTGATTTGCAGCTGAAATCTGTGTATATTGCCTCCCCAACTGGAATATGAGCTCCTTGAGAGCAGGGACTATCTTCATGTATTCTCTTTCTAGCCCTAACATTTAGCTCAATGATTTGCTCATAGTAAATAATTAATAAAATACTTTTCATTCATTCATTGAAATAGGGAACTCCTCGGGAGGAAACTTGGTATCATTTCAAAGGAGAATTGTTTTGCAACTTAGAACCTTAGAGAATTGCCTAAGTATTGTTTCATGGAATGCATTTTTTTTTTATTGCTAGGCCCTAGCACAGTACCTAGAACCTAGTAGTTACTTAATAAGTGATTATTGATGGAATAATGGGGCATTCAGAGGTTAAGGGTCTTGCCTAGGTCACACAGTCAGTATATGTCAGACACAGGAGTCTATGTCTTCCTGAATAAAATGCATATTTAATTCATACAGCACTATTAATGTCTAGTCAACATCTTGTTCCCTTATTTATATGTGCCTCAATAACTATGTTTAAAATAATAGCCCTGATAGATCACATCATTGTTTCTTCAGGCTAATCAAAATGCCTCTTGCAAATTTTTAGATCTACTAATGTTCTCCTTCCTAGCAACCTATTTTTGTTCATCTTTTTATCATCATTACTCTGATTACAGAATGGTGACTTTGGATGTATAGTAGTGATTTGGCAATTCCATGTTAACATATTATTTTAGATGTTCATGATTCAAAAAGTTCAAACAATGCTTTCCAAACTGTGTGATTCCCTACATGTTTGAAATTTTTTACTCGAAATGAGATAGATTTTCAATTATAATGATCTTGCATGTGGTCAATGGTGACCAAATATCTTTTTATTGTTTAATTCTCAGCATTGTCAGATATCAGTGCTGTTGTTTTTCTCCTGATCACTGAGAAAAAAAAAGGTACAAGAAAATGTGCATGAAGGAGCCACTGACATGACTGATTTTGGTGTCTCTAGGTAATTAGTTAAGTTATGCTTGTCTCTTTCATTAAAAGCACTATTACACAGCTCAGTGCAAAAGATGACTATGGTAAATGGGTTTTCAGGTCATTTCTGATAAAGTTAAATGTGGTTGTCATTTCAATTGATCATTCTGCATCTTTCCCACATTATCCATCCATCTCCTTGAACTGCCTGTTCAACACATTGCACTGGGAATAATTAGGGCATTTTTAAAGAAAGTGCTTCCTTGGTTTAAATAAGTTTGGAATGAATTTTTGTTTCTTGAAGCTATCAACGGGAAAATATGTTTTATCTTTCTTCATTCCTCTCTGGGTTATGTTCTTGATTCTCTAAACACATCTTCCATGGAGAGAAGCAGCCTTCTCACCCTGGAAGATCCTTCCATCCCTTTGTTCCACTCCTCCTATTAGTGTACCTCTCCTACAATATCTGTTTTGATGTATAACATCAATCCAACCCAGGACAGCCATGCTAATTCTTTCACTTCTCTCCCAGTGACACTCCTGACTCTTTGGAAGTCTCTAACATTCCCCACACTTTTCACCACCCACCACCCCCATTTGTTTTTTATCTCCTTTTTGTGTTTTATCTCTATAATAATATTTTTTCAATTTCTCTTTCTAATATATAGCAAAATGTTCAGAAAATAGGAAATATGTAATAAATACTTATTGACTTAATTTTTAACTTAATGCTTTTTTTTAAAAATAGAAAGAATAAATGGTAAAGCCCTAAACCATTATTCTCTGTCTCATATGAACTTTGAACTAAAGGTTAATCACCTACTGGTGCTAGTGACAATTCAAGGGAGCAGAGCTTTATGACAAAAAAGATAACACATTTAAATAGAATTTTAAGGATGGAAAGAATGATTTAACTACTTTATGTCATGTGATCTTCCCAACACCCTATGTCAGGTAGATATGTCTTGTACAGTCAGGCACATTAAATAAAAGGCAATCTGAAGTTCAAGGATGTTAAAAGACCTGCCCAGGTCTTGCAAACTCTATGACCTTAGACCATCAGTTATTGATTATTGCTGAGTCTGTAAGGTTTCCTATAACCCTTCATTTCTAAGATTAATTTTTCTTTAAATTGGCACAGATTTAGGAAATCCATCTATTCTCAATAAAACAAACCAAAAAATCATTAAAGAAGTCTTACAAGTATAGGAGCAAAGAAATAGTTTCCTATAGAGAGGTCACTGTAATACAAAGAAGGATCAATTAAGGTCCACACACAAAGCAAAAAAAAAATGCAACTTATGGAGATTTGTTACTGTTTGCTTGGTTTAGTTTCAAATTTTGAGAGAAGAAATTAGGAAGTTCAATTCACCCACTTTTTAAAAAGAAAACTTTCCTAAATATTAGTAACACGGAGTAGTTATAAATAGATTTAATTTCCATATTAAGCCCTGTTAAGAGAAAGGGAAACATTTGGTGGAAAGAATGGGAAAGGGAGAGACACCAAGAATAAGCAGTGTTATACAGAGATGAGGAAGACGAAAGAGAAAAATACAGGAAAAGGCTTTGGAGGTAACCAGCACCAGAAGTTTAAAAAGACAGAGATATAAAAGCAAAGAAGGAAAGAAGAGGTAGAGATGTCAAGAGGGAAGAAGAGATTAAGGGGAAAGGAAAAAATAGACTCTCTGTGTGCCAGAACCTTACATTTAAATAAGACTATATATTTAGAGCTAGAAGGAAACTCATAGGTCATCTAGTCTAGGTATCTCCTTTTCTAGATGAAGAAACTGAAGACTACTGAGAAAAAAAGATGAAAGCTAATGTGATTAAATGTTCTATTTTCCATAGTGCCTTACCCAGAGAACTTATTAGGTACCACCAACATATTGAAAAAAAAAACAACTAGAAGTTATTAATGGAAATGGGCCAGGTAATTTTTTGACCATGAAATTTTGAATGCAGAAAAATTAACAAAATTTTCTTTAGTCGTTTTAGCTATTAATGCATATTGATAAAAATCACTATCCTAAAAAAGTAGACATTGATAGGAGTAAATTTTGAATGTCAAAGTATACTGATTACTGATCCTTCTGCAAGTAAAATCAAAACATTCAGAACATGAACTTAAAATATATGTATACAATTACCATGCATGTATATATGTTTGTGCATATATAGATACAGTTAGAGATATTTCAGATCTTGCAACAATTGCACTTAAGTATAGCAGCCCAAATCTTACATAGACAACAAGGGGAGGTAGTAACATAGAGGAGGATAAGGCAGAAAAGAACAAGAAGAAAGTAAAATGGAATTTTTTTTCATTATTTGTCAATTTTCCAACCTTCAAAATTACTTTATATGGTCAAGAACTTTTATAAGGGTAACTCTTTCATAAAAGTTTGTAGGCATGTTTTTATAGTTTGAACCTTCTGGTGGAAAAAAAAAACAAATTTCCCATGTACAAGAAGCACATTCCCTCTTTCATTCAGTTTGAGGTCCTCAGTTTAAGGTCAGTTTAAGACATAATTATTTATTATGTCTATAAAAACTAGGTAGAATCCAAGGCATTACATATGTTTCCAGGTTATCTATTAGATACCTTTGTAAGTGCCTCTGGCACTGTTTTGTAGAACTCCATAGCTGAAAGAGTAGGAGCACCCACTGTGTCTAGCCTTGCTGTCCCTCATCATTCTCCTTACTTCTTCAGCCTGTTCTGCCAAAGACTCTTAACCATCTGCACTTTTCTCTGGGACAAATTACTGGGTAATTAGAAATGAATGAAATCCTCAATTTTCTCTTATTTTTCAAAAATAATTTATTTTCTAGGATAACGTAATGTATTGAATCAATAGCTAAAATCTAGAAAATAAGTTGTATATGCCACAAGTCAGCTAATCTGTTCCAGTATGCATTGAAAGATTTAAACCTAATCAAGAAGGCTTTAAGTTCCCCCATCCATCTGAAAGCTATCACAAATCATTCTCCTCTGGGCTCTAAAATCTTTTAAAACTCCTTAGCTCTGGCCTCTACTTACACAAAGGAAATTCCATCTCATACATTTTAAAAACATATTTTGATAATGAATGTCAATATTTTTGATTACCTTGGTAGTCCTTTGAATTTTATTTTGTGCATTTCATTATATTATTCTGAAACCATAGGCTTCATTAGATTTCCAAAGTGTCCCTAATCCAAAAAGGCTAAGAACTCCCAACTTATTATATCTTCTATCAATGGCATCATTAACACCAAGTGGCTTCATCAGTTCTCTGCCTTTTTCTTCTCCGCTCCTTTTCCCTTCTCTTCGCTTCATTGTATTTAAGAAACCTCTTATTGATTTTGGAGCTAACTTTGGAGAAGTGTATCTTAACTTGTTTCTGGGAAACTTGTTACCTAATCCCTAGCATTCTTTCTCTTTCTCCTAGTTTTTCCTTAGCTTGTTTTTGTTAAGTCGTTTCAGTCATGTCCTTCTCTTCATGACCCCATATGGGGTTTCCTTGGCAAATACACTGGGATGGTTTGTCATTTCGTTTTCCAGCTCATTTTTTATGGATGAGGAACTGAGGCAAACAGGGTTAAGTGACTTGTCCAGGGTCACACAGCTAGTAAATGTACAAGGCCAGATTTGAACTCAGGAAGATGATTCCTCCTGACTTTAAGTCCAGCTCTAGCCATTGTACCATCTCACTAGCTAAAGTTAGAATGATGCATATACAGTGAAGGAATTAAATTTCTAATTAGCGGGACAATTAAGAGTCAAGGCAAGGAGAATTCTCATTTTGCCTAACAAATTCACAACTATAGAACTATAGAAAAAGATAGAAGAGGGAGGGCTGGCTTATCAGTTTTTTGTTTTTTGTTTGTTTGTTTGGTTTTTTTGGCTCTCCCTCGCTAGGGCATGATGAGATATTCTCACTATACTACAATTTATTTTCTTTATAGATAAAGGGACATAGGTTTAAAACTGGATGGTACTTTAGGGGCCATCTATAAAAACTCTCTTATGTTATCAATGATTTATCCAAGGTCACCAGGCAATCACAACACCGCAAGACTTATGTGAAAACCAGGTTCATTACAAAAGAAATGAATATGCATGTGGAACCCAAAGGGTTCACAATCCTTACAGGAGTCTGCATATTTATAACAGTACAACAAAAGGGAAGGGAAAGGTGCAGTAATGCCTCAAAAAGGAGGAGCAAGGCAATGTCAAATACTATATTCTTTTCCCTTCAGAACTTCTAGACTATGAAGATGGAAGGGTCCAATTTTCTCCAAAAAACCCAAGCTGCACAGGCATTTTTCCCAATCTGGCACAGGCTGACTGACCTCTGTCTTGCCTCCCAAGGACACACAGGGAGTCCAGCTTGGGGTGCAAACAACAAATTATGTCAGCTGGGAAGGTGGCAGGCTTTGTCCTTGACAAATTCAGGGCTTCCTTCATGCTCTGGGTCCAGGGTTTCTGGAAAATATGGCAACTCAAAAAGCCAAGTTCAGGGGATTCCTTAACAAAAAAACCCACAGAAAACCACTACAGATAAAGGTTTTGTTTTTTTTTGTTTTAAAACGGCATTTAAAATGGCATAAAATTTAAAGACAATTTTAACATTCATTTTTACAAAATATAGAGTTCCACCTTTTTATCTCTCCCTCCCATCCCTTCCTCTAAAGAATATGAAGTTGTGGGGAGGTAGCTAAATGGAGCAGGGGATAGAGCACTAGCACCAGAGTCAGGAGGACCTGATTTCAAATCCAGCCTCAGGCATTTACTATCTGTGTGACTCTAGGATAATCACTTAATCCTGTTTGCCTGTGAAAAACAACAAAAAAGTAAAGTATATAAAGGGTAGCATCCAGGCATCCACAGTAGAGAAAATGACAGGTGAAATAATACATTGGGAAATGATCCAGGCCCATAATTGGAGACCAGTTTGGCACTCAGGACCATGTTCTATGTTTCTTGTGTGTAGTAATCATGTACTCTTGAGACACACCTGCATAGTTGGTAGGGATCCAGCCTTGAAGCCAAGACAATCTGAGTTTAAGGCCTGCCTCTGACACATATTGGCTGTGGAAGCCTGAGCAAATCCCTTAATCCCTCAGTGTCCCAAACTACTCTCTGACACTGTAAAGTTGCAGGGAAGGGGCTGACCTGCCTTGGTAGAAGGTATTTCCTTATCTGAGTGTTTACCATAGCAACGAAATCACAGGTCCCTACCCTAGTCCTCCATGATCTTGGTGCCTTCCCTCTGAGACCACCAGGAATTTATCCCATCTTATTTTCTTTGTACATAGTTCTATGTTGACTGTCCCCTTAGATTGGGAGCTCCTTGAGGGCAGGGACTGTTTTTTGTCTTCCTTAGTATCCCCAGCCCTTAGCACAGTGCCTGGCACATAGTAGGTGCTTAATAAATGCTTGCTGACTTGTTTCACTTGTTGATTATCCTTATTCTATTAAATTTGTTAAGAGGGGGAGTATTACAGGTTAACTTTTAAGCAGAAGAGTTAGATAAGGAGCATCTAGGTACCTCTGGCCATGGAGTCAGGAGTACCTGAGTTCCACCTGCATGACCCCGGACAAGTCACTAAACCTCACTGCCTCAAAAAAATAAATAAATAAAAGTAGAAGAGTTAGTATACAAACCCAGGTTCTGTAACTCCATAATCAGGGAATTTTCTACTTCGTATATTTAATCAATGTAATAGTCACAAATGAAGGAAAAAGGAGGGAGTAAATTTCTATTACACATGGTAAAGTCTCCAGGCTTGACAAATTTTACTCAGAATACATACACAGAGAATGAATGATACATACTTTCTACCATTTTCTTTTGGCTAAATATTGTCTAAAATAGAACTGTCAGTATCCTATTGTTCAATATTAAAACAGTTGCTATTCGAATTGAAGCTTCCAACCTTGTATGTCATTGTTCGTTAGTCTCTCTTCTACTCTTTAAAGGTGCGCAATAATGACCATTTTTTTATTCATTATAGATAAAATTTGGGTTTAAACACATTACAAACATAATATCAGAAAGATTCATTCTTGAGATGCATGAGAAAAAAAATTATACCTATAATAAGTCACAAAAGTGTGTCCTATTCTAGTCACCTGATTAATTTATTTATGAAAAAGTTAATTACGTGAGATCAACAGAGGAAATCTTGGCTGAGGGCTTTTTAAAAAAAATTATTTTCCTATGAGGAAGATGCCATCAGAAAACACTAAGAAAGATCTATTGTAAAATGATTATGGAATCTGTTTGTAAGACTCAGTATTGATTTAAGGTCAGGACATTGATATACTATTTATATGTGTTTATTCATTTTTTTAATGGGTGAGTTGTGAAGGTATTTTTCCCATTCATTATAATTTTTGATGGACGTAATGAGTTTTGATTCATAATGCATTTTAGATTAATGGTGTACAGATAATCTGCAACAAAAATCAATTAGAGCTATTATGTTCCATTGGGAGAAAAAAGGTGATGGCTATCCAAGTGAAAAATAAGTGTTTTGCTTTAACTTTTCTACTGCATATTATGCTTGGTTCAGAAATCTGTTATCTACTTAGAAAGCAATTTTCTCCAGTAGAAAAGATGTGATTTTTCTTTAAAACATGGAGCATAATAGTTGTAATTATTTTGGATGCAGGGTATACAAAACTGCACTGTAAATGGTGCATGAATGTGGCCTCATTTTTCATTGATTCATGAGCCATGTATAGCACAGTCCTTCACGTCCCCTTCACTAGGTATAAATATATTGATGTGGAACAGTGTGGTCTTATCTGCTCATTGTGAAACAGAATTACCTGAAACAGAGTAGGGAACAGTGGCCCATGAAATGACACACTTATACAATGAACATAATGTAGGAATGTTAAATTGAGCCATATAAAATCTTTATAATGTTACCCCAAAACAGGACACCCCTGAGAGCATTCATTTCACTTGGTTTGTGTCCATTTTCAACTGTCAAGTCTTCTGTGGATGTTCTATGAATCTTGAGAAATAGCCACATTCGTTCCTATGGAATTGTCATATCGTCTGTTGGCTTCAACCTCTGATTCAGGATGTTTCCCTTGGTACTCAGCCAAAGTTGGCCATTATTCCTGATATTCCTTTGGTCCTAATTCCAGACAGTTTGCTGTATACCTGTAGTTTCATGACAGTTTTCAAGTATAAGTGTCAGCCAATATTTACTCATGAAAGTTGAAGTAGAGAATAGAGACAATTATCTACATAAACAAAAATTTCTCTTTTTTTAAAAAAACATTCTGTATATTTCAGGATAAAAAGGCTTTTGGGGCATAAAATGCTTTTTAATGGTAGATAAAAACATAATATTTTCCTGAACATTACTTATACATTAGAAGGAGAGTTCCATTATTAAGGAAAGCAATGGGAAGCCATTAACAGTAAATCTGCCAGAGATATTTGGGATAGATTAACCTGAAGCAGAGAGATGAGTTAGAACATTAAAGTAATAGTTTAAATGAGAGGTGTTAGGGAACCTGAACTTCTGTACTGATATTGGAGTGGAATGCTCAGGAGGAATGTGTGACTCTAGCTATAGGACCAACAGACTTACTGGGAGAAGGACAGTGTTCTTGTCATCAGTGAGCTCCCTTCAGAAAAATCCCTAGAACCTGTTGGATTTACAAGTATATTCTACCAAACACCTAAGGAACAAATCCTAATACTATATAGACTTTGATAAAAGAATTGTACCAAATTCCTTTTATGACGCAAATACAATTGGTACCTAAACTAGGGAGAACATAAACAAGGAAAGAAAAATATAGACCAATTTCCTTACTGAATATTGATGCAAAAATTTTAGATAAAATGCTAGAATGGAAATTACAGCAATATGTCACAAGGATCATACAGCGTGACCAGGTAAAATTTATGTCAGGAACACAGGGATGATTTAATATCAGAAAAATATCAGCATAATTGACCATATCAATAGAAAACAAATCTTAAGACCATATTAATAGATGCAGAAAAAAGTTTTTGACAAAATCCGATATCTATTCCTATTAAAACAGTAGAAAGTAGTGGAATAATTGCAGCCTTTCTTAAAATAAGTGGTAGCTATCTAAAATGAAGAACAAGCATTACCTGTAACAGGGATAAGCTAGAAACCTTCCCAGTAAGATCTGGGGTGAAGCAAGTATATTCATTATCACCACTATTAAATAGTATTGCATTAGAAATGTTAGCTATGGCAATAAGACAAGAAAAAGTAACTGAAGGAATAAAATGGGCAATGAAGAAACAAAACTATTACTCTTTGCAGATGATATGAAGGTATACTTAGATAACCCTAGAGAATTAGCTAAAAAGATGTAGCTAAAACAATTAACACCTTTAGCAGACTTGCAGGATATAAAATAAACTCATATAAATCTTCAACATTTCTATATATTACCAACAAAGCATAGTAGGAAGACACAGAAAGAGAAATGGCATTAAAAATAACTGCAGACATTATAAAACTCTTAGGAATCTACCAGGGAAGTTTTCTATTGCCATTTACCACTATAAAGAAAAGAGGGAGGAGCATGTAAAATGAATAGCATACCTCAGTACACCTTGTTTCTTTTCTTTGAGATTCCAAAGGTACTCTGGTGAAAGAATGGCTCTGAAACCAAATGATACTTCAATCCTCACAACTATTCCTAAGTTAGCTGCCAAACACATAGAACACTTTCCATAATAACAAATAATATTTATATAGCATTTGACATTTACGGTGGGTTTCCCTCATAACCATCCCTTGAGGTACATGTTTTAACTACTATTAGTACAATTTTATGAATGAGGAAACTGAAAGAAGTCAAGTGACATACCTAAGGTCACACAGGCCAGTATGTGCCATTGATTAGAATTCAAATCCAGATCTTCTGAGGCAAATTTTAGGAATCCTTTAGGGTCTTAGAGAACAATGATTCTATTAGCTGTTCCTCTACTCAATAAATTCATCCTTGAAATAAATCAGTGACTAAGATCTCTATATGTTAAATTTTGTTTTCCTTAATTCATAGTGGGAAATCAGTTCAATTCAGGGACCATTTATTGATTCCATAGATATTGTATGATCTTAGCATCCAAATCAACCTGATTACCAAATCTAAGTCACACCTGAAGCATGAAAGCCTTTTACAACCAGTCTTTGTACTCTCTCTCTGTCTGTCTATCTGTCTGTCTGTCTCTCCCTCTCTCTTCTCTATATAGCTACGTGAAGTGGTAAATAGATACTGTTTTAAATTAAGCAACCAATGTTGTAAATGCAAATATTTGCAATAAAGATTAGGAAATATATGTAGTTTACAAATGGTTGAAAGAATAAGAATTATAACTTTGAATATTTACCCATAACATCAAGAGTGGAGTCAGTATTTCCAGAGCTGTAAATATTCTTATAAATGAGTATATGACAAGCATTTTATGAGGCATGCAACTAATGAAGCAGGACAGAAGCTTGACTCCAAGGCCCTGTTCTGGACCCTCTTCCTCTTCCCAAGCTGCTTAAATCTAATATGCTAGGTAGCCAAGTAAGAATGATTCAAAGTAGAGTAGGAAAAGAATGAAATGCTCTAGGAAATTCAGAAGGAAATGACTGTGAGCTGGGAACAAGAAGGCAAGTCAGGTAAGAGTAGTAACAAGGAAGGTTTCACAGAACTGGAGACTCTTACTACAGCTAGATCTGGAAAGAAAAGAAAAACAAACATGGAATAGATCATCAATTTGCATACCATAGTTTGGTAATTTCAAACTTGGGTAGTGTATACAGTTTTAAACCCAATAAATATATTTTTTTCTCAAAGTAAAGTATTTTCTTAAAAGTGGATTGATGTTTGAGGCTACAATGGGAAGCAGAACTAGATACTGGTTTGTTTTTTTTTTTTTTTTCCTGTTGCTTAGAATAAGAAATGTATTGATCTAATTGCTCCTAACTCTTTGGATAATATATTACGGTTTTATTCATTCCCAACTCAGAAAGAAAGGTATAAATGAGCATGATTTCATCTAAATTTACTCCTGGAAACATAGTTTAAGGATCTAAATGATTGCCAGTGATTTGGTCCTCTACTTTGCTTCTTGAAATGAACAAAGCATCATTCAACTATTGCAAAGAACAACTCAGTCATCTTTTTTGATTTATAACCAGACATAAATATCCTGCATTATTAAATAGAAAGCAATCTTAAAGTACCATTTTCCCCTCAATACATGCAATAACTGTTGCTATATGTGACCACTGATTCAGCTATTTCTCACTTTCTCTGTTTATATCAACCATCTTTAAGACTTTTTTTTCCTTTTCTCCCCCAAAATTAACCAGATCAAACAATTCCATGATCCAATTCAGGAGCTCTATTGCTGTCTATTAATATTTCATTTTGATGAAAATGACTAGTTTGTGCAGTCAAAAATAAATTATTTTATTAAAAATAAATCAATCCAGTTATTTAACTTATTTTCCAACATACTGATAAACCAAAAGACTGACATTTTTTTTCAATATTTCATGTTTTTATGTGTAGGCATGTTCTGAATTTCTATGGTAATCAAACATGTTTGGTTAAGAAATGAAACTGTGAATGCATAATAACAAATTGGCAAAGCAATTTGAATACATTATCTCATTATATTCTCACAACAATCCTGTGAGGTAGGTCCTACAAGTGAGTGATAGGCAGTTCCTATTTGAAATTATTTACCAAAAAAAAAATTAGCTTAAGTCATGAGTTGCTGCTTATTGAGACAATGTGCTATCAAAAAAATAGCACTTTTGCAGGCATCTGTCTACACATAAAAACAGGGCTGACTGCTTTAATATCTCATAATGACATGGAATTTTAGAAAAGTATGATCTCTCATTGTCTTTTCACTGCTGTGTTTGGTTGATAAATTATTCTAAAAATGAAGCAGTCTTTAGTTTGAAAATCTTCTTTCTTCCTTTAGGTTCTGTCATGTGGTTGGGCTTGAGAAGGCTGGAATGTGGAGTGTTATGTACATATCTAGACATCTCTAATCCCTTTAGGGCCTCCAGGACCCCACAAAAGGCCCTTCTTTTTTAGAAATATTCATTACCCTTGTAGGATTCAGATACAAAAATAAAAAATGGCACTTAATCAGAATACAGTCTTCCAGAAGAAGGTGATGATATGGGCACACAAAGGTAGAATTCAGTGAATGAGAGCACCTCTACCAGCTCTACCACAATTTGAACTGATAAATCTGGGTTTTTTTCATGATGTGATGAGCACAAAGCAATTGTTGATCTGGGATAATTTATAGTTAACTTGAAATTTTACATTTTTTGAAGATGCAATTTGAGTCTAAAATGATACTTTTAAGTTAGAAGATAGAATAAAAATATCACCTCCAAACGAGGGCTTTTGACCTGATTTATACAGTTGAGAATTGCATATAAGGTCATGGTCAGTGTAAGTGCCAAATATACATTTTAATTTAACTGAACAGAATGTGTGAAATAGAGTGATACACACACACACACACACACACACACACACACACACACACACTTAAGCCACTTTTCATAATCATTGTGATTCTTTCACTTGAGGCAAAACCAATTGGAGGGTGACAGAAATGAAGAAGCTTCAGCTGTATTGGAAGAGGTGGCAGCCCAAGCTGCCAATTCAAAGGACTTTAGGGTGAGATGTGGGGACTTTAGTCATAGTGGTGATAGTGGAAATACAATTCCCTGATCCCAAGATACTGATGTCCTATAACATGGATTCATTTTGGATTCAGTCAAAGGGCCACACTTGAGGACCTAGAGGGCTACATGTGGCCTTGAGGCCACAGGTTACCTACCCCCATCCTAGGACAAAGCCTCCTTTGTCTTGTGCTGGTAACAGTATTGCCTCATAATTTTCATTCTAATCAAAAGGATGAGAAGAAATGTCAATTTCTGAATCACCTCAGCACCTCAGAAATGGAATAAAAGCCCAAACCTTGACTTTTCAAAGGTAGCCAGCCATTTTCTGACCTGCTGTCATGGTGTCCCTGTTTCTGCTTCTTCAGTTCTTAGAAAGAAGACCAATGAACTTACACAATACAAAGCAGTTAATGCTAGTGCCTTCCCTCTCAGATTATCTACAATTTACCCTTTTTTGTACATAATTGTTTTCATATTCTCTCTCTCTCTTTAGAATGTGAGCTCCCCAGGGCAAGACGATACTAGATATTTTTACCTTTCTTTGTAGCCACAGAACTTAGCATAATTTCTTGGTACACAGAAGGTTAGTAGGTGCTTATCAAGTAGACTAGGTCTACATTCTATCTGCAAGGGATCTTGAGAATCCTTTTTTCTTCTTAGTTCAGCTTAGGAAAAATACTCCCTATCTCCCAAGAAGTTAAGAGAATGCAGTAACAACAATGAAAAAAAACATAAAATCATAATCAAATGATTTTTCAGTTATCTGGTTTCTAATACTAACAGTACTGTATACTAGATGATTGCTAGATTTAGAGGGAAAAAACCCCAAAAATCTCAGCTATTATACTTATTGGTTGTTTGATCCTAGCCATATAACTCAAACATTTAAGATCGCCTGACCCCGATTTATAGAACAGGAATTGAAATGCTCATATTTACCTACATCACTGTTTGCTCTAGGAAAAATATTTTATGAACCATAAATAAACATATAAATGTAGTTATAAACAGTTCTCACTTTATGCAAATGTGACTTTAACATAAAGAATTCTGAAAGAAATCCAAAACAAAAAGCAAACAAAAAACCTCACCTGTATTAATTTTACCCTAAAGTATTGTACTCTCTCTCCCCTGCTGCTTCCTGGCTGGGTGATGTGTGGCCTCCCCATCCTCCAATCAACAAAACAGAAAATCCTCTCAAGTGAAAAAGGAATAATGGAGGTGTGAGAGACCTCCACCAGGATGGAGGACTTGGCTTGAGAACTCCAGCACCAAGGGAGGGGATCTCTGCCCCACTCTGCCCACCTACCTACCCATCTTCTTATCATCTGTGCCTTCCTGTTTGTCCTTGGCCCCCACTTGTTTCTCGTCTATGTCCCTGTCTGACCCAACCACGTGTTTGCCTAGGAAGGCTTAGGATTTCTTCCTCTCAGATAGGGCTAGGACCACAGTTGGCTGGCCCTGGCCCCTTCATGTTCCTCCTCCTGCTCTCCCTGGTCCCCATGGCCTCATGAGTCCTTGAACTCATGCCGGCCTCCTCCCTCCAGGGAGTCTTCCTGCCTCCCTCCTTTCTTTTCCCAAATCCACGGCAAATTGTTGTTACATAAAAATCACTTTTGGTCCTCTATCAAGAATTGTCTGTAGTAACTTACAATGTACTGTATGCAGGGAAGGGTCACAATATAGAAAATAATCCATCTGTTTCTTAAGAGGTGGAAACAATTATGTCATGCTGGCCAGGGTGTTCATCCTCTCTAGGCTTGACTGGACTAGCAGACCTAATTTGATCAGCATTTTAGAATTCCTTCCAGGGATTTGCTGCTATATTAATAGTCCCAGGGCATACAGAACCTCCACTATACAATACCCTGCCTTACTTTTTTTAAACCCTCCTTTCCAAACCCCTTGGCATGGACAAAGATTTGGTCTTGGGTTTTGAGAGAATTATGATTATCCTTCCTCCTCCTATAACAACTACTACAAATATTAATAATGGCAATATAAAGCATTATTATTATTGTTCCTCTTACTATTCCAACAACAACTAATTAAAATAACATTAATAGACTTAAAAGATATTCATTTCTCCAATCTTTAAAAAATGAAAATAGTTTGACATCATGCATTGGAAAAAAAAATCCGTTTTCAAAATAAATTTGCAATTATGTGTGACTTGTATTTAGCACAGGAATAAATGAAGAAAAGCTTGTGAGCCACCAGTGGACCCTAGATCAAGGATTGAGTACTAAGAACTGAAAGGGAAACAAATGCTGGTGACAATACTCTCTCAGGGGAAGTTTTTGGGGCCAAACATGAATTTGAATTTCTTCCGGAACTTTTCTCAGGAACAGCCTGAGAGCTGGGGGAATGGTACATTGGAAAGACCAAGTGGGAGTACTTCCCTAGGTGGAACTTCATGCCAAGCTCCACAGAGTGAAGAGTCTCCTCTCTCATGTGTTCATAAATGCCATTGGTTCCTCAGTACCTCCTTCCCATCCCAGCCCTTCATGTACATTTCCCTGACCTAGACTGTCAGTTTTTCCTCTTGGGAAGTATTATATCTATTCAAGCTGAGCTCTGCACTTCACACTGTGACTTGAATTTGACACAGTAATTTAACTGAAGACAAAAATGGAAGAGATATTTTCAGATGTTCCTGTCACATAGAACTCGAATGTCTGTATGTATTTTTTTTAATTTGCTTATAGTATTTATTTGATAAAATACGAATTCCTATGACCCTATACTCTTTCAGTAGTCAAATATATCAATCCCTATTTTAATCAATACTTATGAAATATTTTAATTGAATCCCTAAATTGTTTCTCAAAATATGAATGGATCATGTGTATTTTAGTAGAATTGCATGTAAGTTTCAAATTTTGCCAAGACATAATACATGAGATTTATATTTGTGGCAGAAACAACCTGTCAACTACTTCTGGAAAGGCAGGGCCTGACTCCTTGGAAAGGTAGATAGCTTTTTATTTTTTTTTAATTAGGCTTTTAGAAAAGTCCCTAACTAACAACATCCTAGCTAGAATTCCACAATTAGATTTCTATTTTCTTTATATTGGTAATGTTTTTTTTTTAAATGCAAATATTCCCCAAGGGGATTAATGCATCAGGTAGTTCAATAGTTATTTCCAACTCATTTATTCTTGACTCAGATGCTTTCTTTCTCACTTCTTCATGAGATCCATTATTTTCAAGAAGCAGGAACTAATAGTAGGATCAGTGTTAGTGATATGCCAAATTAGGAATTACAAGTAGTCAGGAAGTAGCAGGAGATCATTAATTTCTCAGGAATTTAAGGGATAGGAGGTGCTTAGGAAAGACAAACTTTTCCTACTTTAAAGCAGCTTGTAGCAAAACCTACTGTGAAGAATGTATGTTTTCAGCATCAGCAGAAACAACATGGTTTTAATTTACATACTGGTTGGCTTATTAATCTTCCACAATCCTAAAAGAAGCAGTTTCAAAAAATATGTCCACATAACTGTAATGTCTAAAATTGAAATCAACATCTCTACCTCTCCTCTTGCAGCAAAGAAAAAGTAACTCCCCCTCCAGACAGCCATTTCTTGGAAAGACACCACAATTCTCCAAAGTTCAAAATCTTAAAGTGATTCTTGATTCTCTTGTCTCCTTCTTCTGACGTCACATCTTTTACCATATAACTTCACAACAAAGGCTTCCCTGATTGCCTCAGCCCAGGCTCTGAATCCCATTCAGATCTCCCATAGTACATACATATTGTACATACCACTCATTTAGTCCTTAGGAGTGTTATAGGATTATACATTAAGAACTGTAATTCATTTTGAATTCAATTCAATAAAATTCAATTAAGCATGGACTTAATTAGCCTTATAATCTATCTCTTCCCCACAAAACCTACCCATTTCACAGATGAGAAGCCTGAGGCTCAGGCCATTTAAGTTGACTTGTCCATGCTCACCCAGACAGTAAATGTGAGAGGCCGTTTTTGAACCTAGTACTTCTGGCTGCAATGCCAGCTCTCTTTCTACTCCATCATGATGCCATACTGTCCATGCTGAGTAGTGGAAGGAGGCCTGGATTTGGAGCCAGAAAACTGGAGCATGAATTCCAGTCTAGTGATTTACTGGCCATGTAGCCCAGAACAACTTATTTGAACTCTCTGAGTTTCAGCAGCTTCTAATCTGTAAAAAGGGGGATGTTGAAATTTACAATATCTGCTTTACAGGGTTATGAGGATCAAATAAATGTGAATGTGAAATGTTTTGTTAAATTTAAAGCCCTATATTTACATGTCATTGCTATTAACTTTAATAACATTGTTATTAACTAAAAATAACTTCTGACCAATTGGAATCACCCTGACCAGTTAGGATCACATTTTATACAATTCTATATTATTTTCTCTTTCTCCCTTCCTTCCTTCCTTCCTCCTTCCCTCCACCCCCCATCTATTTCTTTCTTTCACCTTTTAGCGTGCAAACTCTTTCTGTCCAACTCGTGGAATTTTCTAGTTTTATGAAGTTGCCTGGGACACTAAGATGCGAAGTGACTTACCACAGCCAGAATTGTCAAAGGCAGGACCTGAAGCCATTCTGCCTCTGAATACATACAGAATTGCCAACTCAAATCATAGAAAATAATAGGTATAGACTCAGAAGGATCCTCAAAGTTCCTTTAGTCCAACCACTCTCATTTTTGAAGTGTGAGGAAACAACAGTTCTAAAGAAATAAAAGGAATTACCCAAGGCCACCAACGTCCCAAGTGACTGAGATTTGATTCTACCTGTTTGACTCCAAACCTAGAATTCTTTTCAACCTCTTGAGCATTTTTAAAGCACCTGCAGTATACAAAGAACTTTCTTAGGTACTGGAGAAAGCTGTAGAGATGAAAAGTGTCTCTGATCTTCAAAAATTTATGAAGGAACAGAGTGTGGGGGAAGGTGTAAAGAAAATAATAAGCTCCTTGAAGGCAGCCACTTATATTTTCATTTGTTATTGTATTATTAGAACTTAGAGTAATCAATAGTAGTTAATAAATTTTAAGGGCCTACTATGTGCCAGACACTATGTGAAGAATAATGCCAGGCACAAAATAAGAACTTAATAAATGCTAGATGAACTTATTTCAATTGACAAACACAAAATGAAAGTTTGTATAAGTTGGAACATAACTTGATAGAAATCAAACACAGAGAAAAACAATCTGGAGAGGGAAGGCTCACTTCTAACTAGAACAAAGGGAAGACTATAAGGAGATGGCATATGAGCTGAGATTTGATGGGAGGAGAAGATTTCAGTAATTAGTGATGCAATAGGACCAGCCTCCAAACAAGGGGAACAGAATTTGACAGAAGCCTCAGTTTCATCATTGGTAAAGTGGGGATGAGAAGAACACTTGCCATGCATGCCTTATGAAGATCACAACAGAGTCATTGCCTCATTTGGAAGTCCATGTAGGTAGTAAGTGATAGAGAAGGAACTTAGGGCCTAGTTTTTTTTAGCTTTAATTCCAGGTCTCTTTCTCTAGGTCATATTGCTTCATCATATTTGAAAATAAGGAGATGATCTAGTTCAGAGAACATGACTTCATCTCTTTTCAAATTCTCTATGAATGCCCATTATCAAATGGGAATACAGTTTAGTTTGGTGTCTCATAGAGGACACAATGCAATCAGACATGTATGTGCACTGCATTATTTATAAAGATGAAACTCCATAATGGCTTTTCCACTTTAAGTACCAAAACAAATATGCTACAAGTACATTGTCATAGGATTTTGACTTGGAAGGGACCTCACAGATCACTTAACTCAATTGCTCATTTTAGTTGAAGAAACTAAGGGCCAAAAGGGTTAAGTGGCATGCAGTCTCTTAATTAGCTTCCTAATTTTCTATTTTATCTCCCTCCCAGCTCCTGAAATAATCTTCAAAAAAGCCCAGGTTTGATCATTTTGTTATTCCCTTTCTAAAAAATCCTTTGCAGCTTCCTATTGGAAGAACGTAATACAAACTCTTCACCCAGCGATTCAGGCCTCCTACCATCTGGCTTTAATCTCCCTACCTTTTAAGTCATATTTCATACTATTCCTCTTCACATACTCTATGTAAGTGATGTCAAATTCAGATAGAAAGGGATCCCTTCAGATCACACATTGACTTTTTGTTGCTGTTCAGTCATTTTCAGTTGTGTCTGACTCTTTATGATCCAATTTGGGGTTTTCTTGGCAAAGATACTGGAGTGGTTTAACATTTTCTTCTCCAGCTCATTTACAGGTGAGGAAAACTGAGGCAAACAAGGTTAAGTGACTTACCCAGTGTCACACATTTAGGTTAAATGTCTGAGGCTAGATTTGAACTCATAAAGATAAATCTTCTTGTCTTCAGGCCCAGTACACTATCCATCGTGCCACCTAGGTGCCTACCACCTATTGAGTTAGAAAACCACAAATTGACGTTCTCTATGTTGTATTGTATTTTTATTTATTTTGCTAAATACTTCTCAATGAGATCAATTATATTTTAATCTAGTTCTGGCTTCACATGGGCATTTTGCAGGTCACTTTGGAAGGCTGCAAGTTTGACACCTTTGTTACTTTCTTGACTAACTGAATTAGTCGGTGGTCCTTGAACATGCAGTCCCCAACCAACTTACACAACCCATTGCCATGAACCTCATCTTTGTCTCTCAGAATCTTTATCTTCATTCAAGAGTAAGTTGTTTCTACCTCTTCTAGCAAGCCTTCTCTCCCACTCCTAGTTATAAGCTTTCTCCCCCTGCCACACATTTTCCCAAGGTTGCTACAACTGACCTCTTCTTTGTACCTTCCACTCCCTGTGTGGCATGATAGGTATAGACTCAGAAGGAGTGTGGCATGATATTTATCTTGGTACATGTCATATCCTGCATAGGACATAAGCTTCTTCAGGTCAAATATGATTTCATTTTTGCCCTTCTATTCCAAGTGCCTTTGTACAATGCTTTATTTATACTTAATAGTTGCTTAATAAATAAATGCTTGTCAAGTTGCTCAAATCACCAGGATTCAGAACCATGTATTGTGGTTATAAATACAGTATCATTTTTTTTAGCTATACCAAGATTTTCTAACACTGTACTACCACTCTTATTCATTGGCCCATGTCTTTAGATGAGCCAGCAAATACAATAGTTACATATCAGTATTTATATGTGTAATATCTACATTATAAAGATCATATATATTTTTACCCATAGAAGAAAATGTGCTATATGTTTGAATAGAAGTATTTGCTTATCCATATGTTTTTGAATATCTCTAACAGATGTTGTTAAAAATCTCTCCTTTTTTTCACACTATGGGAAATGTGAAGACCATGGATTATCGAGTTGGGGAAAATGATTTCTGAAAAAGGAAGAGATAATTAAGAGGAAACATATTGAATTATGTTCTGAAATCACTTACTAATGGAAGGTAGAGGAATCATCCATAAAGACTGGTAAAAGTCATGAATGCAAGGCAGCACAAAGTGTTTCTAACTAATAGCATCTCAGAGAGAACTTAATATAGTAATACTAGACATCTTTTCATATCAAACCATAGTAACATATCTTTAGGGTTTGTTTTGCTGGCCTCCCTTGTATTAAAAAGGTAATACTGCACTTAGGAGATGTCCGTCACATTTTTTTCTTCCCCTAGGGGAGTTTAAAAAAAAAAGAGTATCCCAAAATAATTGGAAATCACAAGGTGTGCCTTTTTTCTCTTTAACATCTTTCATTGACTCCTCAAGGGGGGCATTTTTCAGCCTTGATTAGCATGTTTTAAAATTCATATCTCTACTTAAGTGCTAACAGTTGAATACCCTAAGGGATAAGGAACAGTGACTAGAGTGATGGATGTGAAAGGCTCATTCAGCTTAATAATTTGTGGAGCCTGCCAGTGAGAAGGCCAAGCACCCTCTAGAGCATTCCTCTCCCTTAGGCCTTGCCACTATTTACCTCTCAGTGAATTCTGAAATGGAAAGGGAAACGTTGTTTCTTATCTGTGCACTAAAAGGGAGAAAAGAAATAATGTTTGCTTTTTTTTTCTAATGAGTATTAAAACTTCTGTCATCACATAGTCAAGATTCTCGCTGAATAAATATTTCTTAAATTGCTAGAGAAACACATTTGTCCTTTTTCATTATATTTCTAACAGTGACATGTACTATAAAAGGGTATTTTGAATAATACCACATTAAAGCCTTGAGGACATAATCCCAGAGGCATAAGGATGCAGAATCAATAGTGATAAGTAGGAAAATCATACTGCAACTGCTGAATTTAATCGCATTTTAAATGTGTATTTGCCTATGATGCTCCCCTGAACTCATTCTGGGGGAATAGCCTAGTTACTAGTGGAAGTAGACATTGAAAAAAAAAATAGTTCTTGGACAGGAAAGAAGAAAACAAAGCAAAGCAAAAAATACATGAGCCCTTTCACTTTCAATGTGTGTGTGTGTGTGTGTGTGTGTGTGTGTGTGTGTGTGTGTAAACACATATCTATATATGTATCTCTATATCTATATCATCTGGAGTATAAGCCTGGTGGAGGCATTACTAAATCAAAGAGCTAGCAGTTTTGTTTTGTTTTGGTTTTGGTTTTTTTTGTTGTTGTTTTTGTATGTGTGTGTGTGACTTTTCTAAATTGCTTTCTAAAATATTTTGACCACTTCACAATCCCACCAATGGTGTAATAGTGTGTTGGTCCTCCCACTTCCCCTCACAACATTTGTCATTTTTCTTTTTTGTCATCTGATCAATATGATGTCCCTGAAGTGAAAATTCTGCCTTGTTTACTTCTCCTTTCTCTTATTTGCAGCATGTTTATGTAGTTATTGATAGCTTACCTTTCTTTAGAGAACTGCTTATGAATATCCACTTACGATTTTTCTATTTCTGTTCTTTCTTATATATTTATATCAGCCCCCTAGGTTTCACGAATATTAGACCTTTATCAAATAAATTTGATGCAAAGATTTTTGCTTGATAATTCTTTTTCTTAAAATTCTAATGGCATTGATTTTGTTTTAGCAAAACTTTTTCAGTTTTATGTAACAATTATTGTTCATTTTATTATCTTTTTGTTTTATCAGCTATTATGGATGAAACTCTTCCCCTGTCTGTAACTGTGAATTTCATTCAGTTCTAATTTATTTATGACATGATGTTTGATACTTTGGTCTTATATCTACTTGATGCTTGTCATGTGAGGATTTAAACTTAACCCAATCTCCTTTAATGCTGGATCCTTCCCTCTCATACAACCTTCAATTTACCCTCTGTGTATTTTTTATTTAACTGTTCTGACTGAGTCCACTGCAAATTTGTTTAGTAAAAACACTTCTCAGTGGGAATTCAGAGGGGAAAAGATGGCATCATTGAACGCTTTGGCATTATAATATGGTATGGGTAGATAGTAGAGTTCATAAATTCAGAACTGGAAAATCAGATCATAGAAGGCATTGCCCATTCTGGGCCATCTGGCCCAATGCCTTCATTTATAAGGCTTTTTTCTACACAACAGCTCTAAGAGTTTAGAAATAAAATTATTAAAATTCCCATTTATAGGTGAGAAAACCTTGTCTCAGGGAGTTGAGTCAATTTGCCCAAAGTGGCATAGCTAATTAGTACCAAAGGGAGAACTGTAATCCAGGATTTCCTCAGTTTATCTTATCTGCTTTCCACTTTATCAGACTACCTCTCCAGCCTTGTGATGGGCCCTCATTGGCAATTTAGCTGTAACTTTTTCAGAATTTGTGCTCCTCCTTCTCATTTGTTTCTGTTACAAGAATGCTATCTGTCTGTATATTCATTTCAGACACTATAAAATCATTTCCTCATTTCTATGTAGATTTTAACTCATTTTACCTTTGGCTTCTATTTTAATCTGCAGGAATGTGGAGGTTGATGCAGGTCTCTTGTTCTGGCTTTGATCCATTTCTTCTAAATGCAAATTATGAAACCTTGTCAGACCTTCTATTAGGCTGTTATGAAACTAATGAGTTGGTAAAGTGTGTTGTAAACAATCGCAAGATAGCTAGATATTCATTGCTGTCCTTCCATTTGTATCTGTCTCACTTTCGGCATACGTAATGTTCTATGAATATATGCTGGGGCCAATGAACAAAGTTAATGGCTCTCTCAGGTAGAGAAATTAACATGTTAATTATGCTTCTGACTGCCTGCTTATTCTCCTGGCTTCTTGGGGTCAGGAAGATAGGAATTCCAATCCTGCCTCAGATACTTACTAGCTATGTGACCCTAGACAAGTCACTTACCCACTCTCTGCCTCAGTTACCTCACATGTAAAATTAAGATAATATCATTTACCTCACAGGGCTATTGCAAGGATCAAATGAGAAAACACGTGTCAGCACTTTACAAACCTTGAAGTGATGTATAAATGTTAGCTATGATGACAATGCTATTAGCTGCCTTGATCAAATTGTAAGCCTATCAAGATATCTTTGAGACATCTATCCTGTTAAAAATAAATCTTTCAGCATTTATATATGTTTTATATGATCTGGGGCTTCAATATTGGGAGCTTTTCATTGATAGTACTCTTTGGATTTTGCCCAAATACAAGTTACAAGGCAAAGTAGAAGTTTTCTCCTCAGGGTTCTGGCTCTCTCCTACAGCTGCTTGTGTCCTTTCCTGATTGCTCAGGAACTGCTTGTTTGTTTGTTGATTTGGTGTTGACTAGAAACTTAGGATTACCCAAATATTCTTCTTCTGGATCCCAGGTACCTAATTAAGAAATTCCTTCACTTGTCCTGAAACTCACAACTGACATGCCAGTCCTGCCTGCTCATGTTTCTACAACTCCTAGATCAGCCTACGAATTCTTTGCCATTCTGGGAAAGCCTCCAACCACTGCCTCTCCTGAGGTCACATGATTTCTCCACTGCTGTAGGCACAAGGCTATTTGATGGACACACATGATTCTCTGAAGACGCTGTGCAGCCATATGACTGTCCTGGATTTTTTTTTCAGAAAAATAGAGTCCATGTGAGTCCATCAATTTAGTTCCCTCTTAATGTTTTAGTCTTAGCTTTTTTCCTTGAATTCTTCTGCTTCCTAGTCCACCTTTTAAAGGCCAAGGCCAATGACATAGCTTAGGTTATGACCTGCCAAGACTTAGTCAATCAATCATCTTTAAATGGCTGTTGTAAAAATGGCTCAACAGATGATGGGGCAAGGATATTTCTCAATTAATTAAGGAGACACAAATGCAAAAAAAAAAAAAAAAGAACACAACTGGGTAAATACTATTAGTAATCAATTACCCTTCTTAATAAGGGATCCTGATCAAGAGGCTGACATCTGAAAAAGAAATTCAAGATATAAAAAGATCTTGCTGGACTCTTGGACCTATCTGCTAGCTTTTTAAGCCATGCATTGTTCATTGACTAAGGACTATAATCAGGAGGACTGTAATTCTTAAATAATGGACCTGGACTTAAAAGTATAAATAAAAGCTTAATTTAATAAATTGCTAAGTGTCCTTCCCTGACATGAAAATTAATTGGAGTCTTATCTTTGGTAAAATATGTGTATATATATATATATATATATATATATATATATATATATATATACACACACATATATATACATATATATGTATGTATGTATGTATATGTGTGTATATAATGTATACACTAATATATACTTACATATGTAACATATATATGTGTGTAGGATGTTTGTTAATGCACATGCCCAACAATTTATTCTCACATGTACTCAAATAGATGAAAGGCAGTGTTACCTAATAGATTGAAAGCTTCACTCAAAGCCAGGAAGATATGAGTTTAACTCTTGTTACTAATACCTGCTGGCTGTGTGACTTGTAATAATTTACTTAACCAGTCAATTCCCTAGGTAGCTCTCTAAAAATAGAAGTTGCAGAGAAGTCACTGACCTGCATTGGCTGAGAAAGTTATCTATACACCAATGAAATCACAGATCCAATTCCTATCTGTACTTATATGCTTTAAAAACAAACAAATAAACAAATCCAACATACAAGCATTGAGCTTTGCTTAGTAATGCTGTTCCTATGTCCCACCAGATGGCCCATAGTCACAGAGCTGAAGTAACATGGATTCAACCAATTCTAGAAGATGAAAAATCCTATGGAACAGATGCAGGCACAAATCCCTATAGCAGTCAATCTCCAAAATGAAAATGTTGCTTGGGTAGTTATATTTGTGCTGTGACTGTATTTAATCATTGGGTATAATTTCCAAAATAAAGTATGACAGGTTTTGGAAATGATTGTGAGTGAGCTTCTGTGCATTGTTGTTGTTTTTCTGCCAAAATCAGGACAAATTTTGGCAAAGAACAGTTAGGATGGTGGGGGGAGAGAAGAAGCAAGAGGCAGGAACCAACTAGGGAAGAGAGATCCCAGTCAGCAGTTAAGGATATTTGAGTAAATGTGGAAGCCAAAGGAAGAACAGGTAATGACAAGGAAAGGTAGGAGCCTTAGGCTTCCTGAAAATGTTTTTCATTTAGCTCTAAGTCTCATACTCGACCAATTATCAGATACTGGTCCTCTGCTGACAGACTCCAAACTCCAAATTATTAGGAAAGAAGAGAAGGGAGACAATCAGAGAAAATAACCAACCAAAATAACAACAACAAAACCTATCATTTTATTTAGAAAAGGTAACATGAATTGGCACAAGTATATCACAACAGTATGACAATTTCACTTTTGCTCCTTATAGCAATACCATGAATTTAAGTATATTTCTAACTTGAGCCATTCTGGCATGTTGTTGAATTCCTTAAATGATAATTTAGAATAAATATATTTGTCTATATATGCATGTCTGTATTCACTAATACATGCCTATTATTTTATTTGGGCTGGGTTTATTTCATCTATGTAGAGAACTCCCAGTGTGGCAATTCTTTCTACCAATACATACCTATAACTCATCTATGACTTAAAGTCTTAGGCAGTTGCTTGATAGTTCTGATAGATTCTATGATTTTCACATGGTCACATAACTGACCATATAAGGACCTGAACACAGTTTCTAGTTCTGTGACATACTTCCTCTAATCTATACACACACATCTCTCAAATGTATCATGTATGCTATCATTATATTATACATTTATAATTATAATAGAATATGTATGTGTGTGTGTGCACATATGTACTTTTACAATATGGTTTGGTAGATAAAGAGTTGTTTTGTGTGTCAGGAAGTCAGAGATTCAAGTGCTGTCTCAGACACGTAGTGACTATGACCCTGGGCCAATTGTTTAATATTTTAGTGTTCTAGAGAGCTCTCTAAGGCTAAACTGCAGAAAAGAAGACAATCTCTAACTGTAGGGAAGCTGTCCATCAGGAGATCCTCACATCAAAGAGATCACTGGGCTGATTAAAAAAAAAAGCATAGACAGTCATTTAGCAATCATTTGTGAAGTTCTTGTTAGGTGCTAAGAACTATGCTAGATGAAAAGAGTGCAAATACAAATAAAACAATAACTATTGGTAAGGAGCTTACATTCCATTGGAGGGAGTGGAGGAATGGCAAGTACAGCTAGAAATATAGAAGGAATAAATTTCAGAGAAATATAAGGTAGGTGGGCAAAAGGTAGTTTGGGAGGGAGGGATCTTGGGAGGTTTTTGTATAGAAGGTGGTGCTTGAGACATATTTTGAAGGTAGATGAATTAGAATCAAAAAAGGATTGTATGAAATTCTGGAGTGATGGTTCAATGGTGAGGGCAAATGTCCAAAGGTAAGAGATGATGTATTCTTTGTGAGGAAGAGAGAGAAGGCCAATTTGGCTTAGTGACAGAGTTTGGAAAAGGGAGTGCAATGCTTATTGTGGTTAGAAACAAAGGTTGGGATAAGGTTGTAGGAGAGCTTTAAAATATAAACATAAGAGCTTATATTCTATCCATGAGGTAATCTGGAGCCACTGCATTTGATTGGATTGGGTTAAAAAAAAAGATACATGGGAAATTTCTGCAATATGAGTTCTTTAAGCTGATGAAATCAAATTTTAGATAAAATAATCCCTATCTATAGCCAATCCCCAAATTTGTATATATTATATGTGTACATACATTTACAATTCCTAGAATATAGAAGGTGCTTACTAAAACACACATACATAGAGATGAAGATATGATATAGTATATGCATAGAGATCATGTCTATCTCTCTAGACGTAGAGATAAAGCTAGAGATATGATATAGAGATATGGAGTATATGTCTATATCTTCATATAGCATATATGTCTATATATTCATATATAGCTTTCTATCTCTCTATAACTTGAGTAAAGCTATATTGCCATGAATTTAATTTTAAGGATTCCAGTGCATTTAACTTAGCCAGATTGATGTTTTAAATGATTAAAGCTAATTGGTATTTCATGTGCCTACATTTCTGTTGACACTTAAGTGAAATCTCCTTACAGAAGATAGTATTTGAACAAATTTGTTTCTTTTACTCCTTTCCTTTTTTTCCTCCCTTTTTAAAAAAGTCTTCACTTTTCATTCACAACAAGCTGAGTGATTCATCTTGTGTAGGCTGTAAATTCATAGTTTTAAACTATGTCCAGTATTCAACTTCTTCATATATATCAAACTGTATCTAACTCCTTCTAGCAGCAAAGGCTAAACAAGATTAGTGCTTCCCAACTACCAGAGGATAAAATCAATTTATAGTCAGTTATAGCCTAAGCCATGGAGTTTTACAAGTGATTAAATTGAAGGCGATGCTCTGGGCTGCCCAGCAATAGAGTGTCACTTGATAAAATTATGATCAAGGTTGTCAAACCTGCAGTACACCTGTAAAGCTGTTGGGCAGGGTCAGCTGCTAGGAGACACTAGTTACTCACAATGACATGTTCTTTGATAGAGCTTCTCTCTGATTCCCAACCAGTAGGACAGCTCTCTCGGAATGACAATTAACTGGCATCTTATTTCTTAAAAAAGGAATTAAGAAATAATATAATATTAAGAAACTGACAAAACATGTTTTTTTTTAAAGCTGAGGAGTTTTCAGTAGTGTCACTCTCTGAGACCCAATCAGTAGGACACTTTACTCAGACTGACAATTAATTGGCATCTTTTTTATAACATTAAGAAATTGACAAAAATATTGTTTAAAAAGTCAAGGACTTTTCAATAGTGCCTCTTTCTTGATTCCCAACCAGCTCTCTCAGAATGAAAATTGACTGGCATCTTATTTCCTTCTTATAATGTTATGAAATTGACAAAAGTATTTTCAAAAAAAAAAAATTGAAGACCTGTGGATGATTTATATTTCAAAGTGTTAAGATGGTAGTGTAAATAATCAAGCTAAGGACATTTTATCACATCAACCTTTTGGAGAAGGTAATGTGGGTAATATATCCATATTATAAATGAGGAAACTGAGGCTGTTAGTTGAGTGACTTTCCCAGAGTTACTTATCCATGTTAGGGACTAGACTCAAACCTATAGCTTCTGACTTCAAGACCACTGTTCTTTCTATTGTACCAAAATATATGCCTGTTTTCTGTTTCTATGAATGAAAATGGAATGGCATTAAAAGTATACTTTTAAAAAAATTGGATACTTATATCGAGATGACAGGATTTTCACTTTTTGGAATTTTACCAAAATGCATTCTACAAGGGACTCATTTAATGGGTAAAAAATGTGAGGTGGGAAGAGGCTAAGGCAATAGAAATAAATAAGGCATGGGATAATATTCAAGGTAAGTTAATTGGAACAAATTATAATGAATTGACATTATGCTGTAAAACCAAATTGTATCTAGAAATAATGTCAATAGAAAAGGAAAAAAAATCTAAAATGCTTCATATAACTTCTTAGCAGAAATGTTGAGATTAGGAATAGTTAAATATGTTCTTTGTCAATTGGGAAGCAGTCTTTACATGTTGAATAATACTAATAATACCATATGTATTGATTCCTCCACTTGAATTGGCTTATGTTAGAGTGCTAGAATTGTAGTCAGGAAGACATGGCTTGAAATTGGTCATGTAAGTTGGTCATAAGTGTGACACTGAGATTGTATCCTTGTAAGTAAAATTGATTGAATAATACTTGGATATTATTATTATCATTGTTATTATTATTGTCATTATCAATGCTTCCTTTCATTCCCTTAGCTTCTATGATTCTGCACTCTCATATTTTTTAAATTCCTTTAGTATTTCCTTCAATGGCTCCTTATTACTTTCTGACTTCTTAATATATGCCTCTAGCCTTCATTTTCTCCATATCCAATGATCATCTCTATTTAGACAACTCCCAAATCTTCATCTTCAGCTTAGATTTCTCTTCCAAGTTTCAGACTTTCTTCTGCAACTAAATGTTCATATTTGAACATGAAACTCTAAGGGAGAGTTCCTCATAAATTGTCAGTTTCTCATGGATATCTCAGTTGTATCACAGGGCCAATATGCCTAAAGCTTGTCATTATTTTCCTCTTGAATCCTCCCTATCCTTCTTGTTTCTGTCGATAGTACTGATCAATTCACATTGCTGCTAATCTTTTATTTTTTAAGTTGTTAATTACTCTTCTCCTAAACTTCTAATCTGTCATATCCTATTGATTCTGCCCTCCTTAATGACTCTTACCTCCTTAATGTTCCTACTTCCACCCTATAGTTAAGCCACTGTTACCTCTTATTTTGGTTATTATAATATTATCCTAAGATATTTCTTGGTTTCTAATATCTTTCCTTTCCAATACATCCTACATCTTGCTGCCATATTACTATTCATGCTATACAGGTAGATCATATTCTTTAACTCTCCAAAAGCCTTCACTACCTTCACACTGCTTACCTGTTTATTGTTGTTCATTCTTTGTTTTCAAAGAAGACCAATGACATCACATTTTGAATTATGTCTTGACTTACACGTGAGTTGGATTTAAATGAGCCAGAACTGTGCAAAGTAATCAGCCTCACTTTCTCTTCATCAAAGTCCAGTGACAAGAGAAAAGTCAGGATGACTAGTTATGGCCCTGGATGCAGTGGCAGATGACCGTGGCATCTTCCATGTCTTACTAAGCTCTAAGTACTTGTCAAGGCCCTCAATATTCATTAAAGCTCCAACTTTGTTTCCAGCTTTAAAACACACTATTTCCCTTTATATTCTCCCCATTCCAGGACAAGTCAACATCTTCCAAACACATCCCATATCTTCCAAACTCAGCACATTGTTTACTGTGTCCTTTGAACCTGAAATACCATTCCTGTCTTTCAAAGCTTATCTCTTTGTCATTTCTTAATGAAGTTTTCTGTGATTCCCCAAGCTGGAAGTGATTTCTCTCACATTGATCTCTGAGCATGTTATACTGCCCTTAGATTTCAAATGGATTCATGATTTGATTGACAAAGTGAACTCCCAATGATGTGACTTCCTCTACTAAAAACTAGCACTTATTTTGCAACTTAAAGTTTTATTATGGGGATATATGAGGTTATATTACTTGGCAGGGTCATGTAGCTTATATGTGTCAAAGGTGACACCTGAACTTAGCTTTTCCTAAGGGTCCTGAGTCTGGATGACACTATCCACAATGCCAAGATGCCTCTTTCCCTCTCTTTTCATGAACACATAATATTTTCATATATAATGCTATCTAGTATTCTATATTATCCCTAAAATATATTTTAATATTCAATCTTAAATATTGATAACTCTTTTGTGTTATATTTATTTATTTAAATATTCTGTCCCTACTGGATTGTATTCTTCTTGATTGTCATACCTAATTAAATGCTTAGAACATCATTGCACATATTTTTATTTCATCTGGCACTGCAATTTTATCAGTATGGGGTACTCTTTGGTGATGAAATTCCTCCTACCAATGCCAATCACCAACTCCCAGAAGGTTGCATCATATTTGAATGAAAGAATGAATGAAAAGTAGTCCTTTGATCAGGGAGAAACAAATTCTGTCTGAAATTTGAGTATTCTCTTGGCATGGATTATTCCTAGGGCTATAAGCCTAGGACTTGCCTTGTTAGTAGCTTCACTTTATGAACCATGTTTTGTCTATGGTATTCACAAATACCGCTAGCAGTTCCTCAGGTTTTTTCCCCCCTGATTGTAGCAGTTCTATCTACCCTTGGCTTTTTTTGTCTCATCATCTAGGCCTTCGGCATTTAGTAGACATTTTGTTTATAGATTTTTACATAAAAATACAGTTTGTGGAAGTGTTAATGTAAGAAGTTTGGTGGAATGTACCATACAAGGCAGACTAAATGTAATTGTCCTCTATGTTTCTGAAAGTCTTTACCTGCCCTAAACCAGCCATACATATTTGATTTGCCAAAACATAGCAAGTCCCTTTATGTAAAGGAATGACGTATAGATGCGGTTGACAATCTAGCACTGGGAATACAATGTGAATACAGCATAAAATTTGTTCACAAGAGAAGAATAAGCCTAAGGCTACAGCTAACTCAAGAAATTGCTAGATAAAAGGTTCTTTTATTGCATTTAGAATTTTTTTTTTAAATCTGGAGGTACTAAAAATTGAAAATCAAAGGAGACTAATTTATGTATTCTTTGGACCTCATCTCAGCCTGCCAGCAACCAATAGGGGAAAGAAATAAATGGATGGGAAAGTATGTCTTGAAAGGATTCCTTAGAATAATTCCTCTTCAATTACAACATATCCAGGAATTCTGGTCTGTAGTTTTTTTGTTGTTTTTGTTTTGTTTTTGTTTTTTTTGCTTTTTTTAAAATCTAGTCACCGCTGACTTGGGGAGAAGCAAAGAGAGATTAAAGACTTCAATTTTAGTAAATAACAGAAAATGAATAATAATATTTCTCACTATCTTAATTCATGTCTTTGAATCATTTTAGTGTGTCTGTCTATACACACTCCATGTTCTGATTTGTACCCAAATTCCTCAGATGTTTAGAATCACTTTGATACTTTTCTGAATATTGTATCCTCAAAGTATCCATCACAATTCTGAAAAAATTCTGAATGATGGCAATACCAGTGGTTCTGTCAAGTTTTCTTCCTTATGGACTGAAAAGACTCCTTTCCTTCACTGTCTATCTCAATAGAGAAAATAGCTTGACCTCAATTATAGAACACCAAGTGAAGCTTACTCATCATTATTTCTATATAATATGAAATTGCAGCCACTGACTTGAATCTGGGGGTAAATCTACAGTGCCTAAAACTCAGAATTGTTGATTACCTAATTATTACCTCTTTATTTATCTTCAACATTTAACTTATATTGGGTTTCAACTGTCTTTCTTCTTAAATGTATTTTTACTACCAATATCTCTGAGTCTGAATCACACCATAAATAGAATGATTAAATTTCAGTGATTAAGTGAACCCATAAATTCCTAGACATTTTATGGGTGTAAGGATTTGTTAGCTCTTCCTTGCGTATTTTTGAAGACTTTTTTTATTAATGATATACCAACATATATTAGATATTATGAAACTGGACTTAAAAACACCATTCCAAAAAAAAAATCACAACTCACTGTTCTGTCAGTTTGAAGAGGACTGACAAATGGATGAATAGCCAAGTTAATTTTTATACACACATACATACACATGTATGTATGTGTCTATATGTATATATATAATTTTTGCATATGTATACACACACATAGATAGATAGATAGATAGATAGATAGATAGATAGATAGGTAGATAGATAGATATCACCTCAAACAAAATGTGAGATATATTGGTTAAAATAATCCAAAAAATAATCTTCACAAATAAAACATGCTATTTAAGAATATGGATTATTATATATCACAATGGAAAATCTAAAGTTGAGCAATATATATTAATAAGGAACAAATTTTATTGCAGGACAATTATTCCACTATTGATCATGGTTATATTCTCGGGTCTATTCCATCCTATTGGGAAAAAAATAGGAATGAAAAAAAAACTGGCTGAAGTTATCTGTTGATCTATCAGTCTTTGATTCAGTATATAAGAACTTTGTGAGTCAAACTGTTCTATCCTATCAAAAAAAATGTGGGCTGTGATTTTTTTTCTTTTGTGCCTAGTGCTTTGTATAAAAACACTAGTGTTGAAATCTAATTTTTACAGAGTAATCGTGACAGATCCATTTCCATTCTTAAATTGTGTGAAAAAGGACTTAGTTCTAGAGACCCTCCTTTTTATTTTTAACTAACTTGGTATCATCATTAGTGAACTTCAATACATCATTTCCTAGCATAGATAAAAGGATAAACATCCTACATTATAGGTACAGTGTCTTTCATTTTTTGATAAAGAAGGGTTTTAAGGAGTTGCTTTCATTGGTTAACTATTAGGAGCCGATTAGAATTACTTATCAAAACAAAAATTGTTATTAAATAATCAACAATATTTAAGTAATTTTATGTAGCACCATTTGGCTATTTAGGGGAGAGGTATATTTGGGACTTTACTTATGTTAGTAAAAAATAGAAGAGAAAAACCATAATAATTGATTACTATATTTAAAAAATCTGAAAATATATGTGGCAACATTCTCCACTCATGAACTTCCCAGATCTGCAAAGTAGTTAAAGGAGAGATCTTCTCATGTAGCCTTTCCTTATTTAAATATCTTATATTGTGCCCCTTTAATCTACAAAATGTCTATATTCCATTAAAATGTAGTAGGGAATAAACCTACACTAACATAAATAATGGAATGATTGATTTTGGAAGATTTTTGCTAATATGAACAGTATCATTCCGTAGATTGCAATGATCTACTTCTTTCTCCTTCTTTTCATATGCAATCATTTTTTCTCCAACAGCTCAAGGCAGTAGTGTCCCAATTTGAAGTACATAGTTAGTATACTCATTATGATTTGTATTGTATATCTTCATTTTTTTCTCTAGTTTTTTTTAAATTTTTTACATCTTTTATTCTTTTTCCCTTTTTGGTTTTATTATATCAAGTTTAAATCTCAGGTTTATAGTTTTTATTGTTCTATATAACAGTAAATTTAAAATAAATTCTATATATATTGTAAACTTAAAGATACATTTTTTTCATTGCATTCTATCATGTCACCAAATCAACTGTTTAGTCAATTTAATTTATAGTCTGATGGTTGAAGTGAGCAAGTGATGAAAAATTACCAGTTGCTTCATAATTTCTCTAATTCATTAATTTAAGATGCTCTAGTTAGGCTCTTGGGGAAACTATGTATGATATGTATTTTATGTATGTGTATGTCTTAACATGTATCTGTATGCACTATTCCTATAATAATTCCCTCAGGAGTCTAGTGCCCTCAAGTCATCTCCTGATTACTGAGTGCCCCACTATAGCTTGTGTCCCCAAGGAAATTCCCCATACCTGAAAATTAACTTTCTTTTTCTCTTCTTCTCTGAAACTACACGTATCCACAGTGTCATTATCACAGTTGTATTCTTCTTCTAAACTACATAATTCACATGCGGGTTCTGATGTTTGGTGTGTTACTCCTATTGATGGCACTAGCATTTTAAAATAGAATATATAGAACTCACAGTACACTAACCTAAGGGAATTATGCAATCTCTATTATTTGAATTCTAGGTACTTTTGATAGGCCTATAGAGGAGATAATTTAAGTCAGAGGGACACTTCCTCATATTCTTTAAATAATACCATGAAGGCAGAGGATCATTCCAGTCACTCCACAAGTTAGCTCTGAAACAAAATATGATTACTTTGAATTGTTATTTCATTGAGGGAAAATGACCATTTTTGGCTCAAACTAAATTGACTCATGGATCAGGATACAATTTTAAGTTTCTTGAGACACGTACAGATCTAGAAGACAAGCATTCTTCAGTTCTTTTCTCCATTGCTATTGCCATATATATGCTTCTTAATTGTTTTGTTGTTGTTGAGTTGTTTCAGTCATTTCTGACTCTTTGTGACACTATTTGGAGCTTTCTTGCAGAGATATTGGAGTGGTTTGCCATTGTCTTACCCAACTCATTTTACATGAGGAAACTGAGGCAAACAGAGTTAAGTGACTTGCCTAGAGTCAAACAGCTAGTAGGTGTCTGAGGCCAGATTTGAACTCAGGAAGATAAGTCTTCTTGAGTCCAAGGCAGCATTCTATCCACTGTGCCACCTAGCTGGCTACTTATTTATTGTAGTCTATATTTATGTGAAGGAAAAGCTTTTAGCATTTATATTCAGACTTCAATTCCCTTCTTTCTCACCTTTTTCTCCAGAACTCCAGGTTATATTCATTTACCCTCATTTGCATTGGAGCATATATCAGGAAAAAAAAGAGTAAAAGACTTCCACAGAGATTTGATTTCTTTCAGATATGAGCCTTCTGAGCTATATTATATGCTTCTTGGAAAAAGAAAACTGACTTTATTCCATTGGCTGATTCATATATCAAGTTAGAGAGGGAGAAATAGCACAGAAACACATTTCCCACAGCAACCCTGCTGAAAAATCTCAAGACATTAATTTCTTGTCAAAAACAGTAATGTGCTAATCCAGTCAAACAGGAGCTTCTGAAGTGCATGATAAGGACAGGTGATGTAAGATGTCACATTGTTCAAGTCTGATATCTTTTTGAATACAGCGAATGTTTGCTGTTCCTTTTATGTCAAACTCCACATACCCCTTCTCCATACAAACGCTAACAAGCCAACACTGTTCTCCTTAAAGTGGGATGTCAGTGGTGATTGATTCCATTCATTTATTTCTTCTTGTTTTATTATCATGCTGTTTCTCAAACAATCCTTTTATGGCTGAATTTTTCACAGATGTGGTGTTGTGGTTAAGAGGAAATGTCATCCATGTGATTCAGAAAATGACTTCCTTTCTCTTTCAAAACTCTTTTATTTTTCTAAATTGGTTCTTCTCTTTCTCTGCTCTTTCACTGTTGGCAGAACAAATTTGTTTTTTTTCTTTTCTGTGAGAAATAAAGAGATTTCTCTACACGTTCATAAGTGCAATGCTCAATTCAGTTGTATGGATCTAGGAGAAAGATGTAATTCGTTTAGTCATATCTTCATTTTCATTAAACAGAATCAGTGATAAATTAAGGTGTTTTTATACAGAACCAGAATATACACCTGGGTGCAAGTATTGTCATGTAGTATAAATAATACAATACTAGCAACAGGGAGACTTAGTTTTTAGGTGCAGGTTTGAGAATGAAACCTTGTCACATTGAACAGTTCATCTAAATATTCTGGGCCTCAGTATCCTCATTAGTAAAAAGAGATGGCTGGACTGGATGATCTCTGAAGTGCCTTCTAACTTTAAAATTATTTTATTTTAAGCCCAATATTTTATTAGGCATTGATAGGGTCAAGTTTTTTTTAAGATTTTTTTTTAATATCACTTTGATATATACACACCAGCATAGGGTAGTATATCCTAAATAGACAATGTGCATGCATGTATGTATATATGAACATATACATATATTCATATATAATACACATCTATAACAACATATATAGATGTACATTTATACATTTATAAGTACAGCATGATATACACATGTGTGAACATATACAAGTAGAGCATATGATAAAATAAAATGTGTATATGTATGTAGATATGTATGCATGTGTATGTATAGAATCTTCTTTCCTCTATTAAGAGAGCTGTCCTCAGTAAAACAGAAGAAGGAGAAAGAGAGGAGGGCAAGGGAGAGGGCACGTATGAAAAAAAGGGAGAGAGAGAAGAGTAAAGAAAGAAAAACAAACGTTCTTTACCCTTATCAACACCTCCTCCCCCTCCCCAAAGAAAGAAAAAGACCTCTACTTTCTAATTTCTTCTTTGGGATAGAGCTTGATCATTTTAATTTTTAGCTTTTTTATTTTGGTGTTTGTTCTTCATATATTATATCGTCCTAGTCGTTGTGTATATTGTTTCCCCAGTTTTGAGGGGCTTAAAAGAATTTTCGTACTTCTCAGAGGGCAGCAAGATGGGTGCGAGCAGACTGCAGTGCATTATAGATAGTGGATTAGCAAGGAATAAAAGAATAAAGGTTATCATCAAATGAATGTATGAGCAAAGAATGTGGTGTGAAAGCATGGTGAGAGTAAAGGATAAGTGAAGGTCAATGCATAAATTCCACAGGTTTCTTTGTGATGTCAGAGAAAGTAAGGAACGCTCCCAAAATATTAGTGGACATATTATGAGAAATTTATAGGAGTACCTGGAAATGAAGCATATAGAATGGACAGGCACAGATGATGTGAAATGGGTGGAAGGAATATCCTCATCTATGAGATCACATAACTATATGAATATTCTACATATAAATATTAGAACTTTCATTACCTAAATTTTCACAGTCATTGGAGTAAAAGAAAGGACATAAACTTTTGATGATGTGAATATGAATAAAAAAGATTTTATCAAAGACAGATCAAATCAAATCAACAAATATTTATTAAGCATTTATTACTATGAAGGTGTAGGATATGCATAAAAGTCCATGTTAATAGCAAGTCTTTTCTCTGTCATCTCTCTCATAGTATTATGCCTGTGGACCACAGAGACATGCACAGTATTCTAAAAATCAAATGGGCTATGATTTAAGTACATATATCTTTTTTCTATACATATGTATCTTAGGTTTCCCATGATTCTCAGAAGATGAAAGATCACCTAAAAGGGCAACTCTTATTTTTATATAATATGTCCAAATATTTTCCAGACCTATATAAAGCTATGCAGGGATTTTTAAAGTAGGCTCCATGAATTTGGGTTTTTCTTTCTGTAGTTTGATAATTATTTCAAAATGTAAGTTTTCCTTTGTAATCATTTTTTCTTTTAAAAACATTATTCTGAGAAGTAGTCCATAGGTTTTGCTTGTCCCATGATGCAGAAAAAAAGTTTAAGAACTTATGCTGTAAATGGTTCCTATTCTTCACACACTCAAACTTATACTTGTACACAAATATATATACACAAGCACACATGTTGAAAAGGAAAAATAAATTAATAAAAAATAAAATTCAAACAAAGAATGAGAAACTGGGTTGTAACAGAGATGTGGAATCAAAAACATGGAGATATGAATAGAAAATGATTCATTGTTCCTCTTTTCCTCTAAATCTAAGATCAGAAAATCTTTGAGATTCCATTTAAGGAATATTGAGCTAATCTATAAGAAAATCTCCAATTAGATCAGAATTATAGATTAGCTTCAGCCTGGCACATCTTTATGAGAGAAATGGTAGCCACAGAAGTGCAGCACTTACTGTCCTAATCCAATTAATATGGCACACAGTGAACCATGCATCTGATTATGCCTGACTTTATGCACACACCTAGGCTTTGAGGTATTTAAATCTCAGTTCTATCCTTCAGGAAGTCATTCTATGCAGATTGCAAAAGCTAGTCCAACTCCCCTTTAATTGTTATTTTGGGTATTCTAAGAATGCATTCTATGTTTACCTTAACTTGTCCTGGTTACATATACTTCCAATAAGTTATGTGTTAATATTTACGACCTAAAAGAAAGTATCCCTTGGCAACCTAGTCCCCATTAAGCTGGGATAAGCCCAAGAGTAAAACTAAGCATTTTGGGGTTACTAAATGAGAGACAAATGAAATTATGTTGGACTGATCTTTGCTAAATCAGATGGAAATTCAACTTGATTAGTCTTGTCCTGATATAACCCAAATTATCTCATTACTGTCCACTATAGGAAAATAAGACAGTACCATGTATTCTCAGACCTTATTCATTATTTTTTCACATACTAAAGTCACTGAAATTTAATAGGCTAAATGACTCATATATAAAATTTGCATCTTTGAAGGACTCATGATCAATATCAGTTTGAATTATTTATTTATATTTTTATTTTTATTATCATATTGTACAGTCTGGCCAGTACAGGAATTTCTTCTTATACCAGCTCTCAAAAGATAAATAAGAAGGCAGAATCTATATGAAAATGAGGGATTTAGCATCTTAGTAACTTCTTCAAATGAACCATTGGTTAGACTAATTAATGATAACAGAGAAAAGGATTTGGTTTTGATTAAATCTGAAATTATTTTTCTGCTTGAGAATTGTTCTTGAAGGCCATGGCTAATATTTATTAAGATGAAGGTGAAGGATAAAGGGAGGGGAAAAAAAGCAGAAGGGAAAGTAATACTAAAAGTTAGAAGACTGACATCACAGTTATCCTGTCTCGTCACTTTTCAAGGGCCATGTATCTATTAAAAACAGACTTACAGAATCTAAGAGTTAGGAGGTATCTAAGAGACCAAATAGATTTATCTGTTAATGAGCAAGAATTTCTACTTTTGGATTTCCAACAGTTGGTCATGCAGTTTCTGCTCAAAAGCCTCTTATGAGAGGGAACCAAGTATCAACTGAAACAGCCCATTTCATTTTGGGACACCATAGTAGAACCACTATCCTAACCCTCCTCCCTCCATGTGAGTTAGTCTAATTTCACTTAAGTCATATTGAAACTTACTAGTTCAGAAAACTAAAGGCTCTGACCATGACCATTGCTTCCTCATTGCCTGGGTAACACATAGCCAAGAGAGATCTGAGACTTGGCTGTTGGGTCAACAATGAGTAACTCAGGCAAGTGAGCTTCGCTCAGCTGAATCAACTTGGGGTATCCTGAATGCCTCTCTTTTTTGAATATCTTTCTCATGATATGGCCTTCTAGCCCTGAACAGATAAACTTTTGTTAGATTTGTCTTCCCCTTGCATCAGACTTAACTTTCCTTTTCTCTCAACTTTCATCCATTGTTTCTAGTTTTGCTTTATGGGGAGATAGAAAGAAGGAAATCTAATATTTCCTCCACATGGCAATACTTCATATGGGAAAGCAGCAATCCTGTCTCTTTTCTCCAGACTAAATACTGTTATTTCCTTCCACCTAATGACATAACGTATGATCTCAAGGTCCTTCACCACCCTAACAGCTCTCCTCTGATGATTCTCCAGCTCATCAAAGGCATTCCTAAAATCTGGTTCCCTGAACTGAATACAGTGGTCCAGTTATGTTCTGAGAAAGGTAGAATGTAGCAGAACTACCACCTCTCTAATTCTAGATACCATAACTTTTGAAATAGTCTAATATTGTGTAGCCCATGTAATCTCTGAGGATTCTTATCAAAATCCTCACCTGCACCAGTGAGTCATGTATCCAAAGTCCAGGTATTCCTGAGGGGTGAGTGGTCATTCTCTAATTGAGCCCCTACCAGTGTGCTTTGCTGCAAGAGTATCAGTTAAGCCATATTTAGTTGGCCAGTCTTAAGAACCTTTTAGAAAGGCATATTTACTAAGATGATTCAATGGTAACAATTAGCATAAAATTTCCCCCATTCACTGATAACAGGGTACCCCACAAGGATATTCAGAATCTAGGGGAAAGTAAGCTCAAACTTAGAGAAATAATGTGACAAAGGGATAATTCATACATCTTGCTGCTGAAAACATTTTTTCTCCCATTCATGAGATGCTCAAGAATTTCAAGTTAGGCATGTTATATTTTTTTTTTCATTTCTAAGCTCCTTGTAGAGCCGTGGTTCCAGTCTGTCCTGGGCTTCCAATGTAGACACTGTTCCCTATTACTACAGGAATTTGACAAGAACAGCTGTGGGAAGATTGGAGGTCCAACATAACTAGACCTTTCAAGCTTTTAAGTTCCTCAAAGTTCTATGTGGTGGCGGTGGGGTGGTGCTGCTGGTGAAGGGTACCTGACCAAGACTATATCTAAGGCCTCTCTTTGCCCCACATATGGTTACTCATCAGGAATATGATAGAACACTATATTTGCTCCAGTTTCTGAAGTGAATCTCTTCTAACTCAGTTGATATTTTATAGATGACTCCTAGAATATGATCTAGCTTCCTTAGTCTAACCAATATGATAATTATGCAATGTCATCCTTTTTTTTAAAAAGCCTTTTAGCGTTCATCCCAAGGCCTGTAGCTGATTTATTGACTGAGGTGTGTTTTCACTGAGTTAATGTATAGAGGAAAAACCTTCAAGGAGTTTACTTTTAATGGGAAAACAATGCATATAAGGGAGCTAAAAAGATGGGTAGGGAGGAAGAAGGTAGAATCAGAATTTTGCCTGGGTAGAATCTGAAATGGACCTGGTAGAACAGTGAACATATCTGTCCTGGAAACTTCCCCAAAATGAGGGTTCCAGGAACAGCTCACCAATTGACCAAGCTTTACTCACATGACAGACAGACTCTATCAACTCCCAAAACATTTTGGGTCGAGAGTGTAAGAGAGTTCACTTAGGCACGATATGTTTGAAAAGCTGCATTATGGTAGAGGTTGAATTAGGGCAAAGACTGATATTTTTCTCTGTGTGTCCAAATTCCCTATCTTTCCTATATTTCTAGACAAAAAAACAAGACAGCAGGGTTATAGCCTAATGCAAAGTTTATCTCCTCTCCCTACTGTTTTTTCCCTTTCTTATATCTGTATGATCAGAACCATCTACAAGTAAAATTTTATTTGAGCTAATAAGTTATATGATGGGCTTTGTGACTTTTTTTAAAGGTGCCATCAATGTTGTCATTTTGCCAGGGTTTATGAAGCTTTGCCAAGTTCCACATTTACCTTTGAATTGTCTAGGGAAAACATTTATCTACCTGCAGAAATTGCTTAAAACTGGATAACTCAATCCTACTTACTGTTTCTTCAACACTATCAACACGATAGAATGAGAACTACTCCACTCAATGAAAACTTTGCTGGATAATTCAGAGCTCAGCTTAAAATGTAATGTCATCTACAGAGCACATTTTTCAAGAGGTTGTTTTTATGTTTATTATTAACTTTCTGTAGATTCATTAAAGTGTTAGACTTTATTCTGAATCACTTAAATCTTCCATGAATCTTGCATGTGGAAAATAACCTGGCAGATGCTTAATTTGGGGAAAATGCTTAGTTCTGCATAAAACAACTTTTTCATGAGAAAATGAACTATTAAAAGAAATTATTTATGTGTCTATGAATGCCAATGTTTTGGTCATGTGGAAAGGCATAAACAAAATGTTTCTTCTTTGAAAACTCCTGAGTATAATCTAAGACTTAAAGGTTGAAAAGAATGTGTGGCAAATAAGGTTTTTGGTATTTTTATATAATCAGTCAATAAGCATGATTATGGAGGTCAAACTATAGGCAGATCACTGGATTAATGATGTGGGAAATACAACAAAATATAAAATATAACGTATCAGTCATCTCTTTGGTGAGACAAGACATATACATGTGGAGAGTTTAAGAACAAAAGTAGGAAGTTTAGAATAAATGTCAAAGTATTGGTAAAGAGAATAAAGTTGAAAATAAAGGATCAAAAAAGAGATAGAGATCACTGTAGGCTCTAGGGGACAGGGCAAATTCAATGGATTAGAGTAAAATGGAGGAGGGAGTATTCTTCAGATGATATGAATAGTGTGAGAAAAGACATGGTGAGGAATGATTGGGTGGACTGTGTGGTGGAAATATACCTGTAATCTTTAGAAGTAATGAAGAGATCAATTTGGATAGAATCTGTGTGGTTGTGTTTTGGAATAGCAGGACACAGGTAGGTCAGGGTCAAGTGGCAGAATCCTTTACTGTCAACCTAAAAATGTTCATCTTGAAGACAATAGAAAACTAGTGAAGGATTTTTTTTTGCTTTGTTTTGTTTTTTATTTTAATTAAAAGAGTGTGATGATGAAACCTGCATTTTAGCAGGATTCATTCAATAGTGGTATGCAAGAGGCTTTGAGAAGAAACAAAATGAAGCTAAAGAGACATTAAATGATTATTGAAGAAGTCCAGGCACGCTATAATAATGATGACAAACACAAAATGTATTCCTTCTGAACTAGAATGGTGTCAATGATGTTAAGGAAAACCTTGCAACTTAACAATGTAATTTTACAGTAAAAGCTCCAAAGATTTTATTCAGGGACATATAGCTACAGAAAGGTGTCTAAAAAAAAGATTCCTTCAGAGACATCTAGATAAGGGAAGATTCTAAAGAGGAGGCCTGCTTACCTCACTCATCCCTAAATAAGTTATTTAGAAGAGGTTTTTTTTTTATAAGTTGATAAATTTGTTTTATCTGACAGTCTTGTAAAGCAGATAAAATATTCATTTTTTACTCTGCAGTTAAGCTTTAAGGTAGACAGTTTGGAGGACTGACCCAATTTTATGGAAATAAATATGATGTGCTATATACATTGATGTGGAGTCTTGTTCTAAAATGTAGTCTCTCATGTAAAGAGAGAAAATATAGAACTCTTTTCTCTTTTCCTCCACATTAGGAAAGGAAAGGAGATACCAATTCAAAAAAGGATAGATAATTGATGGGAGTTAATACCTACTTGAGTAGAACTAAAGAAAATCATATAACCATGTTGACTGTATATATTACACATTTCTGTTATCTAATTTTTACTGGGCTCCCATGAAAGAAAGGCAGTTCTTTTGTTCCTCTCCAATTGATTTCCTATCTCACATCCCATAGAATTTTCTTTTGCCATTAATACTTCCCTACCCTTTCAGCTGTGGACCACAAACCCCTTTTTATGGCAAAATTGTCATCATATGACAAGGACTGCCCATTCTCTTTATCCCAAAATGTCATCCCCTACAGTCTACTACTTTCGTCCAGTATCTAATAAGATTAATCTTTTTTTCCCTCTGAGACTAACTCGTCTGCATAGGCTCTTAATTGCATCTCTTGGCATCTTTTCAGCAAACTGATCTCCCTCTCCCTCTCTCTTCCCTTCCCTTCCCTTCCTTCCCTTCCTTCCCTTCCCTTCCCTTCCCTTCCTTCCCTTCCCTTCCTTCCCTTCCTTCCCTTCCTTCCCTTCCCTTCCCTTCCCCTCCCTTCCCTTCCCTTCCCTTCCCTTCCCTTCCCTTTCCTTTCCTTCCCTTCCCTCCCCCCACTTTGTACTTGTATCTTTTCACTGGTCAATTCCTCATAAATTACTGGAATCGTTACCTCATCTATTCTGTAATGAACTTCAAGATGTAACTCAAATGGGGCAGCTAGGTGGCTCAGTATGTAGAGTACCAGTCCTGCATTCAGGAGGACCTGAGTTTCAAATCCTGCCTCAGACCAAGCATTTGACAATTACTAGCTGTGTGACCCTGGACAAGTCACTTAACCCCAATAGCCTAAAAAAAAAGATGTAACTCAAGCATATCTACGTGGTCTCTTTATTTCCACAACCCCTCAAGCCCTCCCTGCCTAACTACTTCATATTTACCCACAATGTACTTACTCTTTATATATTTATCTAGGTATATTCAATTTCCCCAATAGAACATCAATTCCTTGAAAATAGGAATTGTTTCAATTTTTTAAATTTGTGTCCTCAATGCCTACTCTAGCAATGTTGTTGTTCAGTCATTTTTTAGTCATGTCTAACTCTTAGTGACCCCCATGTGGGGTTTTCTTGGCAAATATACTAAAGTGATTTGCCATTTCCTTCTCCAGTTCATTGTTCAGATGAGGAAACTGAGGCAAACAGGATTAAATGACTTGCTCAGGGTCATACAAGTAAGTGTCTGAGGCCAGTTTCGAACTCATGAAGATGAGTATACCTGACTTCAGGCCAGGTGCTCTATTATCCTGCACCACATAGCTGTCCATGTATAGTAATTGCTGTTCATAATAAACCAATAGTACATATTCAGTATGTGTTTGATTCGAGGCTATGGTGTGGCCAAGGAGAAAGAAGTATAATAGAATTATAGAACTGGAAGTGATATTGCAGATCATCTAATTGTAATCTTATATTTTAATGATGAGGAAACTCAGACTAACAATGGTTAAGTGACTTATCTAAGATCACACAGGGAGAAAATAAGTGAACTGAGGTTTAAAATCAAGACTTGAAATACAATGTCTTCTCTTCTATACAAAGTCAATATGGGGCTTAAGTAACTGGAAGAATGTCTTTGAGGGAAAATAGGAAATCACTGAGAAAAGTTCCTCTTTCAAAATAATAACGTCTCTTTAGACATGTTGTGTTTGAAGTTATCATTCAGCATAATATTTACTAGGTAAGTGGATCCTAACTGAGAAGAGAGGTTTGGGTTTGAGATTCAATTCATTTGGAAGTATTCTCAGTTTATAAGACAAATGTGAGTTCAAAAAAGTTGTCTCCAATATGGACTTCTCACATTTTTATTTTAAATACTAATTTTTGATCTAATTTATTATAAAATTGAACATTTGTTCTGATGACGATGATGATGATGATGAAGATGATGACTGAAGCAACAATAGCATTAACTGCAAGTTATAGAGCACTTTAAGATTTGTAATATACTTTACAGCCATTAACTCATTTGGTTACCTGTATGACCTTAGGCAAGTCATTGAATTTCACTGGACTTGGTCCTCAGTTTCCTCTTCAGTAAAATGAGGAAAGAGGCCAAGGTAGCCTCTGAAATCCCTTTCATTTTTGACCTATGATTTTATAATCTTATGAGCCTCCCAGAAACCTAGGAAAATACCATTATTATACCCATTTTACATGCGAGGAAATTGAGGCTCAAAGGGGTTGTGACAATCTGTTATAACCCATATATCATCAGATAACAGTTTTTTTAAACAAATATTAATATGTTTTTGAATATAACAATACTTTAAAAGACGTCTGTTTAAAGGAAACTTAGCACTTTAGTAATACAATGTTAGATAAAATTAGATAGTATGGTTTATTGCACAAACTCAGACTAGGAATTAGAAAAACTAGGGTTTTGTAATAGCTCTACCTATTTTATATTGGATAAGTTTCATAAGTCTCATTTTCAAGTCTCATTTACACTCATATATTCTGGAATTTTTTTTTCTTTTTTAATGAATGCATTCATCATCTTTGAAACTGGGGAAAAGAGAAATGTACTAGAGATGACAATTCAAAATGGAACAGTTAATGAAACCACAAAAGAAAGCATTCACTTAAACACCCAACAGGGGAAACCTGAAATTCTATAAAGCAAGTTTCAGAAGCTTTGATTTAATGTATATTACCAAATAGGGCATAGGGATTAATATTTTTGCTTTATTTCCAGAAGCATTTGTCAGGTTACATAATTAAGTGGACCATCTTTCAATAATGTCCATATGTGTATGTGTATATGTATGAATACACACTTATGCATTTCATGTCAATCAAAGGAGTTTAAACTTTTTTCTCAAGGCAGAAGGAGTCATTGTAGGTTTTTGTTTTTTGTCACGGGGTGATCTATGGAAAGGTATATGTATGTATATGTTTAACCACACTCATATATGTATATATTTATTTACACACACATACATATATTAGAACCTATCATGTTGTCGAGTAACTAAATCTAAAAGTTTAGCAAATAGTTTATCAGTTCATAAAGATAAAAAGTTAATATATTTCACAACTGATTTCCCTCTTGGTTTCCTCTACTTTGCTAAACTCATTACATAGAGTTTCATATACATTGATCATACAAAGCTTCAAAAGTTCAGAAAACTACAATTCTTTCAAAAAATGTAATATTAGAAATATGACAAGCTAGAAGAAGTTCTTAGAAACCATAACACAAGTCAGGAATATGTATCAAAATAATTGGATTCAAAGAGTAGGAAATTATATTTAATTTATACACACACACACATGTATACATGCATATATAAAATCAAAATTTGTCTTAGGAACTCAGCCAATATAACATACCTCATCTTTACCAGCAAACCTATTTTGCTTCCCTAGTTCCCTATTACTTGCAGATATCTCCTTATCTTTACATTTGCGGTCATCCTTGATGTTTTCCTCTTTACATACCCAATCAGTTACCAAGTCCTGTTTGTTTTATTCTACAAAATCTTTGACAGCCATTTCTTTCTTTACATTCTCATTGCCTCCTCCATATCAATGTTGTCAGTCTTCATCACCTCACACAAGGGCTGTTTCAACCAGTTTCCCTGATTCCAGTACCTTCTTCTAATCATTGCTGCATAGCAGTGCCAGATTAATCTTTCTAAAATGCCTTTTTATAGACCACAAAACAAAACAAAAACAAAAACAACAACAATATTCAATTACTCCTTTCTAAACTCCAGTTGATTGTCATTTAATGCCTTTGAAAATTTCTAGCCTACCTGCTCTTCAATCTTATTCTTTTCAAAAGGGATTACCCACAATTCCCCTGGTTTATCTCATCATTCTTTTGCTTTTCCCCTTAACTAGAATGCCTTCTTAACTTCTCTCAAATGGTTTCTTCTGTGAGACCTTTTCCAAACCACCCTTGCTCTCTATGATAATTCCTTGTCATGAATTCCTCTTGCAGTTCTTTCTCATATCAGTATCTTGTTGCATCACTGTGTTTATACCATCTACTTTCCCCCATACCATCTAACAATATCAGCAGCAGTAACAATGCCATTTATATAGCACTTTAAGGTTTCCAAAATGCTTTACAACCCTTGTCTCATTTTTATCTTCACGATAACCCAGGGAGGTAGATTCTATTATATCCCCATTTTTCAAATATGGAAACTGAGGTAAATAGTTTAAGTGACTCATCTAGGATCACGTAGCTACTATCTAAGGTCGTATTTGAACTCGTCTTCTTGACTCTAGGTGTAACAACAAAGTTAACAAAAAAATTGATATAGTCAATCCATCTGATAAGGTATACAAAATACTTTCCTGGTAGTTACATCTGAAAGAATATGGAAGTTTAGAAGTAGAATCAGATTACTGAAAAAAAATGTTGAGTGATGTTAGCTAAGAGATCCACAGACAGATTCAAATTTGTACTTTTATTGCTAACTCCGAAGTCAGCTACACTCTTTCTAAAAAGATAGCAATAGATACTAGATTTGAGATTTCTTTGTTAGAAAGAGCTTCCATATGGGGAAATTCTCTCTGACAATGCATGTTATCAAATTCTCTGCAATTTATGGTCTTAGAAAATTTTCCAGGGGACACTACGACATTAAATGACTTGCCCAGGGTTATACAACATCAACATATGTAACCAATATATGGCAGAGATGGAACCTGAACCCAGTATCCTGGCTTGCATAGTGGCTCTTGATAGAGAACATCACTGCTCTCCAGGGAAGTATATTTCATTACCAGTTCCCCCTGACTATTATTAATAATAGTAATAATATTACTACTCATAAAAAATAAAGACTAGCATTTTGTAGCATTTTTAGTTGTGCAAAACATTAAATATATTCTTATTTGTCTGCTGCTTCTCACAGTTCATCTGTGCTTTAATATTCCTTCCTTTTAAATCATTGTAATGACTGTTTCAGTTTTTCTTGAATTGCTTCTCCAGTTCATTTATTAGACACTATTCCACTTTTGGTGTAATTCTTATTTAACCTAACCACAACCCCCTAGATATCAGGAATTTTCTTTTGCTTTGTGGATGTCTCTAATTTCCTCCTACTTCATCTTCTGTGAAGGATACAATTAACTTTTATGAAGTTATTCCAGTCGAATGCTAACCCATTTTCTTTTTGTGTAAAAGTTGTACTGTGTCAACTTTCCTTTATAGGTCCTAAGTTTTCACTTCTCTCAGGAAGTAGTGGCCCTCCAAGACTTCCTATTTACATAGCTTCTGAATTCACAGTTTATCAATGGTCTCAGACTTTCATTTGCATAGATATTGGTTTTACAAGACATTAATGTATACATTTGTGTATTAAATATACACACATATACATATACACACACAAATGTATAAATTATGGGTAATTTTTGTGTATGGACGGAAGGGTTTATTTATATATTTTGCTCTTTTCTTCCTTTACTCATTCAGTCAAGCAGTCACATATTAAGTTACTGGTCAGTACATAAAAAGTATTATTTACCCTTTTGCACCCTAGGGTTACCTCCTCTTTAATGGTAGACCTGCATCTGTCTAGTCAACTGGCTGAGGTTCATTCTCCTTCAGAACTATGACCTCATATCATAGATAAATGATTTCTCTTGTTTTGTTCAGTCATTTTACAGTCATATCTGACTTTTTGTGACCCCATGGGGGGTTTTCTTGGCAAAGATATTAGAGTGGTTTGCCATTTCCTTCTCCAGTTCATTTTTACAGGTGAGGAAACTAAGGAAACAAGGTTAAATGATTTGCCCAGGGTAACACCACTAGTAAGTGTTTAAAGTCATATGTGAACTCAGGTCTTTCCAAAACCAAGCCTGGTGCTCTATCTACTGCATCACCTAGCCAACTTCATATATAAATGACAGTAATTTATATTACTCTATATATTATTATATCAATGGGAATCCTTATAAATACTTTCATTAAGTGAATCCTATAAAATGTTTAGCTTCCATTTATATAGGGCTTTAAGATTTGCAAACCATTTTTCATACAACATTGTAGGGTAGACAGTACAAGTATTACACCTCCACATTCAAGACAAAGAGATTGAGACTGAGAGAGGTTGTGATTTTACAAGATTTACCCAGCTAGTAGAAGTCAAGATAACAAACCTGAGCTTTCTGACTCTTGATTAGTACTTTTTTTTAAATCTATATCAAGCTGATTCTCAATAAGTAGAGCAAATATACTCTTCCACCCAATATTCTTTTTGGGAGATTTAATAGTTAGTACTTTCTCTTACTATATTCTGCTATTCTGCTTAAGTAGCAAAAATTGGTATAATGAGATTCCTCTAGTAGGTTAACTTGCCAAATACAATATTTCAGTATTTTCTTGAGCTCTGACATTAAAAAAAAATGTTTTGTTAGGTTATGCGTTCCTGTGCAGACAGATTATCGGAGCACCTGCTTTGTTCATGTGATGTCTTATCATGTTGGAGACAAAACCATCAAATATTATTAAAATTTATTTATCTCAAGTCAGAGTCGAGATTTCCAAGTAGAAATGGTGAGTTGCAAGGTGCCAGAGCTCTAAATTTCATTACTAAAGCAGGTGTCAAGATTTGGCATTCAGTGGTAGTGTTGGTGATAGCTGTATTATATAAATCTGAAGGAAGTACAGAAATATACATTTAAAACAGTAGCTTGGTGTTAAGATGATAACATTTTTGAGGACTTCAGCTTCAAAAAGGAAATAACAGCCACTCCTGTCTTAATGTCAGTGCAGATATAATTTTCTTTTTTTTACTGAAGTGGTCAATAAGGAAGAGCTTCTGCTATCAGGGGTGCTCTTCCCTTATTCTTTTGATTTGTCCCTCTCCAGAAGTCTCAGGCTATCCAGAACCTATCCAGAGGGCCAGGTGGAAAGAGCAACATGATCACTAATAGTGTTTGGGTAATTTGGGACTGAAAAACTAAAATCCTTCTGGTTAAATGGAGGATCCCCAGGCCTTAGAATCTGCTTTGCTTCAAACTTTTAAGGTTATCAGATGTTACCATCTGTCCAACTGACTTATTTTCTGCACCGTTGGAACCATCACATAATCTGCCAATACACCCTAAAGATTACTTGAACATCCCTTCTTCCCTGCTATTGAAATCTTAAGACTTCTGAACCTTTCCATCCACTTTGCAGTGGAATTCTGTTCTATATGTTGTTTCCTCCAATTAGAATGTGAACTCCTTGAGAGAAGGAAGTATCTCACTTTTCTCTCTGTATCCTCCTACATGTTCAGAATGGTGGCAAAAAAAAAGCATTTAAGAAATATTTTTCATTCATTAATAGTCACAGAAATAACTTGAACTCCATTAGAGAAAAATAAAATAGATGCAAAAACAAAACAAAACAAAGGAAATGAGGAAAGAATACTAGCCAGAAATTCAGAAATTTTGCAACCTGGTTTAGTGCCAAAAAAAACTGTCTCATTAAAAAAAAATCCATTTTTTTTTGGAATGACATATAGATCAATGTAGAGTGATAAGATTTATTTGCAATTTTTTGATAATATGCTGCAGTCTATCTATCTGCCACAGATCTCTTTATTAAACTTTTGATGTGCCATAATGTTGACACTGAACTTACAGTATTCCATGACTTGCAGTTATATGGTATGTTAGAAATATGGAGTTTATTCCAAGGAGAAGTTTATGGTAATAAAAAGAACTGAAATATTCCACATACATGCCAAGAATACTTTCTCTTTCCTTTTCAGTTTTAAGTACTGCACACTTTCAATCTGTAATATCTTACCAAGGTGTATGAGTGTGTGTATGTGTATGCATATTTATAGGAGATCAATGGCTCATCTATCTAACTGCCTACCACCATCTGTGCAATAGGCATTCCTCATCTACTTATAATTTTCATCCACAGAGAGCTGATTCAGAAATGACTCCCATTACTAGTTACCAATGTAATGAGTCATTTGCTGTCTATTAAAATTTCTGTGTTAATTGAGATGTCAATTTCTCTTTTTTGTGATGTTATTTAGTGCTAACTATGTCTGACTCTCATCTTGAATAAAGTATTAATGATATAGATTTGTGGAATTTATAAATGTTACATGTCTTGGGCCTCTTTTGTTTCTTTACCCTCAGTCATATTTTTCAATATATTTTTCAAAAACCTTCCCCGTATTCAGTTTTACATTAAAGTCACTAAGTGCTAAAGTTCATGATGATTTAATTTGATGGGCTTAGCAAGTCTTCATAGAATTTAGCATGAACATGACAATGTAAGATGATCAAATTATCTTCCTTGATGTCTTTGGAACTTTAGAGCAGCCACCTCCATCTACCTCTTCATTTGGCTTTCAAAAAAGTCCCTATGAGCTATCATTCCATTTATATTACCTGGCATCATTTATTCCATGAATGTCAACAATAATATTATTCAGTTCCTCCAAAGGTATGTTAACCCATGGTTTTTGAGTGATGGCCTTACATTTAGAGAACTTTTACTGAAGTTCATACTTACAGCTAGTCTACAAATTATGTGCTTCTTAGTAGTCTCTCCAACATTTTCTAGCATTCTATCATCTTCTCTGCAGAAGCAAAAGGTACCACATAGGACTAAGACCCATTTTGCATATTTCTTCTATAAGGGTTTCCATGGCAAAAGGCTTTATTATCTAGTAGTCAGCCTAATATTAATGGACCTTTCCTCACAGAGCTAGACAGATTAACAGAAGGCTCACACATCTTATCACTAGAACTGTATTTAATGCTTTTCCATTATAATAGCATATGTCAGAGTATGTGTCCTATTGATATAAGTTTTGAGAACCCAAGGTCACTTTCATGCCGTAGCAGAACATCGGAATGAAATTTTTGTGGAAGACTCCAAAGGTAATAGAGAATTTGCCAATGTGAATCTTCTGTTATCTGTACATAAAACTAATTTTGGATGTGCAAAGATATCATTTTACTCTTCTGCCTCATTTTTTGTTGCAGAATATTAGGGTTCTCATAACAGTTCCCTCTTCTAAAGTATAATAACCAGTTTTCTAGGGCCCTGCTCCTTTCCTAATGGAGTAGCTACTTCTCTTTTCACTTCCAGGTCCCTTTGGAATTTAATAGAGACCTCAGAGAGTCATTAATATACTTATTTAATATTTTATATGCTATAAACAAGAGGGAGCCATAAAAAGTGAAGGGATGTAGTTTACATGGTCAAATATAACAATTTTTAGACTAACCACTGAGGAACTTATGAAATGTAACTTCCTAGATAGAAATTGACAGTTTCTCCAATAAAAAATAATCTCTGAAGATGCAATGCTTTCAAAAACTATCATTCTCTCTGGGTTTGCACTTGAAAGGCCTCTAAAATTGCCACTATTTAAATAAACTGCTAGAGCTGAGTCCCTACAGATTGTAACCTCTCCTCCTTGTAATGGTGAAGCTTTTATACAAAGAGCTGAACAACTTAGAGCAAAACAATTGAAATGCCATTATTCTGGGGGAACCAAGTATGCAGGGCCAGTGGACACTGGTTATTCTTTTGCTGAAATAAAATTGATAGAGAAAGTTGATCATCTGTAAGTAGATTATAGTTTGATTGTCATTCAGTAAAAATTGAATTGCTGATGGGTATCAGAGCTAATCCTACATTATTAATACACACAGTTTAATGCTGTGAGTTCTCACTTCAATAATCTTCAAATCTGCTAAATTTCAAAGAAAGAAGTTAAAGGTTTGGTTCTGGTTGTCTAAAAGACTTAATGACAGTGCAATTTCAAAATTTTATGTTACCTGACTTGTGGGTGTAAGCTAAAGGGTTAAATAAAAGGAGTTAATTAAAAGGTCCAGAGATTAAAGATTAAATAAAATAAAAGGCACAGCCAGTGGAACTGTTTATCATTGGCTTGGGGAGTAGGAATCAAAATTCTGAGCCAGGATTCAATATTAGTTCCTATTATACTTTTTACCTGGACAAGATATCTCTAACTTTGGTGGCTATGCCGACCTCAGGTTAGAGCAACGCCTGGTCTGTTTTCTTCTGGAACAAAACACAAGTCTGACGCCTGAAGGTACAGCAAATGCTTATTGCAAACATCACCTTTAAGTTAACTTTGCAATTACCTCTCTCTCCACCTTACTCAAACACATGAACATAGTCCTAAGAGTAGAAAAGACAATTAATAGATATTTATTGGATTTAATAGAACAAGAGAAAATTTAAGGTCAGTTACAATTTCACTGAATCAAGTCAGCAGCTCCTTATTGAGATATTATCGTAGGACCATGTGTCACTTCTCACCATTTTTGAGTGGCATCTCTGGGGTGAGAAGAGGGACTTGATTAATTATGTCAATAAATATAACACTAAGAAAGTTAGCTTCATAACATACATTTAATACATATTATAAACTCCTAAGTAATATCCAAGTGGAGCTTTTAAAATTAAATGTGTTGTCCAGAGTACTTAACACTCTGAGCTGCAAAATGTTATTTAACTAAATAAATATGGATTGATTGCAACATGAGCTCCTTGAAAGTAGGTAATATCTTACTCTTCTATGTTTATCCTAAGGACTTAGGACAGTGCTTTTAATATATAAGTACTTATTACATGCTTCATTCATTCATTCACTCGTACTATATAATCAGAGACTTGGGTGATAACTATACATTACAAAGTTATGTGCATGGGGAAATCTGGGGAAATCTGGGGAAATTAATCAGAAAGGAGGTTCACATAATTCTTTGATGAAACCAAACTTAATTTCTTGTTTTGCTTTTATGGTACATTCCATCTCTTCTTCCTGTTCCTTGTTTTCTGAGCAATGTATTAAAATATACTATTGTGTGAATTTTGTGATGCTTGTCATACACTGTATACCTCTTATTTACTATCTAAACCAAATAATATGCATCTGTCTCAAATGAGAGTCCTACTGGCTGCAGGAATAGATGGCAATGTCTGAATGAATTTTCTGCTTCTCTTATATACTGGTTGTATGACTATGACGAAGTCATTTAACCTCAGTCAGTTTGGTAAGAATGTAAGTTATCAATGATTTGCTGATCTGTATTTGTGGAATGAATTTCAATACAGAGAACTCCCCACACTATTGAAATCCCAGGCAAGGACCAGTCTCTCCTGAGGGAAGAAAGAAGGAAGGAAGGAAGGAAGGAAGGAAGGAAGGAAGGAAGGAAGGAAGGAAGGAAGGAAGGAAGGAAGGAAGGAAGGAAGGAAGGAAGGAAAGAAGGAAAGGAAGGAAGGAAGGAAGGAAGGAAGGAAGGAAGGAAGGAAGGAAGGAAGGAAGGAAGGAAGGAAGGAAGGAAGGAAGGAAGAAAGGAAGGAAAAGTAAAGGAAGTAGGGGAGAGAGCGAGGGAAGGGAAGAGGAAGGATAATAATAGTTCGTTTTTATATAGGCCTTATATTACTATATTAATAAACTTTGAGTCAGGAATATTTGAGTTCAAATATGATCACCTATACTTACTAGTTATGTGACCCTGGACCAGTCACTGAACCTTCCTTAGGTTTAGTTTCCTTATATCTAAAACAGGCATAATAATATAACCTTCTTCACATGTGATAACAGATCTAGAGCTAGAAGAGCCCTTTAGACAGTTTCCATTTCTACTTGTACCACTCTGATTCCTGATCAAATAAGATAATATATGTAAAGCAGTTTGCAAACCTTAAAATATTACATGAATGTTAGCTATGATGATGATGACACTTTAACATTTTCAAAGTGCTTTTTGCACATTACCTTATTTAATCCACACAACAACTTTGTCATGTAGATGCTATTATGACCTCCATTTTATAGACGAAACTGAGATTCAGAGAGAGTAAATACATTTACCAAGGTCAAACAGCTAATAAGAATCTGAAGCAAGATTTGAGCTCCAGTTTTCCCCACTCTAAGTATGACACCCTACTTACTATGCCATGCTGATCCTCAAATGTAGGAGTGAAATGAAAATAAGTATCTGACTTTGATTAATTCCTTTCTTTTTATATCCATATGAAATAATAAATATATGGTATAAATCAATGATATAATGTTGTTGATGAGATATTATTAAGGCTATTTACTTTGGCAAAATTTTGACTGTGATTAAGTAACATTTTAAATGGAAATACTGGAGTTGTATTTCAACAAAACAAAAGTAAAATGATTACTTACAGAACAGTTGTGTGACAGGTTCCAGGGGTTCAAATTTTGTTGTAACTTATCATGCTTTTTAATCAAAACATCTGCTTAATTTTGCCAAACAGATGGTAAATTCTTACAGTGCTACAAACTTCTATGACCAGCAATAGACATAGAATTGAATGTATGGGAATAAAGTTCTTGTCTATATGGTTCTCATAAGGATGAAAAAGATTGAACAGAACCTTGAGGGTTATAACATGGTGTAGGTCTAAGAGTCTGAAAGCCTGGTTTCTAATATTAACCCTTCATTTGATCTTGGGCATCTCATTTAATTTATCTGTGGCTTGTTTTCTTCTTCTGTCAAGTGAAAGGTTTGGCCTAGAATATCGCTGTTACTTCCTAAGCCCTCAATATAAGTATATACCTATTTATACTACACACACACACACACACACACACACACACACACACACACACACACGTGAAATTAGAAAACAGGCAGATTTATATTTTTCCTCCTTTTGCCAAGGGGCTATAATTAAACTCTCACTGTTTTGCCTCAGTGTAACTCATACCTTTTAATTTACAATGTATCATTGTCATCTGCATTGAATTTTTTTTTAAAGAAGTATTTAGTTGAGATTCAACAGTGTTGAATTTCCTTCTAACTCTGAGATTCCATGATGCTGAAATATCTGACGTTTATATAATACATTTAAGTTTCGTATTAAAAATTAAGCATTCACATTTAAATTGATACACATAACAATTAAGCAACAAGCATTTAGTAAGTGCCTACTACGTGCCAGACAATATAACAGTATAAGGGTAGAGATCCCAACATCAAACAAAAGGCCCAAACATCTTCAGTGAATCAATTACTCAAAAGTGAACTAGGTGTGAAAAGTCCTTAATTGATGTGAAAGATTCCTAGGAGCTTTGGGTGACTGAATAAAGTCATAACACACTATATAGGAAGTATCTTGTGATTGGTTCAAGAAGATCATCATAAACCTTTTTGAGTACATGTGAAAATAAAATTAAAAAAAAAACCTTAGTTCTTTTGAAGCCAGTAGGTATAGTAGGAGAGGACTAAAAAAATGGAAGCTGGGGATTCCTAGCTCCTGAGAGCAAGTGGCTCTTGAGTAGAGTGCCTCATCCTCTTTCTTCTCCCCTCCCCATTAAATATGTTACCAAAGAGGCTTGACTAGTCAGAGACAGTGCATCTAGCTGTTAAAAGAGAGAGCCATGAAAGAGGCGCATGGAATGTCTCCTAAGAAAAGGAAAAGTATGTAAAGGCAGAATTCACTGCCACTATCAGAGTTTGACCTTATAAATTGAATAGAATAGTGTTTCATTACCTATGTTAACTTTAAGTTTAGTATAATTTCCTTGCTTATTTCTCTTGTTAACATATAATAATTTTGTTAATTAACAAATTAAGGAATTCAATATTGTTGAGAAATACCAGAAGGAACTGTGATTTTTGTCTATGGGTGAATTCCCTATAGCAATGCAAATCCAGAGACAGACTGTAGGACATCCCTAAAGTGCATGAAGGATCCCACTGATAGTGTTAGGAAAAACAAATGTATGTATGTATGTATGTATGTATGTATGTATGTATGTATGTATACATATAATAGGTATATGTATATATAAAAATAAATAATAGGTATATATATGTGTGTGTATGTGTGTATACATATATATGTATGTATGTATATATTTGTATGTGTATGTGTGTGTGTGTGTTTTTTTCCCTAACTCCAAACCCAGCACTATCCATTTTGGCACATCTCCTCTATTGTTGGGCATTCAAGAAAACAATTTGTAGATAAACTAATTTAGATCTATGACTCACATAACTCCTACAACAAGCTATAATTTGGATTATTGAGATAAATTAAAGAGAAAAAAATATCAAAAGAGAATGGGATAGTGTAATTCCAAAATAGGAGATTAATTGATATCAAAGCAAAGGGAGAAAGCATTCAGGCTACTCACTTAACCTAGTAGTACTTTAAGCAACTTCCCAAGATAATAACTTTTCCAACATACCAACTTAGCATTGGTAGAGGGAATTTCCTCATTTGGAAGTTCAGGTCTACTCCTCATCTATATCACTGTTTGTTGTATCCATTATATAAAAGATAAAAATGGACAATTCACAAAAGTGAGTACTCTCAGAGTACTCAAAAAATGCCCAACTTCAATAAATAAAGGAATTAAAATTTAGGCAATGATAAGGCATCACTTCATACTCATTTTTTTTTTGGGTGGTGGATGGTTGAAGTTCATGTTAGTGTCAGGGTTGAGGGGAGGAATTTGTGGTGATGATGTCCACTTTGGTGTGAGCAGTCTGACAGCAGCTAGGATCACAGCACTTCCTTCTAGAGATACCATTTTTTTGGCAAAATATCTCAAGGAAGAGATTATGAAGAAAAGAAGGATTTTTATGAAGATCATAGATCACTAAACTAGAGCCAGGAGAGATCTCAGAGGGCACCTGTTCGTGGCCTTGTACAGTGGGTATAGAACTGCCCTGGGCCTTGTAACCCCTGAATTCAGGTCCCACTTCTGCCACATCACTGTGTCATTGAAACCATAGTCTTGCCCCATCAAAGAGCTCATGCTCTACAGCAGGGCTTCTTGACCTTTTTCCACTCATGACCCTTCTTCACCAAATAAATTTTTATGTTACCCCGGGTATATAGGTATATAAAACAGGTATACAAATCAAACAATTATTGATATTAAATTATAAAGAAATTTATTTTTAAATGATTCTTTGGTACATGTGTAATTTTGCCATTTATTAAAGACAAAAGCAAATTTGCATACCAATGAGATAGATGTACTTATTTATTTTTACATAAAGAATTGAATCTTGGTGGAATATCTGATGCTTGTATTTTGGTCATTGCCAGTTCAAAAGCCTTTTACTGTTGCCAAACTTTTCTTGACTCCTACATTCAGTTACATGACGCTATATGGGGTCGTGACCCACAGTTTAAGAAGTGCTGCTCTAGAGCAGAGTTGTTAAACTCCCTGCCAAACTAGATTAAAATGTCATTGGCAAATGTTTAATATCATTATGTGGCCTGCATGGATATGTTTCTCTTTAAGTTTGAAACCACTGTTCTAGTAAGTTATAATATATATATGATTGTGGTATATAAGGATATCGAATGGACCTGAGATTTTGTTCGAATAGGGAAATACAAGAGGCAAAAATCTCCTTTACCCGTTTAGATCACACCTTCTCTACAACTTAAGAATCTTAGAAAGAAAGCTGGAGATCTGTGTCTTGTTTATCTTTGCATCTCTCCCAAAGCCTGCAGAATGCTTTACCTGTAATAGTTATTTAATAAATGTACATTGAATGAATGGTAACATGAGTGAATTTAGTTTAAAAAAAATAGACTGATAACTAGGGAACATATAAAAGACTAAAAAAACTGTAACGGATTATGTACGTAGATGTAAATATGTGTGTGTTTTTATTGTTTTTAGTTCATACCTTTGATTCCATTGGTGTAGGTAGTTACATACTTTTAAAAAAAGGAGAAGAAAAACAACTCTTTGGCAACTTAAAGTCATAGCTGCCAGGAGCATTGAGAGGTTTAGTAACTGGCCTATGATCATGTAGTTGTTCTCCATCAGAAGGACAACTGGCACCAAAGTTGTCCTAACCTCAGGGCTCTGTCAGGCTGCCTTTTATATATGTCATTATGAAACATATACATAAAGAAAAATATGAGAAGAATGTCTATATAAATTAGCCCAAAGTAGGGGGAAAAAGGAGTGCTTTATATACACCGACAACTGCCCTTAGGCATAGGAAATAGCACTGAACTTGAAATCAGAGGCCTGGGTTTGAATTCGGTGTCTGTTTAAAAAAATCTATCTGTGGAGATTTCTTATTATGGTAGGAAATTCTTGCTATATGGATTCTGTGGTTTACTTTTAATTATGTAATTAATTTAAAAGGAAATGCAAATTTGAAGGGTGAAAAACAATCTCAGGCATAGCTTCCTATTCTGAAGCTTAGAAATTTGAAAAAGAATCAGAAGAACTGTCAGAGGTTGAGGAAGAGGTGGGGAACTGCTTTCTCAAAAATGTAGAAAAACTGAAGAGTATCAAAGAGGGTGGCTCCATCTTTCATGTCCAAGAGATGTTGCACCTCTTTTGGTCCTCAAAGAATCCTTTTTGGTTTTCCCCTGGGGCTAATATAGGGCTCCTTCCTCCCTCAAGCCTTCTAATCTGCCCAGTTGTTAGCGCTTTCACTCTCCTTAGTTTTTCTCGCTCTATAATTAGCTGAATACTTATTGTGCTCCTCAGTAGACTCTAGATTGTTAAGATTTTGTCTTTGTAGCTCTAGCTCTTTGCCTGCAATAGAATGTGAGCTTGATGCCTATTTCTTGAATTGCATCAGATTCAGTTTGTGTGTCACTGGTTTCTATCAGAGATGCATTGAAGTGGTGTGATGGGGAGCATTTACACCTTCGAAATCAGTAAACACTACAAATCAGGGTTTCATTGTAAGTGAGTAATGGTGAAAATGGTAGTAAAACAGATTACATTTAAAAGTGTGTCCCTCATCAAATTTCTTCTCCCAGAGAGCTGGTTGTTAAATATTTTCCAGCACAGCTCTGGTTCAAATTCTGATAGTGGTACCTGCATAAGCTGGGACAAGTCGCTTCATTTCTCTGACCCTCATTTTCTGTGTCTGTGAATCAGGCTTTTGAAATAGACCAGAAAGTCTTAACCTTTCTTATGTACCTCTTTGTCAGTGTGTAGTTGAGTCATTTCAGTCATGTTCAAGTCTCTATGATCCTATGGGGTTTTCTTGGTTTGCTGTTTCCTTCTCCAATTCATTTTACAGATGAGCAGCTGAGGCACACAGAGTTGTGTGACTTGCCCAGGGTCACACAGCTAGTAAGTGTCTGAGGCTATGTTTAAACTCAGGTCTTCCTGACAACGGGGTGGGTACTCTATTCACTGCACCGTTTAGCTGCCCTCCTCAGTGTGGTGAAACCAATAGGTCACTTTTCAAAGTAATAGTTTTAAACACATAAAATAAATACACAGAATTACAAATGAAGCTAATTCTATTTAAATACAGTTTTCTAAATTAAAAAAAAACAAATTTACATACTCCTAGGTTAAGCAAACCTAAGTAGATTGTTTCTACAATCCTCAGCACTAAAATATGTGAACATGTATGTGTGTATATGCATGTGTGTATATATATATATATATATATGTATATATATATATATATAAATACACGTATATTTGTTGCTGTTGGTAATTATGTATATAACTTAGTATTGAATTTGATCATATATGTGAAGGGTCTTTGAAAAGCTAAAAGTAGGATAAAATAGAAAGAGGCTATGATCATAAAGCATGTTAGAAGGCTCACAAATGAACCTTAAAGAGGAAGTTATTGTTCCTACCAGAGCACAATAATTTATTGCAATCTATACATCCTTGGAACTGCTACCTCTTTCTTCCTGAAGGATAGTGTGACTTCATTTTTTTCACCCACTGTTATTGCTATGAATGCTACCAGAGTTAGCCCCAGGAAAAAAGTTTGAAGGAGGTACTTGTTCATTTTCAGCTTTTCCCAGTTGCCATTTCAGTGATCATCTCTTTCTTCTCTTTTCTTTTCTTCCTGAGTTGTGTCTCCCTCATATCGCTGTCCCCCACCTTCCTCTTCAGAACAGGTACTGTCCTTCTGGAATTCACTCTCCAACCTGCCCCAGGGGGGAGGCTTAGCAGTGGTGTATTTGAGCAAATAGTTATTTGAGTACTTAAAATGTATAACCCCACTACAGTAGGAACTGGTTAGGAAATGAGAGAAGGCAAGGAAAAAAAGGGTTTGAAAATGATATAACTTACTCTTCAAAGAGTTTACAATCCTATCTGTGAGGCAAGACTTAATCTGTAGGGGAAGTAAGGCATACCCTTGTCTTATGATTAAGATTGGTGTAGGACTTCCACAGCAACAACACTGTTAGGTAAGAAATAAAAGTATTGTGATTCCTGTTTCACAGATAAGATAACAGAGAACCAGATGATGAAATGAATCAAACTCAGTGTTCAATGTAAAACCAGTGTTCTTTCCATTTTGTGATGTGGCCTTGCTGGATGGCAAGGGAGCCAGGCGTGGCAATGCACGTGTAATTCCAGTTACCTGGGAAGCTGAGAATGATCTCTAGAGCTAGGAAGTTGTGGTCTGCAGGGTGCAATGGCTAAGGGATATCTGTATTGAATTTTGTATGAAATATTTGGTGAGCTTCCTACAGCTGTGGGCCACTAAGGTGCCTAGGGAGAGGTGCATTGGCGATGTTGGAAATACCATTGTTTAAAGCTCCCAGTTCAGGCACAAGTGGGATTGGACCCTTCATGCCATCCTGGGCAAGATAGGAGACAGAACACAAAAAGGAGATAAAAATAAACAAAAGAATAAATGAATGGAAAGGGCATTGATTTTGCAATTAGAAAATCTGGGTTTGAATCCCTGCACTCTCTTCTCTGTCAGTTTGACCCTAGTAATGGCTGACTGCATATAGTACTTTATGGCAGAGGCATCAAACACATGTGGGCACCCAACTCTCAAGCTTAGTTACAACCAGATTAAAATCTAGTTGATAAGTACTTAACAAAATACATAAAAATACAATAAAACATAGATAATATTATGTTTTTAAACTGTCAGTATGCAGCCAGCAAGGATTCATATGTATGGGAAAGTGGCCCTATTTATATATGAGTTTGAAACCATGACTTTAAAGTTTGCAAAGTAGTGTACAAAAACTGTCTAATTTCAGCCTTGCAAGGGGGTTGGGGGTAGAGGGAATAAACATTTAAATAGCACCTACCACTGCCAGTCAACTATGCTAAGCACTTTATAAATATCTAATTTGATTATCACCATAACCCTGAAAGGTAGGTGCTGTTATCATCCTCATTTTAAAGTCAAGGAAACTGAAGTGACTTGACCACGGCCATATAGCTAGTAAGTGTCTGAGGTAGGAATTGAACTCGGGCTCTTCTATGCCACCTAGCTGCCCGTGTGAAAAGTACACGAGATAGGAGTATACATGGGAGACAGTGTTAGCAAATAAAGATTTAGTCTTCTGGATTTGGGGTCATGATTAACTGGGTTAAAATAACCTGAGGAGAGTTGGTGGACCAGGTCAGAAAATTCCAAGCTCTCCAGACTTCCCAAACAAATAAGACAAAATCGTGCTTCAGGGAGAACATAAAAGGGTAAAAATAAACGAGAGTTGGGGACGAACTATATGCTCCTGGAGAATGGAAGACTGAGGTTTGGTCCCTGTGAAATGTAAATACCTCCAGGCTAAAATAGCAAGTGGCAAGCACTGGGGATAACTGGTTAGGGAGTTAGCCTCAGCCCCAGTCACATGAACTGTCACCTCCCAGACAGTGTGGGGAGTCGAGTGTCTGAACGGGAAAGATTGAGGGAAGCTCTGCTGATAGAGGATGCCAGACCCGGCTGTGCAGGTCAGATTCTGCAAGTTCAAAAGCAATGGGGCATGACACAGCTGGCTATGGGCACTTACAGGAAGGTGGAGTTCTTGGTTTTGGTTCCCTGTCAAACAGGAGAACAGAAGGAGGACCTGAGGCCAGAAGCACCATCCTCCATACCCCTGTACTAGAAGTATTTACAAGTTGCTGGCAAAGAAGGAAGACTCTAACCACAGAAAGTTACTGTGGGAATAGAGAAGATCAGGGTCCAACTTCAGAGCAGGCTACAAGCAAAAAAACCCAAAAAACAAAAAACAGAAACAAAGCCTCTCCCAACCCAAAGAGTAATGTCAAATGGTCACCTGCCCAAAAAGAATTCATAGAACTTAAAAAAAAATACTTTTAAAAATCAAATGAGAGATATTGAGGAAAATTTTTTAAAAAATAAAAATTAAAAAAAAAGAACAAAACAAGAAGATTATGAAAAGAAAGTTAACCAACCAGAAAAGGAGATCCAGAATCTTAAGGAAGAAAACAACCTCCTGGAGGTATTTACATTTCACAGGAACCAAACCTCAGTCCTGGGATTTTTCTTCCATTCTTCTCTGGTTATCCCAGGAGGATATAGTTCATCCCCAACTCTTCAAAAGAAAGATTGGGGTAGAGCTGAGTATGGTGTGATTCTAAAAAGTAATACCATCTAGGAAACGGTAAAAAAGAGTAATTATTTTATACAAACAAGGTGTGAGAGAGGAAGAACTGACACAGAGGAATTAGATGAGAGAGGAGGGCTTGTAGTTCTGGAACCCTACTCTCATTAGGAACGGGTTAAAGAGGGAACACTAGAAGGATATAAAAGTCTTCTAAATTTAGAAAAAAATAAAAAAACTAAGGGTATGGGGAGCAGGGAGGGATTTTTAGAGGGAGACCTATTCACATCAGATCTGGGTTAAAGAGAGAACAATATGTACATTTAGAAGGGAATAAAAGTCTTCTAAGTTTATAAAGAAATAAGAGGGCAAGAGAACAGGATAAGTATAGAAGAGTGTCTGGATTAATGGAAATGGGATAAAGAGGGAAAACAGCAATATTTGGAAGGCTATAAAAGTCTTCTAAATTCAGAGAGAAACTAGAGGGGAGGAGGAAAAGGGGGAGGTAAGAGGATAAGGGCGGGATCCTTGGAGGGGGAATAGGTTAAGTAATAGGAAGGCAGGGTAGTGGGTGGGAGTAGAGGAGTCAGGAGGCATAGGAAATAAGAGATACATGCAAATATAAACATCAAGAATAGAATTTATTAGGGAAAAAACAGGGGTAGTAATCATGATTTGAGACAAAGTTAAAGCTAAAATAAATGTAATCAAAAAAAGAATATGTCAGCCATATTAATCAATATTGTTTTAGACTATTTAAAGTAACTACTGGACAGCATAAGGCTGGAATATTGCTGTGGTGTAAGAAACGATGAGTTGGTGGTTTTAGAAAAATATGGAAAGACACAGACTTATGAAGGAAGATGTCCATTGTCAGAGGAACAGAGTACAAACAAGCATAGTATTGTCTTACATAGATGCATATGAATGTACATCTGTATATGACTATAGATATCTATGTATAGGTATGTATATGGATGTATGTGTGTGAATATATATAGTTTGCATGTGTATGTATATATATGAACATGTATATATGAATATACATACATATATAAATACATACACACATACATACATATATCTGCACTTAATTGTAGCCTTCTTGGGGAAGAGAGGGAGAAAAAAAGAACAAAGTAAAAAGTGCACAGCATTGGGGCAGCTAGATGGCACAGTGAATAGAGCACCAGCCCTGAAGTCAGGAGGACCTGAGTTCAAATCCGGCCTTAGATCAAACACTTGACACTTACTAGCTGTGTGACCCTGGGCAAGTCACTTAACCCCAATTGCCTAACACCCCCCCAAAAAAAGTGCAAAGCAGAGAACAAAAGGAACCCTAGAAGGAAGGAAAGAAAAGAAGAACATCTCTGAACACAATATGTAGTATTTATCATATAGGCTTTCTTGAAATAGAAATGTATGGTTCTATATTTGAATCTTCTCTAGCATTCTGCTGTGTATATGGCATACTTTTTTTCTTTTATTATTTTGTATTCAAGTTTTGGTATTGAAGTTTATAGTATGTTTCTTTCTTCTTTTCTTATTATATATTTAAGTTTCAGTATTTGTTTAAAATAAATTAAAACAAGCAAACTATAAATAAATAAATAAAATACCACCTGAGATGCTTACTAGCTATATGGCCTGGGGCAAGTTACTTAATCTCCTATTAACTCATTTTCCTCATCTGTGGGGATTCCATGAACTCACAGATCTTGAGCACCTCTAAATCTATGATGCTATGATTTCCATTTAGAAAATAAACAGAAACTGAAAAGAAAAGCTAAATGATTTGCTCATGGTCATACAGAAAATTATTGGAGATGGGATTAAAATCTTAGAGTATCTTTCCTTTAACTGCAGCATTCCTCCCAATGTGCTACAGGAATAATACGTACACTACGTATACCAGGGTGACTCAGTGGATACAGTGTCAGCCTTGGAATCAGGAAGGCCTGAGTTCAAATATGACCTCAGAAATTTACTAACTATATGACCCTGGGCAAGTCACTTAACCCTGTTTGCCTCAGTTTCCTCATCTGTAAAAGGAGCTGGAGAAGGAAATGGAAAACCACTCCTTTTCTTTGCCAAGAAAACCCCAAAAGGGGTCACAAAGAGTCTGACAAGATAGAATAACAACAACAACAAAAACATATGTCAGACAGTTGGTGTGATGAAAGTTCTTTGTTAGTTGAAGAGCCCTATTCAAATGAGTTATTGTAGTATAAATGAGGTCTATGACCTCACCTATTTATTAACTTTCAAATGTTCTTCTAAATAAATTCATTACAAGATATTAATGATTGGTTATTATTTAATCTATATCACATGTGGAAAATTACAAAGGATGGTGATATAAACAAAATAATTAATCTGTAATGGGGAATTCACAGGACTATGGAGGCACAGAGGAGATAAGCTGGACATAATGTTGTCTTTCTGTAATAACATAAACCCTGTAGTGTGTCTATGCACATGTCTGTCTTTCAGTGTTTCTGAGGGATATCAGTTGGGCTTTTGGCATTTCCTCTGAAATATGGTTATGCTCAGTGAAATATGTAAGCTGACAAAAAGCAGAAACAGTTACTTCTCCTACCTCTGAGGCTTTAAGAATACTTGTCACCGAAGTGTGGTTGCCTGACATAATAATAACAGTAATGTGATATGAGTGCTTTTCATTTTATGACAGTCTGTATACTTATCAATTGCAAATGTACTGTATATACAGTCAGCAATCTCTCTAGAGATGTAGCAGAAATGTGTTTGACCCAGATAACAGGACTAATAACAGTAGCGTTATAGATAGAAAAGTTACTGTGTGTCTAAAACGTATGGTCAGTAATCACAAGGGCAAATGGAAGCGATGTGTGGTCTAATCTGGCCTGTAAACTCAGATAGTTGTCATGGAAACGGCGGCTTTATGGATCAAAAGGGTACATATATGCGCCATCCAAACCAGTGATAAGACATTCAGGTTTAGTTGCACTATCCAGAAAAGATGGGAAATTCCATAACATCTACATGTACTCTGTCTTGCAAAATTCACTAGTGCCTTTCATTCCTCTTGTGCTGTGCCCAGCTTTTCTTAGTAGCTGCCTTCTAGGGCAGACTATCATTATCATAGAGTAACAGAATCTGAGAGTTGGAAGGGACCTCAAAGGCCATCTAGTCCAACTGCTAGTGCCTTCTTTCATTAATCATGCTATATTTTTAAAATTTATTCCCTTTAGAATTATTTACTCTCTCTCTCTCTCTGTATATATACATATACATACATACATACATACATACATGCATGCATACAAATATTCACACACACACACACACACACATACGCATGCATGTATGTATGCATACTCATCTCCTCATTATAATTAAGGTCCGTGAGATTAGGGATTGTTTCATACGTTGTACTTGTTTCCCCAGTACCTACCACAGTGCCTGGACCACAGTAGATACTTAATAAGTGCTTCTTGATTGGTTGACTAACTCTAAAACCCTTTTGGGTCAGCTGGGTGGTGCAGTGGACAGAGCACCTGGCCTGGAGGAGAGAAAACCTGAGTTCAAATCTAGCCGTAGATAGTCACTAGCTGTGCAAGTCACTTAACCTTTATTTGCCTCAGTGTCCTCATCTGTAAAATAGGGATAATAATAATAGCACCTGCTTCCCAGGGTTGTTGTGAAGACCAGATCATATAATAATTGTAAAGAGCTTAGCACAAGGCCTGGCTATATCAGTATTAGTTGTTGTTGTCAGAAAAAATATCTGGCACTTAATAAGCAATTGTTTGACTTTAAAATTCTTGTAAACAACACCAGAAATATGTTTATCTAGCTCATTGCCTCCAATGAAAGGAAGCCTAGTATTCCACATTTAGTTGGAAGAAACAAATATCTATTAAGCACCTACCATGTTTCACATACTGTGCTAAGCACATTTTCTTTTACAACCTGTGAGGTAGATGCTATTATTTTAGGTAAGTTATACATACATACATACAAATGTTGGCTATTATTATCATTTTAGCATTATTATTGTTGTTATTATTATAATTATATCTACTTCATTAACCTGGCACTTTCATAATCAAACAGAAGAAATGAGAAAAGAGAAGAGGAATTATGTAAGGAAATTTTATTCTTGAATGAAGACAAAACATTCAAGTGTCATTTTCTTTGTAATTCATAAATCTTTAACTTTTTTTCATTTCACAATGGCCTAAACCCATATATTCCAAATTTGGAGGCCAGGTATCTGCTATTTGCCATGTTTCTGCCTCTCAACCTTATATGACTGCATATAATAGAGTATAAGAGTATCTGAAGAATCAAAATATAAAAAGTCAGGAGAATTGTAACACAATGGAACACATAGACAATATTCAAACAGGATCATAAGATGCAGACATTTTGTGATCGTTAGTGATAGAGTAAATACCAATGATAATAATTAATGAATCATGAACAATTGATGAATCAATGTGTATATTTATCTTTCATAATGTTACATGACAAAAGAGGAAGTTACATAGATTTTAAACTTCAAGTAAGATTAAAGTGTGGTTTCTCCTAAAAAGAAAAAAAAATAAAAAGGAGGGGATAGAAGGCATAATTATTGCTCTCTCTGAAAGACTCATTCCACAGAAAAATATTGAGTTAGTATAATCTTACAAGACATTGGACCAATTGCTACAGTGATATAAAAAATATATATGACATGATTGACTTTAGGATCCAGCATGTCATATTTTGATATAAGAGTAGAACTATTATATTTCACAAGTATTTGTTTTTCTCTTTGCAGTTGGATCCAGTTCTTAGGATAATTTAGCTTAGTTTGGCCTCACACCAGATTTTCTGTAGACTCATTTTCCCTTTTGTTTGTTTTTTGTTAGCTCACAGTGCTTATTTTCTTCCATGTTTTAAAATGTGTTGTGAATGAGCGTGTACACCAAACTAGCCTTGCTTTTGGCTACCATTGCAGTCATCTTAGTGAGGAGATCAAATCATCGTAGACTAAGGTGGTTTCTGGACTCTTTTAGCTTTCATAGAAAAATTGTTTTATTTCCAATATATTTCTTTAAGAAATTTAAATAACCAGTGTCAATACACTTACCCTTATTGATTCTCCTCTTATAAACAGATGGCAGATTTTGAAATCATGTCAGCAATTTCCTGAATGTTAAGGTGTAAGGTCTTATTTTCTTCCTTCCTTCCTTCCTTCCTTCCTTCCTTCCTTCCTTCTCCTTCCTTCCTTCCTTCCTTCCTTCCTTCCTTCCTTCCTTCCTTCCTTCCTTCCCTTTTTCTCCCTTTCTCCTTTCCTTTCCCTCTCTTCCATTGTCCTCTACTCCTTTCTTCTTTTGTTATTTCTCCCATTCTTAAAGGCACACAGTTCCCAAGATCATCCAAGTTTATTCTTAAATGTAGTGTTGGTATTCATATATCATTCTTCTGGGTAATCTATAAATCTTTAGACTCACACAATCTAGAAAAAAATATTTTCCAATATTTTTCATTCCTTTCTTTGTAATGCTGCTTCACACTGAAGTCAGTGAACATCAAATATATAGTAATATGGTCTGCAGGATATTATCAAGTGTTAAGGATTTATTTCCTGCATCCTCTGCAACAGATGTTGATACATAAATTGTAGTTATCCTCCTGGTGCTCTTCTTTTTGCTTATGCTTATCATGGGCACTACAAAATCAAGTACCTTATGAAATGATATATTTGTTGTTGCTGTCTAGGACTCACATACGTGTGTCTGTGTGTGTGTGTGTGTGTGTGTGTGTGTGTATTGTCAGGGAAATAGATAATTGGAAGTAAATGTGCTCTGGTCATTTGATGAGGGATAATTCCATATGGATAGTCTGAAAGCTGTATTGACATCCACAATATGTTAAGGGACCTAGGGAAGGACAGTGATCCAATGTCTAGCACAGTGGGGAGATTCTGTAGGGAGGACTTACTGGAAGACTTTTCTTTTTAGATGTTCATCTCATTCTTGTACAATGTAAACTCTGTGGGAAAAGGTGATGTCAAACTTTACACTTTGTATCTCTAGCATTCAGTGTAGTATCTAGCACATATTAGGTACTAATTATTTATTGAATATATAGAATCACAGGGAGAGAATGTCTTTTTTTTTGAGGCCTTGAGAAAACATCTCTAAGATGCTATTGAGCTTAACTTATAATATATATAATTTATAATAAACTCTAGACTCACTTAATTTCGCTCTTCAACTGAAGTAGAACTCCAAGTTACATGTATTCATATGTGTATATACAGTACAAATAAACATATGTGTATATATGCCTACTGTACCATTGTTATGTGTGTGTACTTATATGTATATACACACATATGTATGCACAAATATAGACATCTATGCATTATACATAGAAATAACTCAAAAGGTTGCCAATTTAATCAGCATATTGAAATATCAGTAATATGTAGTTTTATTCATCTCTTTTTTCCCATTGAGAATGATTAGATCAATCTCTTTTGAGTGACTTTTCTAAGGTTTGATATGATCAACACTTGCTACAATAAAGATTTATATATATATATATATATATATACATATATATAAAACATCATATATTTCTAAAAAGAAACATACCAATATTCACAAAGAATTTTTACTCTATTTGGACTTTACAGAATACAATTATCATACCATAGAAAAACACCTCCAATGAATATGCATCTAATTTGATTCCTACCTAAATGTTCATAGAGAAAGGACTACTGAATGAAATTGTTTCTATGATCACAAGCTACATGTTTTATCATCTTTATGGAAGACTTCAATACACCTTAAGGGGATGTCCATTAAAATAGCACATTTTATTCCTCCAGTTGCAGTTCTTTTGATTTTTGTGATCAAATAACGTCACACAGAAGAATCCTATATTCATGGCTTTTCTCAGTCATGTGTGTGACTGAAAATGTGGTCTGACCTAGAAAACTTTCCATGAAGCTTACATGTTGCTTTTTCATGCTTTTGTGAAGGATACCATTAATGTATCACATTAAAATTCTTATAACAATTTTATAGGAATAACAATTAAGTCATGAGAATATTACTTCTCAACTGGTTTCTCATTCTTTTGTAATTTTTTACATATCTTGGAAAGTGACCTCACTTTGATCTTGTGTTGATCAGATTCATCCCACCTTCTCAATTTCACCTCTTTAAGTTCCATTGCCTTTTGTTTGCATCTACTGTCTCATATAATTACCTTATATGGTATTAAATCACTGATGATATTAATTTCTTAATAACACAGTGGTCAACAATTCTGTAGTCTTTTAGTTGTTCTATTTATTGTCGAATTATGATTTCCTCTTATTTTCTTATTTTGTGTTGTTAACTGGTTTTCTAATTTTAAAATCCATATTAAACATTTCTCCTTTTTAATATTTTGTTCATGTACATCCTGTGGAATATCATTATTTTTTCCCTCTGAGGATGGTTTCAGCTATCACACAGTCTTTTTAAAAAATCTAGCTCATCATTATTCTATGTTACACAGTTATTGTTTCTATTTTTTCCTTAATCTACTCATGTTTAAGTCTCTAGTAAAGTTTATATCTTTTGTTTGTATACCTTGTATTAATAACTTTCTTTTATATTATGGTTTGTCAAGAGTGTTTTTAGTCATTCTTTCTTACATTTGTCTAATTTTCTCTAATAATTTTCTCTACCACATGGTCTATTTTTGTAGAGCTACCATGTTGTTCTGAGAGATATGTATATTTTTCAGTCTTCTCATTTATTTCATACCATAAATCATTCTGCACTACATTCTCAAGCAAGTCATTCAGTTCCATATTTCATTAGTGGTTTTTTTCTTTATGCTAGATTTGTCCAAGAGAATGGTGCTAAAAATCAAAGGTGAACCCTAAGTTGAAAATAAACTATATGAAGAATAATAGAATAATAATTCCAAAATATCCTAAAATCCAATGCAATACATGTAAAAAAAAGCCTTCAGTATCATTTATAGCTTAGAATCTACAGTAAGACTGTCATTTAAAAAAGTGACATTGTATTTTAACTATTAACAACACATGAATCATTAATGAGAATCCACTGCCCAGAAACTTTAACTTATTGTGATTGTCAACTACTTATGTGGCTAAATTAATTATATTATTAACATAAACTAATAGAAATAGCCATATCATTATTCTTGTTTGAGTTTAATTGACACCATAGTCCACAGGTTAACTTTCACACCACAAAACACCAGTGTAAGTTTTCTTTTTTTTTTTTTTTATTACTTTGCTGGAGGTATAATGCCCAGTTATTTCTCTCTCAGTATGACAGTGATATTCAAGTTAAATGATATTTCAGATCTCCGTATTTCATAAAGATTGCACTGAATTACCAAAGTATATTGACTCTATGTGTCATTGTCATTCACCATCTTTATCTCTAAGACATGAGCCAATGTTTTGCTCACTCTGTGGCAAAGTAAGTAAGTGCACAACTATAAGTCATGTTTCCCCTCTAATCACCCTACCTCCAGTCATCTAAATGGTGGTACATGAGTTTCTGAAGAATGGTAGGTGATATTTTGGTGGCAGTATACTGTAAAATCTACAAGCATTTTCACCTCTCCATTAAGGCCTATTTTACTTATAGAGAGATAGAGAGATTTAAAACTACAGGACAAAAAAACCCCCCACCCAAACAGAAAATTAAATATATATATATAGATATAGGTATATATATATATATATATATATATATATATATATATATATATATATATATATATATATCTGCCAGTTCCATGAAATTCAACATTTATCAGCCTCATAAAAGGATTAAAATATTCATACATAACTACTCAGAGATACAGATGCTATAAGAGGCATATAGGGAAAGAAATTCAAACATCTACTTAAGGAATTTTAAAAGAGAGAGAGAGAGGGGTAAAGAGAACAGAGTTCAATTATGCATGCTTTAGAAAATGGACTCAGGCATAGCTAAGTCAATCAGCCTTAGCCCACATTTGTTGAGCACTTATTATGCTCATCTATATGTTGAATACTTGGAAGTCTCACTGTGGCTTCCACAGAATGGACCATTTTTGATAAACAAATACAGGTCTCTTCGTTAATAAATTTTCCTGAATAGGAAGATTCCAATGGCAGCTTTCTTTATGGCTCATTACAGTGCAGCCAGACAAATTCTTGTGGAATTTTAATTCTAGACTGAAATTTAAATTGCACTATAAGGATTAAAACATCCAAATAGAAATAGCTTTAATAAAGCAAACTTGCTCTCTCTTAGGATATGAGAAGCATTACTTGACAGTGGATACTAATCTATTCTGTGGTTTCCCTGACCCCGTGTCCTCTCTTCTGACCAAACTAAGGCCACTCTTGTTAGCCTTAATACTTAGGCTGCTGGGAGGAGATAGCTATTTCTGCCCAATATCTAGCCTAGATGTCTCACTTGTGGTTGTAGGAACTCAAAAAGGAAAATTGCCTCCACCTTCTTTGTTAATATTTTCCTCCCAGAGCACATCTTTGGAGACTAAGAGGAATAAAGATATAAAAATGAGGAATGTGCTGTGGGTGAAGTAAAATGTGAGTGGCATAATGATATAAATAATAGCAATAATAACAATAAATGATATGTATATGACAGTTTGATGTTTAGAAGTGATTTGTATATATTGTTTCACTTATTCCTGAAAACAGCCCTGTGATGGAGGTACTATTCTTATCTACATTTTATAGAGGCTGAGAAAAATTGACTGATTTGCTCATGGTCAGTATGTCTTGGTTTTGAAGCCCTCTTCAAACACTTGCTAACTCTGACTCTTTAGATTCTTAAGCAGTATTTGAGATACAGTCTTTCAGGCTCAATCTTTCTGTATTGTATGCAAAAGAGTTCAATGGAAAGGCTGCTGGTCTTGGAATCAGAAAGTCTTGGTTTTGAAGCCCTCTTCAGATACTCACTAACCTTGATTCTTAGCAAATTATTTAATGGTAGTACAATGTGGAATCACAGGACTTGGCTCAAATTGTACTCCTGATACTTACTACCTATGTGACCTCCCTGACCAACTCAAGCTACTTCAGTTTTTTCACGTGAAAAATAAAGAGATTAGATCATATGGCCTCTGAGTGCCCTCTGAGGGAGACAAGATATATAATCCTATGACACTCTCTGAAGATCATAATTTTTATGAAAGGATAAGACCACCTAATTTAGAAGATAGTTCAAAGGATTAAATGATACAATGTATGTAAAACACTTTGCCCACATTAAAACATTATATAAATGTGGATTTATGTTGTTAGCCTAATCTGGGTCCCTAAGAATATTTGTATACCTTTATTTTCTCTTGCTTAAGGCTATTGAGTTTTTAAATATATATATGTATATATATATATGTATATTTTCCAACATCATTCTTACATATTTTGACCTCTCATAAAAGAATTGGCTCCAGAGAATTGCAAAGCACTGATTTCAAGTTGCTGTGGAATGGGAGTTCATTTGATGAATATCTTGTAATTTCAGAATCTACTCCAAGAATGCTTTATGAGTGAAATTTCACAAACTGTGCCATTAAGTATGAATGTTATCTGGGAGGTATCAATGACAAGACCTGCAGCTTTGACAAACAAGCAAGCATAAACTATGGGAACATATTTCTATTCTTAATCCCCCTTGTTCTCTTGATTTTTTAGCATCTGCAGAAAAAGCCCATCCTTTGGACCTTTATATTAACTTCTTCTCTCACATTCTAATCTTACTCTCTAAACTGATGAAGAATAAATATAACATTGCTAATGTCAGAAATATATGGAAAAAATCCAACAATTAAAGCAATATAGCATCAGAATAAAGAAAATATTCATATGAGATTTTCTGGCTTAGAGAAATGTATTCTGAGGCATATACATTAGTGGGTTTTTTTTAATATGCTTGTGTCAGGTAAATGTGTAGGCAGTTCAAAATGTAGTATGTATGTGTGCGTGCATGTATATGTGTGTGTATTTAAAGTATATCAAGAAGACCAGAGTTCAAATATGACATCAGACGCTTACTAGATATGTAATCTTGGGCAAGTTGCTTTACTTTTGCTTCAATTTCCTCATCTCTAAAATTGGGATAATAACACCTAACTCTAAGGTTGTTGTGAGGATCAAATGAAGCAATATCTGTAAAGCGCTTGGCATGGTTCCTGGAACACAGTAAAGCTATATGAATGTTAACTATTATTAAAACTATTATTATATTGTGTTCTTTTGTCACCAGCATGTTTTTGGAGACCTTTTCACAATGGCTACAAAGAAATGTTCTTTGTTGCTATTGACTTGAGTGTCTCCTATTTTCTATTGTTCTGATTCAGAACCCAATATTTAGTATACCTGAAAGTGCTGTTATCAACTGAAAAGTATGCCTAGTTGCCAACGTATGGAGTGATGGACATCCAGAAAAGACAAATATCAAGAAGATTCTGTTGCTAATACTGCAGCTATACATACTGATTTAGCCTCTATGACAGTGACAAGTGATAAGTGATGCATAATGTCTGCTGAAGAGGACCTTTCAATAATGTGAAATGGAATCCTCCAACTAACTTTAGCACCGGTGGAGAACCCTGAGTTGGCTGTCTAAGGGCATAGTGTCATAAATGATGTACTACCAAGGTAGTAATGAAAAAAAAAGAGTTACTTACATATTTCTTTTCCTCAATCTCCATCTCATGATAATTTAATACCCATAGTATAGGGATCTGGGGCAAACAAAAGATCAGGAAATGTAAGTAATGGAAAGTTGTACTTAACAGAACAGACATTGTTATTTTAAACTAAACATAATAAAAAGTGACATCTATAAAGGGCTTTAGGTTTTTATAGCAGATAATCTCATTTAATACTCATGAGAAAGTTGAGACAGGTATTTTTATCCCCATTTTACAGATGAGTAAACAGACTCAGAGAGATTGAGTGATTTGCCTATAGTCATACAGCTGGTAAGTGTCAGAACCAAGATGTTAACTCATAATCTTCCTGACCCCAGATCCCACAACCTATCCATTGTGCCACTCTGCCTATCATGACCCAGGAGAATAGGGATTCAGTGAGGGACTTAGAGAAATTAGGGAACAAGTGTTGCCGAAAACCAAGTTTCCAACCAATGAAAATCAGATACTGTCACTAAAATAAAATTAAATAAATAATGCTTCACTTCCTTTGGGGCTGGCTATGGTGGTGAAGGGGTTGTCATGGGAATCAGTTTTATTTAGAATATTGGATGAGTTTGTTTCAGGTAGATAAGTATATTCTAGCTTAATAAATGTTGGGAGTTAGGGGGGAAATGGAGTATCTGAGAAAATAAAATGTATGAATGAAGCTGATCAAACTGATTGTTTTATCCTTATCAGTTAAAAAAATTGTCTGCTTTAATTTTTATAGATGGTGTTATTAGCAGTGGAAGGCTGAATATACCTAAGAAAGAACATAAATTAAATCTGGTGGTTTGAAAAGAGAATGGCTATGTGATTTCCATATCCAGAATATAGTTTGGCTCATAAAATTCCATTTCTACTACTACTCCCCTTCCTGTCCTCCATGTTATTTGCTTACAACAGCATTTCTCAATTGGGCAAATGTATGTGATCACACTTTGTAAACTATAATGCAGTATACGTATTTAAGGTGATATACTGATAGTGATAATAAGATTCTTATCATAAGAGAAAAGGAAGAGGGATTTTTCAAGATTAGAGCTGAGCCACAATCATGAACACACCTTTGTCTTAATACTGTTATCACTATAAGCACCACTTGCTTTTTCTCTTTATTATCTCTTCCCTAGTCCAAATCATCCCACTCTCCTCCCCTCTTCCTCTGCTCCACTATATCCATGCCTTGTCTAATGTTTAGCATTGGTTACATTCCTAAATAGACTCTGTACTTTTCATCTTGAAAAAAAAAGTATTTTCATACTTTTAATCACAATATCTGAGAATCTTTGCATTTACCTTTTTCCAAAGAGAATGAGGTTAACAGGAATAAGATTATGAAAGGGTCATGGTGAATTTTAGGGAGGTGGGATCCAAGCCAAGGATTTTTTAGAATATTCTGTCTACCAGGAGCTAGACATCATTGAAGATAAGGTCAGCAAAGTGACCTTAATCTCATCGATCTAGAGCTGGAAGTGACCATCCAGGCTAGAGGCCATGTTGTTCAACCATTCCTTGTACAGATCAAGAAACTGTGCTCCAATGAGGTTAATAATTTGCCCAGAGCCATATATGTGGTAAGTGGTCTAAGGTATTATCTAAACATAAGTTTTCTATGGTTCCATTATGCTCCCATGACAAGATGCAGTTAACTGATGTTTTGGCTTAAAAATATTCCCAAATGAAAATGGACCATGTTTTGGTAGTTCTGAAATATTCATATACTCAATCAATGCCCTTCCTTAACCTCCAAAATGTCTGATCATCTTTTTAACACAAGTATTCTCCTAGTTTTGCTGATAATGAATGGCTATAATTCATGGAATGTTATAGTCTTTGAAAAATTGAATTTGTGGGTCACCCAGAGGGAGGAGAAGAATATGGAGGAAGTGAACAATCAGGAAATGCATTGCAAGAGTTATCCAGAAGAAAAAGCATGTGTAAATAGCACCATAAGAGAGATGCAAAACTTGAGGATCACACGAGTCAGACACATAGCGACAGTAAAGGCTAACCAATGGACAGCCTGGCCTGTTGGCATCTTCATGATGTTATTTGCAGAATTTATGGGAGGTCAGAAACAATAGTTGCATAGGTTAGAGAAGGATGGTTTGCAATCTGCATCATTGAAGGGAGTGCTCACATCAGTGAGATCACAGATCCAGCTAGACATTGCAATATTGGAATTAATAATGAGACCATATATGATTTAGAGTATTAAATATTAGCTATAAACATAAACTACATTTTTTCAAACTGGGACTAACCTGTCTTCTATTTTACATCTTAAAATAAATGGCAATTTTCTAAAATTCATCTTGAAGAACAAGAGAGGGGAGCGATATTTTCACAAATAGATTGTAACTTAAAAAAAAATCTCACATTTACCTATTATAGATAAAGGTGTTTAATTACATGTTTTAGAATCACTCTGTTAAATTATGGTGACTGTCATTTTTATTTTATTTTCAGTTGTTTCAACAATTCAAAATGTTCAAAACAAATAGAATAGGTTTAAATGAACATACAGTGATTGCTACACAAAGGTATTGTGAAAAAAATAGTACTTGGTACATGTCCGGAAAAGAGATGACTAATTCTTTCCTCATTCTCCTTTGCTCTCAAGTCATGTTTGAAAAAATTCATTAGGTAAGGATGAAATGGAAGAGAATAGCATTTATTAAGTGCCTGCTATATGCCAGGACTGTGTTAAGCACTTTACAATCATTATCTTATCTGATTTCACAGTAATTAACAGTTTCATGGGAGGCAGTTATTATTATCTCCATTTTAGAGTTGAGGAAACTGAGGTAGAGGTGAAGTGATTTGCCCAGGGTCACATAGCTAATAAGTGTCTGAGGCCAGATTTGGACTCAGATCTATCCTGACTTCAAACCTCACACTCTATCCACTATACCACCTAGCTGCTAGGAGCACACTACAAGTTGTGCAGACAAAAATATGTCATAATCCTTGCTCTCAGAGAGAGTACATCCTGCAGGTTGTACTTAGTGCCATGGACAATACAAAGAAGTAAGGAATGTGGTTCATGCCTTTAGGGAATTTTCAATCTAATCAAAGTTGTCATAGCAAAACAGTAAGGAAAAAATATACATTACATCATTTATTAAGGGCTGTATATATATATATATGTATATATATATATATATGTATATATATATATATATATGTATATATACATATATATATATACATATATATATATATATATATATATATATATATATATATAAATATTGCTTCAGGGTCTAAAGGACAGAATTATTTTGACAGGAAAGAAATTCTTCTGTGTAAGAGTAGTCAAGATTGACTTCATGGGGAAAAGGAGGTCCTGAGGTGGATCTTGAAGGAAATGAAAAAACTGAATTAGTGGCAATAAAAGAAGGACAGAGTATTCTAGGAGAGAATCTTGAGATAAGGCATAGTCTTCCCATATTGCAGGGATCAATAACATTGATGATATGGAGTGGAGATTATGTTTCTGAGAGGTAAGGTGGCCCTTATTGAAAGACCATTAGTGCCAAACTGAGCACTTGTGCCACTAGCATGTCACTGTACATTTTCATTTTTCATTTTTTTCTTTTTTCTTTTCTCTTTCTTTCTTTCTTTCTTTCTTTCTTTCTTTCTTTCTTTCTTTCTTTTTCTTTCTTTCTTTCTTTCTTTCTTTCTTTCTTTCGCAATAAGGTTAAGTGACTTGCCCAGGGTCACGCAGCTAGTGAGTGTTATATGTTTGAGACTGGATTTGAACTCAGGTCCTCCTGACTCCAAGGCTGGACCTCTATCCAATGTGCCACCTAGCTGCCTCCACTGTACATTTTCAGATAGGGGGTGAGTATGTAATGAACATGGTGTTTGTGAAAAATGTTCTGGTGACAGAAAGAAGGACAAGTTGAGAAAGGGAGAGACTGGTAGTAGGGAGATTGGATGGAAAGCTTCCAAAATAATCTAAACATAATTGAAAAGATTCTGGTTGGGAGGTAGTAAGTGAAGAATGGAAAGAATCGGATCTAAGGGTTATTTTGAAGGAAGAATTAATAAGAATTGGTGTTATTGGATAGAAGAGTTAAAAGTTAACAAAGAGTTAAAATTAATAACAGGCTTCAAGCAACAACTTTGTTTGCATCCAGACTTACATCTAACTATACTTTCCCCGCTCCTGGAGAGGTTAAGGGATTTTACTTCATAGATTACAGAGATATGAGCTCTTTTGTGTGTGTGTGTGTGTGTGTGTGTGTGTGTGTGTGTGTATGTGTGTGTTTTGGTCAGTCAATAAGTATTTATTAAGCACTTACTGTGTACCAAACACTGTGCTAAGTGCTGCAGATGTCAAGAAAATCATAACCAAACAAAACAAACAAAAATACCTAATGATCTGATCCTTGCTCTCAAAGAGTATACATTTAAATGCAGAATACAACATGTAAATATCTAGGTACCTAGGTATGTGCAAGGTAAACATTTGTCACTGAGCAATGGAGAGGACACATACTGAGTGTATTTGGAGAGATATTAAAGACATTCACATAAGTATTTACACAAGGTTTTAGCATCCTGAGAATTAGAAAATATATTTAGTTTTTGTTGTCATGTAAAATTTTGAAACTTATTTGAATGGCTAAGTGCTCATCTGGGTAAAGAATGATTTTCTTTCATAAATATTGAGTACTAATATATCTATTTCATTTCTTCTGATTTTAATTATTTCACTGGGAATGTAATTTACAAAGCCTCAGTTTTTAAATGTAAATTCATATGACCCCAAACTTGCCTTCTGCTTGGATCTAAACATTAATCTTTCTTAATGTTAATTCATTTATATCAAGGAATTTCTAATGAATAATCATTACATAACAGATTTTATTAGCAAAGCAAAAACTAAGTAGGAGCAGTTAAAATCACTAAAATGATATCATATGCTAGACTAAATTGTATTACAAAATTTCATCTTTATAAGTAATATGTTAATGTTTTTACTAGTTTGTAGATTTACAAGTACATTTCATCTTAATTTAAATCTATATGGGAAAGTAGGACAAGTTAAATCTTATTAATGCTAGATTGCATTAATATTAACAACAAATCACTACACATAAAATAATCTTTTTTTCATATTTGGATTTGACAAAGCTGATTTTTAAATAACAGAATCGCTAAAAGTCTAAAAAAAGGATCAGGAAGCATTGGTCCCCAAACATTAGCTTTGCCAGTAACTTGTTGAGAATATTGAACAAGTCACTTATGAATTCTCTTGGGGTTTTTTGTTTGTTTTCATTCAATTATGTGAACATTAAAATGTTTATGACCTACCTACCCCAAGATCCATAAATACAAATATTGTTTATCCTCAAATCATCAAATGAGATAACTAATACTCTGCAAGTCATTAAGATGTATATGAACATTAGCTATTGTTTCAGACCTCTATGATTTCATAGGTGTGATCCCTTCTCCATCACTGCAGATTTTAATCCCTTTGTGCTTTTAAATGATCCTCATGAATTGCTATCATTGTAATCATCATCCTCATCATTACCTGGTTGCCAACTTTCTGAAAACAATGCACTGGCAGCTTAGCTAGGCTTATCTGCAAATGGCCCTCATACACATGCATATACAGCACACATATATATCACACACACACACACACACACGCACACACAGAGTTCATTTCTAGGTCCATATTCATTTCTATTCAAACTTAGGAGGACAATAAAGGTTATATGATCTATTAGTATAATCTTTGAGAACTCAAATCATCTTACACTGCAAGGAGGCACTAGAATTGGGACTCATGTAAGGAAATGTTAATATGATTGTTAATAAAACACTGAGTCTCCAGAAGACGGCTGTTACTGTATTGCTTTTCTATTTTATATGTGATGTTAGTACATGTCAATAAGGATAAAGGGCATTATCTAAAAGAAGATAAAGAAGAGACATGAACACTGGGACAGTGATAAGGTACATGGCTATTTGCTGAAATTCTGAGTCTTTAACTTCAGATGTCTATCTAGTTGCCGTAGAGCTTTCAAACTGCCAACACAATGCCATAGGATCAGCTGCAGTCTGTTAAAACCCATGGTAGCCTTTAGCATCTTAAAATCAACTCAAATCCTACAGTGAACAATGATAGAGTCAATTTCTAGATTGGCACAGATTCACAGTGTCGCTGTAGTCTACACAACCTTGGATTAGAAGCCTTGTGAAGAAACCACACCATTAATTTCATTCTCACACTGTGGCAGAGGGATGTGTGTGGAGAATTATCCAAAACTTTTAGCAAGAGATGACTTAACACTTTCATAGAGGGGTGACTAAATATTTGGGGCTGGTAAATATTAATGCATGGCAAAAACTCCTAAATGCCTTCTTCTCTTCTCACCTTCCTACCCACAAAAAGCACCTCTCACATTATATTCATTAGCAAGTACAGCAACATGCTAGTAAATCACAAGAAAACAGACATTTCCAAGTAACTGGTGCCACAAGGAGTCTCACAATGTGAACTAAAACCTAGGTGATCAAAGGTTAGCTGTGAAAAAGAGAAGTGAAGAAGAAGTGAAGAAGCAGAAGAAAAAGAGGAAGAAGAAGAAGGTGATGATGATGATGATGATGACGATGAAGAAGTAAATAGCTTCACAATTCACTTTGAAAGATTGCTCTTATATTTTAATCAAGGTTCAGTGATTGGCCACTGAGTCTGGAAAATGTGGGTTCAATTCTTGCTTCAGACATATACTGGTTACACTACCCTGAGTAAATCAATTCACCTTTCAGTGTTTCAAGTAACTGTTTCTAAGCTGCAGAGAAGGTGATGACCTCCATTAGTGGCGAATGTTTTCCACCAGGAACTCTCAATACCAATGAAATCACAGGCTTTCTCTCTATTTCTATTTCAAGGTTCATAACAAATTGTGACCACGATTAGAGAATGAATTAGCAGAAGATCAGTTGTAACTGCCGTACTTAACTAATTAGTATATGAATACTTTAAAAAACATGAATTAATCTTTTAGCTCCTTTAAATTAATATCGACCCCTTTAGACATCTTCCATGTTTCTTCAACACTGTAATCAACTGTACTTATGTGTAGGGATTGTAACTAGGGACTTGATCTGTGAATTCATTGGAATAGGGAACTCCTAGGTGAGGAAACTCTTTCTACCAATGTGGGCCACTGAATCTCTATGACTTAGAAAATAGAATAAATCTCTGAGAATGAAGTGATTTGCTCAGGGTCACCCAACCCTTATGTGCTAGAGATGGTATTTAAGCCCAAATTTTCTTGGCTTCAAGGACAGATTACTATCTACAATGCCACAATGCCTCTCATATAACCAGAATTTGTTTTTTTAAAGAATTGCTTCTCCTTTCTGAGCCACTACCTAGTTTAGTATGTCAGGATATGGAATTCTGCATATACTGTTTTAAAAGGCAGAGTTCTGCTCTCTTAAATGGAAGATATGGATATTACCCAAAGTGGGTGTGATCAAGTTTGAGGTAGGGAAGAAGAGATCACATCCTAGGCTCTTCAGGAGAGCCAATCATCTGATACAACCACTCCTATACTTTATCCATTGTTGTCCAACCCTCCACCATTCCACCCCTTCCTGACCAAGAGCAAGTTTCCAAATTTCTCCTATCTGAGCCAGGAAGTTATAACTTTATTCCTGCCTGGGCACTCAGAAATATCTGGACTGGTATTATTTGGAAAATCAATCCTATCTGTAGCATAACCTCTGGGGAGGGAATTACTTTTATAAGGTATATGATCAAAGAATTTTGGAGACCATTTGTCTAGGGTATACTGTTTGGTTAAGAACTGAGGCTGAATTCTGGTCTTCCATCTCCAAGACTAGAGTCTTTTCTAATATACCATGATGCCACTTACACATACATTAATAATTTCAAATATAAGGCACGTATATCTACATGTAAAGACATGTATATGTACATGGACAGAATCTTTTTTGTGTATTCTACATAAATAGTATACATAAATTGTCTAGTTCAGCATAATGATTAAGAATTTGAGCAATTAAACTTTATTTGACATGTTTCAATTCATAAAAGAAAAATCTTAGCTTACCTGGAGATCTGTAAAGGTCGGGCATGGAAAAGAAGGCAGGATAACACACAAAGGACAGAAGGAGAGCAATCACAAGCCCCACCTCCCACCTCCAACTAGTGATGGAGCCTCACATGCACAGTACTCTGGGGAAAGCTAAGGAGAGATAAAACATGGGATATTGCTCATATGTGTTGGCCTTCAGGCCACACTGGAGGGAAGCACTCCATGATAAGCCAAGGATGGGTAGATTTTTGGATAGGATTCATTATTAAATCAAGATCTTACCACTTCTCCATTTATTTTCATGAGTGGGATTGATGGGACCATCTCTTCCTATGCATCAAGGCAGTACATGGATGTAGAGAGCTAAGGGAGTGGTCCCACGTGGATTATTATTTTTTTAGCCTGGAAGATTCCAGGCAGAGTATATTTCACAGAAAAAAAAATGAGAGTGCACAGGAGAAATGATCATAGACTAGAAGCAGCCCATGCAAGGGGAGCTAAGATGAGGAAAAGGTTTTTTTCAATTGAAACAGTATATATATTTTAACAAATGTTCACAGTAATACTTCTTTTATATGCATTATCATTTGGAACTAGGATATGGTTTTAAAAGGCTAAAATTTCTATTTCATTTTTGGTTAAGTTAATATATCATTTTTCTTCTCTGGCTATGCATTTACTATCCTACCCCCCAACACACATACCCATTGTCATCTAGCATTTTTTAAAAAACGTGTTTTCAATTAGAAGCATGAGTAGGTAAGAAAATATTACTGATTGACACCATCTTTGCTATTGGAAAAATAATATAGGCCATCTTCATATATAATTTTTAAATATTTTATTCATAAACATATAAATATATAGATGGTTCAAAAAGATTCATTTTTTTTAAAAATGCAGCTTTCCTGTTTACATGATAATACACCTATTATATCATTTACCTCTCACTGCATTTCAAAAAGCCCATAACATGGTGTTACCCTCATCTTTCTACACCGGAATTATAGCCCAGGTCTATCCTATCTGTTGTACTTCTGATCTAGACTTATACTAGAATACCTAAATTGAGGCTCATGATATGGTCCTATATTATTTGTTTGTTTGGTTGTTTGTTTGTTTGTTTGTTTTCTTTTTGGTGAGGCGATTGGGGTTAAATGACTTGCCCAGGGTCACACAGCTAGTAAGTGACAAGTGTCTGAGGTTGGATTTGAACTCAGGTCCTCCTGACTCCAAGGCCAGAACTCTATCCACTGTGCCACCCAGCTGTCCCAGGTCACGTATTATTTACTAAACTTTTATCTTTTTATCCTTTTTTCTCTATGCAAAGTGAAGAGGCTACAGCCTTATTTTCCTCTCACATATATAAGTAGGTTTGTTTTGACTAACATGCATTTCCAAGGAAGTATTAGAAGTAGATTTATTTCAGGGTGGTTCTCAATGTAATGAGTAAAATTTTCTAATTAAGAACATTAATATTAAACTTTAATATTTTAAAATTAGGAGGTATTTAATTAGCTACCTCGATATTTTCAGGAACTAAAATCCAATTTACATTTTACCTTAAGGAAAGCTCATAAAATTGAATTAGCTGGGAAGTCAAACACATTTTTATCAAATATAGAAATGAAATTTCAGTTAATCTAACTTAGGAGGGACTTGCTGTCTAATAAGAACACTTTCACAATGGGGTAGTTTCCAGGTGAGATGTACAGTAGAATATGTTGATGGAATCTAATTTAAAGCAACACATTTTAATTTTCTTTGCAACCTGCCCTAACATCAAATACACTGTGGGTGTTCTGAATACACACACATGCACCAGCTCATCTATGATGTAAATGAAAGCATGCTGATGCTTTCATGACTGATATTTGAAGCAAATGGACAGGATGAACTGACATAACTCACTAGATAGAAAAACAAAACAAACTTGAGAAGGCAAGGGCAGATTTCCTAGCTGGCCATTGAAATGGGGTGCATTGAACACAAAAACAAAATGAAACTAAAGCAGTCAAGTATTTGTCCTTTTAGGCATTCCATTTGGTGGTCAGATATCTATGTCAACACTTAGTCTTCTCTTTCTCTCTTAGCTGATTGGATGTGTTGTGATTAACGTGTAAACTAAGGCTAAAAACCAACTGCAAATCACTGAAGCCTTTCTGAGGTAATTTTGGGTTGCCCTCTAATGGCTGACCACTTTGACCTCCTGTCTTGGCATATAGCTTTTCCAATGCTCTTACTTTGAAATATTGAGATTTTAAACCCCAACTAACACTTATTTTATAGTTTCTAGCAGTAGAAATTCTTCCTAGTGTGGAAGTTATTTCCTCTTGAAAGTCTTAGATATTTTTTTCATTCTTGTTTCTGTATATATTTTGATTTATTAAATTTTATTTTCAGTTCAAATTCCTCTCCTTTCTTTCCCTTGAGAAGGCAAGAAATATAAAATCCTTTATACATATAAAGTCATACAAAATACTTTCACACTAACCATGTTAGGAAAGAAAAAAAGGAAAATAAAGAAAAATGCTTCAATCTGCACTCAGAGTACATCAGTTCTCTTTCTGGTGGTGAATAGCAGTTTTCATGATGAGACCTTTGGAATTACCATGGATCGTTGTATTGATCAAAGTAGCTAAACTGTCCACAGTTGATTGTATCACGATCATAGTACTATTACTGTTCTCCTGGTTCTACTAATTTTACTTTGATTCAGTTCAAGTAAGGTTTCCCACAATTTCATGAAACCATCCTGCTATCTCATCACAATCTTATTCTGCCATTCCCCAATTCATGGGTATCACCTCATTTTCTAATTCTTTGCCATCACAAAAAGAGCTGCAATAAATATTTTTGTACATATAGGTCCCTTTCCTTTTCCTTTGATTTATTTGGGGTATAGATCTAGTAGTAGTTTCACTGGGTCAAAGAGTTGGCAGAGTTTTATAGCCCTTTGGATATAGTTCCAAATTGTTCTACAGAGTGGTTGGACTAGTCACAACTCTACCAACAGGGTATTAGTGTACCTGTTTTCCTACATCCCCTTCATCATTTGCCATTTTCCTTTTCTGTATCTTAGCCACTCCAGTGAGGGTAATGTAGTACCCTCAGAGTTGTTTTAATTTGCTTTTCTCTAGTTATTAGTGATTTAGAGAAAATTTTCACAAGTATTTATAGAACCAATTTCTTCTTTTGAAAATTATCTATTCGTATCTTTTGACCATGTATCAATTGGAGAATAGTTATACCTATATCTATATCTAATCTATATCTATATCTATATCTGTATCAGTTCCCTACATATTTGAAAAATGAGACCTTTATCAAACAAACTTGCTGTACATGTTTTCCCTCTAGTTTCTTGCTTTTCTCCTACTTCTACTTGTATTGGTTAGTTTAATATAATTTTAAAAATCCATTTACCTCCCATTTACCTCTGTATCTCTTGTTTGGTCATGAAATTTTCCCCTATCCATAAATCTGATGATTTTGTTTCCCCATATTCTCGTAATTTATTTATGATGTTACCCATTATGTCTAAATCATCTACCACTTTGAGTTTGTCTTTACATACAGTGATTGATATGTTGGTTTATACTTAGGTTTTGCCAGATACGGTCCCTTTTTTCCCAGAAGTTTTTTGTCAAATAGTGAGTTCTTACCTCAGTGGATGGGATCTTTGGGTTTATCAGCCACTATGTTAATGCTTATTTGCATCTGTATATTGGGAACCTAATCTATTTCATTGATCAACCTCTCTTATTTCTTATCCAATACCTAATTATTTTGATAATTATCACTTTGTAATATGGTGTAAAATATTCCCATGATATTCTTGACCTTTTGTTCCTCTAGATGTTACTATTTTTTCTAGATCTAGAAAATAATTCTTTGGTAGTTTGATTGCTATTACAGTGAATAAGTAAATAATTTAGATATGTCATCATTTTTATCATACTAGCTCCACCTACCCATGAGTGATTAATATTTCTACAGTTATTTAGAACTGCCATTTCTTATGTGAAAATTGTTTTTCAATTGTGTTTATATAGTTCCTTTGTGTATTTTGGCAAATAGATTCCCAAGTATCTTAGACTGTCTGTAGTTATTTCAAATGGAATTTCTTCTCCTGTCTCTTCCTGCTATGTTTTGTTGGTCATATATAGAGAAGCTGATAATTTGTGTGGATTTATTTTATATTCTGCAACTCTGCTAAAGTTGTTAATTTTTTTGACTAGTTTTTTAGTGGACTCTCTAGGGTTCTCTAAGCATATCATCATAACATCAGCAAAATGTAATAGTTTTGTTTCATCATTGCCTATAGTTAATCTTTTACTTTCTTTTTCTAGTCTTATTGCTATAGCTAGCATTTCTGATATAACGGTGATAATTTACATCTTTGTTTTGCCCCTAATCTTATCGGAATGTCTTCTAGTTTATTACTGATAATGCTTGCTCTTGGATTTGGATAAATTTTTTTTATGAAACATAAATTTATTTTAAAATTAATTTAATTTTTCAATTTTTTTTTCAAAAACAGGTATTTATTTTTTTTCTCTCTCCCCCTCTCCCTCCCATTGAGCAATTTAAAGTGACAACTAAAACACTCAAAACAAATATACATAATGAAAGATAACAAATAACCACATTGGCCAGGTCTAAATATCCCATATCTACATCTATATCTATATATCTCATTATTCATTTTAAGTCTATTACCTCTTGGTGAGGAGGTGAGTACCAAACTTCATTCTTGGTCCTCTGAACTTATAGTTTAACACTCAAATGATCATAATTCTAAAGTTTTTCCATAATTCTAAAGTTATAATGTTTTTATTTTATCGATTGTTATCTTAGCACTGCATCAGTTCACAGAACTCACTTTTTTTTGAAACTGTGCATTTCATCATTTCTTATGGTATAATAATTGCAATTGCATTCATATACCATAATTTATTCAGCCACTTCCTATATAGATGGGCATTCCCTTAGTTTCCATTTTTTGGTACTATGAAATAGAGCTGCAATAAATATTTTTGTACATATAGGTGCTTTTTCTCTTCCCTTTTCTTAGAGGGTATTACGGGCCCACTGGTGCTAGTATAACTGGCTTTTTGGCTAGAATTTTGTGGCTTTTTAGATAGAATTCCATATTGCTTTATAGAATGTCTGGATCAATTCACAACTGCACCAACAGGGTATGTCAAAAGGCAATCAGTTTCAAGAGGAATAACAACACTTCAAAGGAACCATTATTAATAAATATTTCTAATGAAGAATTATCAACAGTGTTGGATTATGTTTATGTTATATTTAGAGATTTGTCTTGGAAAACCCTAACCCAATGTTTATTTTTTTCTTAGGCAAAAATAGAACTTCATGTAGCAGGTGTCTGACAAAAAAAAATCTAGCATTTCCAATTTGAGCATTCTATAGAGAATAGCCAGTGTTCTTGAAAATTCTAATCGTGTTTCTGGAAATACTGTTTACTTGAAAAAATCACCATCCATAAACCCAGCCTCTAAGATTTATTTAGGGAAGAAAGTACAGCATTTACAGAGGCAGGCAGGGCAATATCGGAAAGAAGGAACATAGTAAAATGTGACCTTTGATGAGCTTGTACCATTTAACAAGTTTCACTCCCTTCAGCCAGAGTTATCTGTTACTACAGCAATTAATTCAACATGGAAGGAAATATAAGAGGGTAGAGCTAGAAGAAACTTGTTTTACATGACCTGGCTCATTGAAGGTGATTTTGGTGACTAAGACAAAAAAGAGAAAATAATATTATTTTTATAACTCTAGATGTATAGGGAGTTGATGAGTTATGATATAAAGAATATTTTAGTTTGTTTTGCTTAGGCTGGAAGCTCAAATATAATAAAACCACAATTAGAACAAACTTGCCAGTTTCCTTATATTTTCCAGCTAAAGTGAGCTATATGGTTTTTTGGATACTGGTCAATTTTGAGGTATAAAGAATTTGAGAAAAGAGGACCTCAGTTTAAATCATGACTTAAGGGATAGCTAGGTGTCTCAGTGGATAGAGCACCAGCCCTGGAGTCAGGAGGACCTGAGTTCAAATCCGGCCTCAGACCAGACACTTACTAGCTGTGTGACCTTGGGCAAGTCACTTAACCACAGTTGCCTAAAAATAATCATGACTCAAATACTAACTAGCTATGTCACTCTTAGCAAGTCATTAAATTTCTCTGGGCTTCAGTTTCATCATCAGTAAAATGAATTGTTTGTATTCGATGACCTCAAAGGTGTCATAAGTCTGTGATATTTAGATCTTTGCATCTGTAAGCCTTTAATTTATTATTTCTGTGAGTATGCCTTCTACTTAGGTCACTTTTTTATACCATCATTAACTTAATCTTACCTTGTCCATTAAAAATCTGAATTTGGGGTGCTAGCACATCCTGCCAAACTGATGGCATTTCTGCAGCCAAACAGCATTCTAGAGTCACAGGTGCACACACACATGAACAATTAATTCCAAAGGAACTGAAATGAATTCAGCTGCAAAACTATTAGTTTCAGCTAATTTTAACTTGTCAAGTGATCATTTTCAGAAAACCAGATTAGCTTAATTCTTATTTTGTGAAAATGTAGATCTATAATTTGCTCGAACACAGGATTTTTTCTTAGTTGAGTGGAATGTGATGATTAAACATTCTAATCATCAGGTGAAATTAGGGGGAATCAGAGTTTGTTGAGCCTAGGTGGGTATTCAGTTATGTTTGTGTTTATGCTTTTGTTACCTCTGCGGGTAAGATTATTTTGGTGTAAACATCCTTAATAGTCAAATTATGAAGCAAAAGCTTTAAAGAGGAAGTATAAATATAGTCAATATAGTCATACAGTTTATTATTGACCACTAGTTGGTATTTTCCTTTATTCCCTATAAGGCTTAACAAAGTTGACATTTTAATAATTATAGTATATTTATCCTCAGTTTCCTTATCTGGAAATTAATAAAGATGAAAACTCCCTTCACTGATGCAGATTGGCAATATGTTATTAACATATAATCTTAGAAAATGGCATGGACAGGGATTAGTACTGACAGACAAGGTGAGTTTCCTAGGGTCACAGAGCTAATATTTGTCAGAGACTGGACTTGACTCTAGGTCAAGACTGTAAACTCTTTACTGTACCATGATATTTCTGTTAGTCATAATGATGATATTTGTATATTGGTTTAAGGTTTGCAAAATGCTAATGAAAACTAAATAATTCCTGAGCACCCTTCTCTTTGTGAATTGTTATGAATATACAATGATAAATGAATTTCTTGGGGCAAGCAATAATTGTGACATGTTTTCATTTTGTGAAATGATCACAGATCTTGTAATTATGCTTCTAATGCTACTAAGCTTACTCAGAACCTCTGATATTGACAAAATAAAACTGGTTAATCAGATTAAACTGGTTTCCATATCTCTACATAGTTCTTTCGGTGATGAGCACTAGAATTCATGCCCTGTATACATGTTTTATTGCTCTCTTCTGTTGACTTTCAATTTTTTTTAAGAAGAGTTATTACTCCAAGGAAACACACAAAGCTTGTAGCTCTTAAAGATCATATCCAGTGATTATTATGTCATGTTCTTACAGAGCCTGTTGGTGTAAGGAAATGAATTATTTAAAGTATCACTCTAACCTATAATGAAACAGCATCAGCTATACTGTGGTACACAGGAAAATATAATGGGAAATATGAAAAAAAAATCAAAGCCAAGAACTGATGAACTATTGCTGGAAAAAATAATCTTCAGAAAATAAAGACTGGCAAGTAGAGGAGTTGCTACTAATTGCTCTACACAATATTTAGGCTTCTTGAAGTTTGAAGAATGTGAAGAGCATTTAAAAATAGACGCAAATCATTTTTAGGAAGAAATAGACTTTTCATGGGTAAAAATGATTAAAGACTAGAATGCAGAAGATTTGAAGAAAAATTACTTTTTTACTAATGAAATTCACTTTTTCTTTCATTCAATGCTATATCAAAATCATTGTCAGAAGTGTGAGGATGAGGTGTAAGATCTGGGCATCTTTATCAGAATATGAAAGAAGATATGTTTAGGCCTATGTTATATTCTTCCTAATAGGTCTAGAAGAGTGGACCTATTAAGAGAATGGTATATATGATTTAGTGTGATCCTCACAATGACATGAAAGTTGCTGTTGTTGCCTTCATTTTACAGATGAGGGAAATGAAGCTGAGAAAGTGACTTTTCCAGTGACATACAATATCTTAAGAAGGATTTGAAATCAACCTAAGCAATGGATCAATTAGTGGCCTTATCACCCTTTCTATCTGTTCTTTTCTTTTCTTTTTTAAAATCTCTGTTCTTACTTAGCAAGTAATCTACACAAGACTCTGGGTTAGACTAGAAGAAAAACAATGAGGTGAATCATACAATGTTAGAGCAAGAAGGAACATCAAAGTTCATCTGCAGAAAATACTTATGAAAAGCTATAAAATGTTATGTCAGTTACAATTATTATCATTAGTAGCAGTAGCAATAGTGGTGATAACTGTAGTAGCTGCAACAGTAACAACAGCAGTAGTAGTGATTAGTAGTATTGGTGGTAGTGGTAGTGGTGGTGGTGGTAGTAGTAGTAGTAGTAGTAGTAGTAGTAGTAGTAGTATTTTCATTGTTATTGTAGTTGTTCAGCCTCCTCTTTTTTGAGATGAAGAAATTAAGACCTACAGAACTGTATGTGACTGGCCTAGGTTTATATATCTATTTAGTGATTCACTTGGGAAAAGAAACTAAGCTTTATTACTGAATTCAAAACTATTACTACTATTTCAAGATTTCTCAAAATATCCTTTAAGAAACTGTTTAATCTCTCTTTCATAAATTTAAATTTTTATATCCTGAATTTGCTTAAAATGTATTCCTTTAAAGTAGATTAATCCTGTGCTTGGTAGCATTGACTTAATTCAACAAAATCCTTCCGTTTTCCAAATTAAAATTAAAGGGATGGCCTGTTGCTTGTCATAAATTGTGTGTTCTCTATCTAATAACTGTAGCCTTGCTTTTGCAAAGGATATCTGATAACTGTCAAACTGATTTTGCTTTTATGTCATATTCTTTCTCTCAGACATTTCCCTTGTACTCACCATGCCTTATCTTTCTATGTGCTAACCTATATAAACAGTTAGAACCATAGAAAGTTAGAGCTGGAGAGAACCTTAGAGATCATTGAATAAGGACGAGACTGTCTAGTCCAAACCTTTCTTTTTGCACTTGAGGAAACTGAAGCCCAGAAAGCTCAAATGACTTTTCAAAGGCCATTCATAGTAAGAATTAAAGGTGGGTTTTGAGCCTATGTCCTCTAATTTCAGAATCACTGCTTTTTACAGCGTATAAGATGATACCACCCAGTCTCTCATTTTATAGAGGACAAAAATGATCTTTGGTGAGCTATTTTTCTTATTGGGTCATTTAAGTCATGTCTGACACTTCGTGACCCCATTTATGGAGCAAAGATACTAGTGTGGTTTGACATTTCCTTCTCTAGCTCATTTTACAAATGGGAAAACTAACGCAAACAGGGTTAAATGACTTGCCCATGGTCACATAGCTAATAAGTGTCTGAGGCCAGATTTGAACTCAAGAAGAAGAGTCTTCCTGACTCCAGGCCCAGCACTCTATTCACTGAGTCACATAGCTGCCTCTTAGTAAGCTCTAGTGACATATATACTATTAGTAATTGAGCTAGAAGTAGAACCCAGATCTCCTGAATTCTAGGCCAATACTCTTGATGCTACACCACAGCTGCCTCTGCCAATAATCCTGATGATTTTCTGATTTGTGATTTAATAAGTCCAAATTGAATGTGCTGCCCTATGTTACGCTGCTTTAATTCTTCCCAGATCAGATCCTTGTCTCCTTTTCAGGTTTTACAATATGCACTTGTTACCTTCTATTACATAACCTAATAAATACACCCTATCTGTTCAAACTCTTTTGTTGTTGTGAACAGTTATTGTTTTCTAATACTACATGAAGAGGTACTACAGTCAATTCTGGCTGGTTTTTCACTGTTATTTTAATCTTATTGCAAATCTGTAGATTCCTCTGAAGAGAAATTAGGTTGTTAGCTGGATCTCTGTGGCCTCTACTGAGTCAAGATGTATATGGATAGTAAAATGAATTAAGCTCTCATTCCCGATACTTCTCTTCAGGACCTTCTACAATAAAACACTTGATAATATATACTTTTTCCAAGAGATAAGTGTTTGAAAATGCAGATTATTTTAATGTACTTACATGTAGGTACAATAAATATACACACATGTGTATACATGTATATACATACCATATTCTACCACATAATTGTTGCAGATTTTATGATTTTTTTTGCCAAAAAAAAGTAGAGTGCAACCATTATGTGAAGCTTTAAACTTTTTGCTGGTATTACTTAAAAATCATGTATTACAAAAATGTATCACTGGAAGACAAGCTGTACAGTTTAGTTAGCTCAGGAAGATATGTCTTACCATATCACGTGACTTACTCATGGCACCTTCGCCTGCCCACCTGTTCCCTTATGCCTACAGCTCTTCATTGGTTTGAGTGACAATCCTATTAGTACTTCAGTGCTCTAAAGAAACCACAAGTTGGCTTTTGGGAATATACTGACAATGCATGTGTGCTAAGAATTCTAGGCTTGTTGCTAGCAGTGTTCAAGAGATAAATGTGTATCTACATGCCGGTAGTGAATACATTGCTGTTCTGTTTACCTTTTAAGCAGTATGATGCATACAATCATACCATGTGACGATTATGAGATGAAAGGTTATAAGCCCATTTTTAGGCTAAAAAAATGGGTGTGACAGTTATGCAGTTGTGACAATTATGGGGTGAAATATGTTATGTGTCTTATATATATGCACACATACACAAACACACATATAAATATATATTCACATACAATACATCTATACACGTATAGGTGTATTAATAAATAACCTAATATATCTTGAGCAGTAGAGTGACATGATTAGACATGTGATTTAAGTATAATCAATTTGGAAGCTATATGGAAGATAAATGGGTGAGGCAAAAAAGGGAGCCAGAAATACTAATTAGGAAGCTATTGTAATAATTGAGGCAAGACGTAATGAGGGCCAACCTCCTCAAGTTAAGGATGAAGAAATTGAGACCCAGAGTAGATTCCCAAATTTACAAAGTAAATTAATGGCAAAACAAGGTCTAGAAAACAAGTCTCTAGACTCCTTGGAGGCTCTGACCCCCAGTTTGCAAAACTGTAAGGTTGATTGATGGCAGGGCAGATTTCAGGGCAGATTACTGAAGAATGAAAAAATAAATAATCTGTCCTTCTGGTTATCAGGCAGTAGCAGGGTATTGAATATTTTTGGTTCTTTCCAGTAGTCTTAATCTCTACTGATGTGCTAATAGGAAAAGACTAAAGGAGACCAGCTTCCAGTTCAGAGTCCTCCATCCTGTCCTTACTAACAATTTAAAAGCTTCTGAGACAATTCCTTTCCTTGACGATCTTTAATGGTGGGATCTCAAGGCCACTTATCAGGTAAGGAAAACACTTCAACAATCCAAGAGAGAGTTTTCAGTATAGTGTTGATCTTCTTTCTAACTTCTCTCAAGTGAATCCCACAAGTGATCACCTTCTCCTCCCATTTGGAACCAGCCTGACTATAGGCCACCAGCACCTTGGAGCAAAGGGTAATAGTTTCACAGTTCTGATGTACAGAGTGAAATAAAGAAGATGTTCTCAGAAATCAGTTACTTTATAGTTCTGCATTGTCAGCTTGCTGCACATTTTGCTGGAAGTGACAGTGATTGATGTACAAATCCCACAAACTTCTTTTAAAAGAAGAGTTTTTTTCATTGCATGTTTCTCCTTACTTCCAAATCTCATCAATTTGTTTTTTTTGTTTTCTTAAGTAAAGGCAATTGAATACTTAAAAGGTGTCTCTTGAAAAACTGGAAACTATCAACAGAATATAGACATTTCCTAAAAAAATCAAGAAAATATAATGAGAAAATAATTTTCATTTTAACAATATTACTATAAGTCATTATGATAAAGAAAATGATTTTCTTGAGTACCACTTTAAATTGTTTATCTTTTATGGGAGTATAAGGTTTTAAAGTAAGAGCCTATATTTTGTTTAATTCAAAGGTTTGTGAGGGCATTGAAGATGCTAGCCTTTCAAAAAGATGTCTCATTGTTTCATTGTCTTTTTTAATGAAAATTTAATTTACTATGTAAAAAATAAATTTAAATAATGGTGAAAATTTGGTAAATATTCAATTCCAAGGTAGAATTTTAGAGCATGCAAAAATGTGGCACTGAAATAGTCATTATATTAAAATTTACTCAGAATACGTCTTTCATTTTTAACTTATTTATTTTAAAAAAATTGAACTGTATCTACTGTGGCCCCCCTACCCTAGGTTATCCCACTGTCCATCATTGGTAGATACCATCCGAGTTTGGAGAGAACAAGGAGATTTTCAGACTTCTTTCCTACTTGGCAAGTTCTTACATTACATACTAAATGCCCACGTTTAGTCCCTAAATACAACTTTTATATCTATTCCTTTTCTTCAACAATTACCAGCAGTCTTCATGATTAATTATCACATTTTTATCCCTACTTAACAACCCACTTTTAATTATTTCAAACTTTTTTATGGGGCAGGGGCAGGGAAAGGAAACATTCTGAATGTCATATGAAACCATTGCTAAATAACCAACACTGATAAGAAAAACCTGTTGTATTAAAATTCAGTGTCCTGATTAATGTCCTCTTTACTTTGCTGCATCATATTTCATTCATTTCTTTAAAACTTCATTCAATCATCTGTTTGTTTATTTTTAAGAACAGGTCTCTCTCTATGTCAACAAGGCTGGGAGTGCAGATTTTAGTCGTGGGCCAAATTCCAACTCCAATTGGCGGAAATTTTAACCTGCTCTGTTTTCCAACCTGAGCTGGCTCACCCTTCCTAAGGCAGGCTGGTAGCTCTTGACTCTTGCAGTCTCACCATATAGATGGGGGACCAATTACAGACAACTGCCTATAGTTAGACCCACTTCAGTTCAGAACTCCCTACCTTAATGGATATACCAGACTTACCCTCCACAGCAACTGGATCTATAGTAATGTACCACCCTGCATAGCACGAATAATATTTTAATGGCATGGCTAAGGATTTACTTTTTTTCCCTTGTGGAATGTACACACTTGTGTTGTAATGTTTGTCTACCTACTCGATTTGGTAGAGTAGTATGTAAATCATTTGGTACCTGTTACCATTGTTTGATTGATATAAAAATTGGTGTTTGTGTCAGAAATATCAGCAAATTCTGCAGACTATGATTTTCTTCACTTTCAATGATTAAGAAACAAAACGTCCTGGATTTAGAGTCAGATGTGGCTTTGAATGCTGGTAATTTTATTCCCTGGATGGTTCTTACAAGATGACTAAGGAGATCCTGCTGACTCCCTTTAACTTCAAAGGTTCTCTGACTTTTGTTCATGGGTGTGATAATATTGTGTAACAGAAACCTAATAGAATCATTAGATGGTTTTAACCTTAAACCAGCTTACCATGCCCCAAAAGACTGTTCACAAATTGATTGGTCAGTTTGAATGTCATACATTTACTTCTATCACTAGACTTGCTTTGGCTTCTGTTTAAGGACCTTAGTCTGCCAAATCTATTGTACACAGAAATGGGGCCATTGAATAACATTACCATGTTATCACTACTACATCATGCTGATGTATCTTGATGCTTTTGGTTTATTTTAGTGATCAATCAATGAATCAATGTGTTGATTAAGCACTTGATGCTTAGGTTAGAGAACTTTATCTTCTGTGGAACCTTGCTTTCCCTCTCCCCAACCTCATAACACTGGATTTTCAGTAAGGACATTTGATTTTACACATTTAATAAAGTAGCTTCACTTACTTTTATCAAAATGCAATAAAACAGATTCAGTATGGATTAGAAAAAGTACACTAGTTTTGCAGTCAGACATATATTCATATATCAGTCCTTTTACTAACTACCTGAAAGATAAGTCACTGCCACTGTCTGGACCTCAGTTTCCTTATAAGTCAATTGTGAGGAGGAGCAGTTGATAGTCAAGAGGTTTGATCAGGCAGTTCTTGAGAGAATAAATCTAAGCTATTAATATCACCCAAATCATTAATAATTAGAAAACACACATTGAAATAACTCTGAAGTTTGACTTCACACTCATTAGATTTCACAAAATTGACAAAAAAAAAAAAAAAAAAGACTGATTTCATGAGGTTCTAGAAAAATGGAAATATGTAAATATTGTTGGTAAGTAGAGATGTGAAATGGTCCAGGAATTCCTGAAAAGAAATTGAAACTGTTACCCCCAAATCACTAAACTATGTATACCTGAAAGAGATTTAAAAAGAAGAAAATAATTCATATGCATAACAATATTTGCAGAATCTCTTTTTGTAGTAGAAAAGAAGCTGATACTAAAAGGGAAACGCTATTGTATATGAATATAATGAAATACTATTGTGCCATGTAAAATTCTGAAATGGAAGAAAAACATGTAAACTTGTATGGACTGAAGCCAAGTCAGATGAGCAGAACAAATCAGGAGACAAAATGTATACAATAATAATAGTCTTGTAAAGAAAAAAACAATTTTGAAATATTTAAGAACTCTGATAGTTGAAATGGCCAGTTATGTTTCTAGAGGACCAAAGAAAAATTCTGCCTAACTCTTGAAAAAGTGGTGATATACTAAGTAAATATAATGAGAAACATATTTTTTGTGTACATGGCCAGTGTGTGAATTTGTTTTGCTTGCCTATGGATATTTCTTGAAGTTTTGTTGATGTTTGTTGTTGCTGTTTAAGGGAGAGAAAATAAATTCTTATTAACCTTATAAAAATGATAGATTTTTAATGGTAAGAGACAATCTTTTGATTGTTAAGGTCCCTTCCAGGTCTAAATCATATGATTTATAGAGTAATCAAGGGTAATGGAGACCTCATGTTAGACTGCACTACGCACGAAAAACCTCATTTTGTTTGGAAGGCAAATAGTAAAAATCAGTGGCAAAAAAGTTTGGGAACACAATTGAATTTAAATTTTTAAATTAAAAAAAAGATAAGAATAATATCCACATAACAAATCCAGGCAAGGATTAGACAAATGATTTTCAAAATTGTTTATCTTTATAAGGTTATAGTTATTATATAGTTTTCTCCTTATTCTGCTCATGTTACTTGGCTTCAGTTTATACAAATATTCCAAGATTTTTCTGAACTCATCCATTTTAATTTCTGATATGACTAGAGTAGAAACAGAAAAACAACACTGAGGAAAGTAGGTAAAACAATGAGCCAATGATTATGACACAGAAATGTTAATGAGTATTTCTACCAAACTACTAGATTCATAAGGGTAAGGAAGGGGTTATTTCTTTTCTTATCTCTCATGGTGCTTAGTATGGAGTCTGGGACTTAGTTTGTGCTCCAAAAATATTTGAATCAATCATTCAATTATTGTTTAGAATCTTAAAAATAGCCTTTCTTGGATTCCCCTGTTTCCTCATTCCTATCCTCTGGGTTCCATGCTCCCTTTGCCCCAGCCTATATTTTTCTTCCTACTGAATTTACCATCTATTTTCTGTATGTGTTTTCTGTGACCTTTTAGTGATTCAACTTTTATACTCTGTCATGCAGCATAATACACTGGGAAGAACACTAGGTCTGGAGGCAGAGGAAATGTTTTCAAATCTGCCACTTATGTGGTATATGAAAATGGGCAAGTCACTTAATCTCCCTTTGCCTCACTGGCCACATCTATAAAACCAGAAAATTTAACTAGATGAAGATGGCTTCAAGTTCTAAATCTATCCACATTTGATTTTTACTCAATTTCTTTTGATTTGCATATTTCTTTATTTTAGAGAAAAGTTTATAGGCAGTATGGTGTAGTAGTGGATAGGTAGCTGGTCTTGGACCTTAGAACTGTGTTCAAACCCAACCTCTGTAATTTACTAGTTATTTGGTCTTGTGTAATGAATAAATGTTGTTTCTAGTTTTCATTATGAATGTCCACATGGTTCAGGCCATTAAAAATCAGTGGCAGAAAAATTTAAAATGTATCTATTATATATATGTATAATTCCTACATGCCTCGGGGCAACTTTCTAGGACCTACCTGTGAAGGCATAGGCGATCTGTTTGGGTGGAAGATGGATTTACATTTCCTTTGTGTATGTAAGCTTATTTGAAGGCCAGCAGCATAGGGTACATCCAAAGTGATACTTTCTCTGGCAACACAGATTGTGCCGCCTTCTCTACCTTAGTATGTGGTCTTTATGAGTTGCAATGAAAATATCATCTTTGGAATGAGTCTACAATTTATCTGTGACAAATTTTATCCCTGGATGACAAACAGGCAGGCCCATGTTCACATTTTTTTTTTTAACTTGATAGGATTTGCCATAACGTGGCTCTTCAATTCTTCATCATAAGAAGGTACCAGAGAAGGACTTTTAAGAAGAATTACAATTAATTATTCTTTAATATTCCTGTGTAACTTTACAAAACAACTACAAGAAATGAATAATTGCACAGCAAAACCATCTCCTTTCTTTAGCCCCAAATCAGCACTCTGAGTGTGTCAACCACTTGTGAATTAATGTATCATCTGGAGTTCATCCATCCATCTAATTTAAAATTCCAGTGCATATTCACAATGGGTATGGCATAATAACATTATTTGAGGGGATGGGTGTATTTGTTTATTTACTGATAATTGAATACTGAATGATGAGACAAAATTGTGCAATTGAGAAAAAATTTCATCCTCTAAATCAGCACCTTGTGAATTAGAAGGGAGGTCATTCTATTCATATAAAAGCCCATTAACAGTATTTTCCTTCCTTAATGAAGATAACTATTTTCTTCCCAACAAAAGTTCATTAGCTATCTTCAGTGTTATACCTAATTAAATATTACTTAGAATTTCAGAGATAATAGCAATATTGAAAATAGATATACCTTATTCTGTGTGCTGTCAGTCTCAAATGGGCTTTGCTTTAGCTTTGGGGTTAGATTATGTATTTAAAGCTGGAGAAGAAGCTTGATTAGATGTAGAAAAAATACTTAAAGTTTCTACAAGCAAATTAGAAGGTTTGTTTCTAAACAAAAAATTGCTGAGGGAAGAAAAATTGAAATCTCCCAAAATGATGGCATGGAGAAATTATTTTCAATGCCACTACAGGAAATGTGCAACTGAACTTTACATTTTCAATTTAGAATAAAATGTGTGAATCATTTTGATTCTTCCTTTAGAGTGGCCCACATCAGACTTAAAATATGCAAGGAAATAGGTCTGCCAGCTTTAAGGAAAATGACAAAATCAGAGCTCATTCTACTCTTACACAGTAATCATGTATTTTGTTATATTTATCCTTTCCCCCACAAACCTGTTCTGCTTTTCTTATTTCAGAGTTCCTCATTAGAACATATATTTTTAGTGAACATTTGCAAAGGAGCTTCCAATACATTTCCCCAGTAAATTCATCCTTCCGTAGTTGCATAATAGCTGCAACTTCTCATTCTTCCTAGGCATAGCAGGTTAGCTGAACTCCAGCAAGGAGTTCCCATTGGGCAATGTCTGTCATCAGACACAGAGTCTGAATCAGCCAATTATCAGATTCCCCTGGTAACATACTACACATCACCTTGAAAGGAAGGTGAAACTGACTAAAACCTGATGCCAAAGTGCTTTGAGAGGCATTTCATTAATCTTCCTTAGGACACTACAGTATTCATCATACAAGTGGGCATATAGAAAACTTTTGTGCCTAGCTCATGATGAGGATTGCCATATGGGGGAAATGACCCTTAAGAAAATGAAACATGGATCTACTGTATATTCCAAGACACTGATGTGGTGTCTTTGATTTCTTCCTTTAAAAAATAAAAATATATAAATATGATAGTGCTATCATTGAATCATAGTATCACAGAATCTCAGAGTTATTAGGACCTCATGGGTCAATAGTCTGACTTCTACCTAAATCACGAATCTTTTTCATAACATATCCAGCAAATGGTCATAGAAGTTCCAGTTGAAAATCTCCAGTTATGGGGAAATCACTACCTCTCAAGATAGTTCTCTATGTGGAAAATTTTTTTTTCCTTCTATTGAAACAAAATATTCCTTATAAGTGCTTCCTATAATTCCTAGTTCTATTTTCAAGAACCAAACAGGAGTTTAATGATTCCCACATGAATACTCTTACAACATTTAAAGATTATTTCCACGCATATTTTTTTTCTCAACTCCCAACCTCTAGATATCTAAAGCACAGTTTCTTTCTGGGAGGAAGCCAAATATAAGAATAATTATGATAAATAATATTTATATAGCACTTTGAGATTTTGGAAGCACTTCCCTTTTCTCTGCCTACAGGTAGTAAACTGCAGTGTAGTTGCATTATGATTAGTCACTCTGGCCTAAACCATGTGGAAGTTAATAATGAAAACTAGAAGCAATATTCATCCATTCATTATCTGTCTGTCTGTCTGTCTGTCTGTCTCTCTCCTTCTCTCTCTCCAAAATTATAGGAGTTAAGATTTCAAAATAACAGAGAAGTAACATGACATGTATATTGGATTTACAGATATGAGAAGTAACTTCAATTCTTATTTCTTCTATTACAAACAACTTGGATTAATTACTTAATTTTTCTGAGAAACAAATTTCTCAACTGTAAAATGGGGGTGTTGTCATCTATAAAATTCCTTCATGCTCTAAGCCTATGATCTTAGACTCATAAGGAATTTAGAAGATCTTCTAGTCTAAAATATGTCATCTCATCAAAACTTCTTTGTATGAAAGCCAAATAAGAGTAGGCACTCCTTTTCCCTTTTTCCTTTTCCTTCTAAGTCCCTCTTTTTCAACTCAGAAAACCAGTAAGTGACTCAGCAGCTAAGGCATCACCATATTTTTTTCTGACCTTTGCTGCATTTCAGTGGACAATTTTCAGTTAATAAATTAATGCAGCCTATATTAAAATTTTCTTATTAATAATTTCACTTATGAAAATGACAGTAAAGAATGCTAATTCTTATTGTGCTTGAGATTTCTAATGCTTACGGTATGAAGAACTTTAAATTTGGAAATTAATAGACAAAGTTTGCTTTCTCAAAATCTTTGAAGCATCTTCATTACCTGTTGGTCCCCAGCCATACTGTCCTGAAAATGTTCTTGCTCCTACTGCTACCACGCTGACCGCTGACCCCATGTGTGCTCGCTTCTCCCCGCCCACAGCCACAGCCTGGATCACTTCCAGTCAGCACCGCCAGGCCTGGCTTCCAAAAACAGTGGAGAGTCCTTCAGTCTTCCCCAGTTCAGCCATCTGCTGTTCCTTAGATGGAAGTTTGTGAGGTAAAAGTTCCTAAGGTCCCGAAGTGAAAGTTTGTGAGGTAAAATTTCTTGAGGTTATGAGTGAGGTGAAAGTTGAGGTGAAATTTCTTAAGGCCTAGTCTGCTTCCCCGTGGAGCTGCCCTCAGGGCCTCTTATTTATTAATTGAGTGGAGTCAGCCTGGGGGCGTCTACACTTTACTGAGGCCAACTTCAGCCCCAAGAGTCTTCTCTGAGGTCCTCTCAAGATATCGTAGGTGCTTAGGTTCTTTACCCCTTTATTTTTGCTGCTCTGTGTTCATTTTGTGGTGGTTTTCTGTCTGTTTGTGGTGGATGTGTGCACAGCCTGGAAATTTCTGACCTACTCCACCATCTTTCCAGAATACCTCTTCCTCTTAACCTTATTTCTTGAAAAAAATATCAATAACTTCACTTTTTTACTGTCAGGGATAAAATGTACACTTTAATTGTTGTTGTTCAGTCCTTTCTGACTCTTCATGACCCAATTAGGGTTTTCTTGGCAAAGATACTAGAGTGGTTTGCCATTTCCTTCGCCACTTCATTTTACAGATGAGGAAACTGAAGCATACAGTGTTAAGTGACTTTCCCAGGGTCACATGGCTAATAAGTGTCTGAGGCTGGATTTGAACTCAGGTTTTCTGGACTCCAGGCCTGTGTCACTGTACCACTTAGCTGCTCACTCAATTAATAAACATTTATTAGGTCCATACTATGTTTCAAGTACTGTGCTAATGCTGGAGATAAAAGAGAAAGAAAAAAAAAAGACTGTCTCTGATCTCAAGGAACCCTAAGTCTAATGGGAGAGACAACATGCAAACACCTATGCATCATCAAGCAATATACAGGATAAAACAGAAACAATTATCAGGAGAGAACACGAGAATTAAGAGTGGTAGGAAAAGATTGCTTGTACAATATAGGAGTTTAGCTGGCACTTGAAGGCATGAGTCTGTTAAAAGACCTGGATTCAATTCCCAGCTTTGCCACTAACAGGCTGTGTGGCCTTAAACAAATCCTTTATCCCTTCCTTTTCACATTAATGGAATAATCTTTAAAATGAGGATTCAATTTAATTCAATACATAAATCACTTATTAAGCCCCTGGCAAATGCCAGGTACTCTCCTACGCATTGGTGATAAAATGAGAAAAAAATTAAATAACCCCTATCCTTAAGGAACTTAAAGTCTGTCTAACACTTTAACTTATCCAAAAGGCTGAGAACTCAAAGGCTTTTAGAGTATACTGAAAGGACAATAATTCTGTTTCCCCCCTCTACCCACCCCACTTTGCATTGTTGTGTAAACTGTTTTGCAAAATATGCATGTAAGCTGTTTCTCTTATTACAGTTGGTTACTTCAAGTCTTGTTAAAATCTAAATGATGTTTTCATTATTTTTAAGATTTATTTTCTAAAATGTTTTCATGGCACATGATGGAACTTACATGACTTTTTAAAAAAATTTTATATGCCATAATTAAATTAATGATGTTGCTTGAACCAACCAAAGAACTAGGTCAGACATGGCAAAATCAGGCAACTAAGTGGTGGATTGAGTTAAGCAACTGGCTTAAGTGCTTTAGGAAATGAATTACTTAGAGTCAACACTTTGCGGTACTACAGGTTTTCAAATGGAGTTTGAATCATCACTTGTTGGAGGTTTTGTAGACAGAGTTCATGAATCAGGTACAGTAGAACTACATCAAAACAATGGTACTTTCTAACCTAAGATTTTATAAGACTACACTTTAAATATGTGTTTATAGCAACAAGATAAGTAACTACTAGTTTAATTGACCTTTTTATGTAATGAAGTAATTATTTTGCTATTTTGTAGTGACATCTCAGTGTAGTATAATGGAGAGTTTGCTTTACTTAAAGTCAGCAAATTCTTAGCTCAAATCTTTATTCTGTCACTTGCTGGTCATGTGATCTTGAATAAATAACCTTTATGAATATTTAAGGAACTCCCTGAATTTTATAGGCTAAATCATAGATGGGTTGCTATCTGTATTGATAAAGGGAATACCCTCTTCATGAGATCCCCACCCTGCCAAAATCATAGATCCTGCAGAAAATTTCAAAATACCTTTGACATATTTTCCAAGTATACTCTGTCTAAAAAATATTTATACTCACCTCCCAAAACATAATACCTTTTATGGGTCTATTCCCTAACATCTCATGTAAAAGCTGTAAATTGGGAACTTGGGCGTATCTACTACCCCAGGTTCAAAGGTACTATTTATGTTTTCTTTTCTTTTTTTTCTTTTTCTTTTTCTTTTTTTTTTTTTATTATGTGTGTTTTCATGTTGATGCAACATAAGGGCAGCATCTCAGTTGGGTGGATTATTCAACTGGGATTCTTGGGGCCTCTTTTCCCCACACCTCAACTCTGAACTGCCATAGCAAATTTTCCCTTGAATCCATTGTTAGCCTTTTTCTTTTCTGCCAAGAGCCATGTTCCTTGAACCTGTTTCTTGCATGATCTTTCTTTCTGTCTATCTGTGCTATTTACTAGATAAAGTATCTCCTAGTGGTTTTCTGTTGTTTAGTCATTTTTCAGTTATGTCTAATTCTTCATGACCATTTTTGAGTTTTCTTGGCAAATATACTGGAGTGGTTTGTCATTTCCTTCTCCAATTTATTTTACAGATGAGGAAACTGAGGCAAACAGAATTAAGTGACTTGCCCAAGGTCACACAGTTATTAAGTGTCTGAGTTCAGATATGACCTCACAAAGAGAAGTCATCGTGACTTCAGGCCCAGCACTCTATCCACTAGAGTGGATAGACACCCAAAAGGAATTTTATACTTCTGTTGTAATATTCCATGTGCTCTGGGAGGGACGCAGCATAGATATTCCATAATGGTACTGCCTGCCTGCCTCAAGTGATTCTTGGGCTGGCAAGCTTACCTATTTAAAGATCACTGCAGTGGGGCCAATTTTTGGCCCAGCAGTGGCAATCTGCTCTTCCAGTTTCATTGCTGTAGCTTCTTCACATGTGGTAAAGAGCTAAAAGGGTATCCAAATATCTTAGCATGTTAACACATTAACATCTCATTTCCTGTTATCAGCTTTTTACTTTCCGTGGTTACCTAAATAAGACTACTCACTACACAATGATATTAACATTGATTCACTCAAACAAACAAACAAACAAACCTCCTAGTGCTACATTTATTGAGGATATTTGGGGTAAATAGAAACAACAGAAAATTTTCACTGTTATAACGGGATGGGAGACAGCATAAAAGAGAATGTTTTAGGAATTTAAGTTTTTTGTTCCTGTACTACTGGGTATTTCATCAGAAAAATTCTGGTACCATAGGTATTTTTGAAAACAACTATGGAAATTGGTTGAGTAAATTGATTAGTCTCTACTGGGAATGAAAATAGAATTATCTGGGACAGTGTGAAGCAGAGATCACTGCCTCTGTTCTAAACCCAGATACATGAAAGAATGCAAATGTGTAGTCACAATTCTCACAGATAGCTATAAGATGCAAAGAAAAACAGAGAAAGGACCCAGGTAGGCAGCTAGGTCAAAGTATTTTCCTGCAAGGTAGTGTCATGTGTCATCTTGTCCATGCTGCTGTAACTCCTACATGACAACACAGTGTCAAGATATGTTACCTAGATGGCCTCATGAGTGTATATTTGAATATCTTATGAAAAACCATTTTAGCCTTCAATGGATCTGACAGTAATTAAATGCGTGAGCTCTTAAGGCCCTTTTCAGAGGCTGCAAGTGTTTTCTTTTTCTCCAAAGACATATCAGGAAGTACAAGTCACCTACCTGACTTTGAGGTAGAAGCAAGACCCCTCACTATTTCCTAAGTCATTCCTTTATCTTGCCACCCTAGTTCTGACGTAATTGGGAGAACTTTTGATTGAGAATCTGAACTTTGATTTCATAAAGTACTTCAATAGTCAGATATTTGGTCTACATAGTTATGTCTTTTCTTTAAAATTTTTGTTACTAAAGAACGATGAAATGAACAGTCAATAGTGCTGAATATATTATGTAGTGTTTTAGAGGAATCCAGAATCCAACCTATAAGAAATTGTACAACTTGCATCTTGTCTTTATGGATTAATTTCTGTAAAGATGTTAATTCATTCACTCACTTAACATTTATTGAGTACCAAATTCATGCTAGGCATCTTATTGAATGTATTGTGGGACGTATAAAAAAATGGCTTCTACCCGCAAAAAGCTTAGTTTTAGTAACAGTATAAATGTGGTTATAAATAATTATAATGGGAGTGACTGGAGAATCCCATGATCTGCTCAATTGGCTTACCTACCATGGAACAGGGCATGTACATTTTTGCTCAGAGGGAAGGGATATATGCTCTGATAGATCAAAGTATTTCCCTGATCAACCTGCTTATAAATGTGATATTCATAGATTTAAAAATAAATAATTCAGAAATCTATTATTATTATGAGGTTATAAAGTTAATAATTGTTTTTAACCCTGTAGACAAGCCAGTTATTATGCAGGCTCAAATTTAAAAAAAAAAACAGATGAAATGACTTCAAATTATAGATTGAATGGAAGTTTATTGGAAAGATATGCAGGAACAGGTGCCGTTCATCATCCCCTGTGCTATAACATGGCAGCTATATCCAATCAGCCATGTGCTAGAACTACAGGGTATGTGAGGCCCTATAGAAAAACACATGGGAATGCACAGGCACCAGTCAGGACCACTAACTACCCTATGTCCCAGAGTGATTTAGTGTTCCATGGTGTAGAGGTGATTGTATACTTCAAATACAGTCCGTAAGGGGAATACACATGCATGTTCAAATATGTGTGTGTGTATATGTGGATATGCATATATATATGTATGTATATATGTAAATGTGTGTATCTGTTTCATTATAATATCATCCTGGAGAGTTGGATAAGGTCCCTCAAGACGAAGCAAGGTGCAAGAAAAAAATTATGACCAGTCATGACATCTTACAATAATAATGATGATGATGATGATGATGATGTAACTTTTATTTAGTACTTAAAGGTTTCCAAAGGGCTTAACATATATGATCTTATTTGACCCCCACCCCCCAATGACTCCTGGAAGTAGATGCTTTTTTTTTAATCCATGTTTTGCAATTAAGGAAACCAGGGATGAAAGAAATTAAGATACTTATCCAGGATCACATGACTAGGAAGTATCTGAGGCAGGATTTGAACTGAGGTCCTTCTGATTCCCAGTGCAGTGTACTATCTCCTGTGCCCATACAGCTATCCCATCTTATCTCTGAGAGTGAGCTGCAGGTGAGGAGGGAAGCCAATTTCTGATAAGCATAACCACATGTAGCATTAGTACATACATGCCTATTTGATATATTTATATATGTTACATACGTAATTATATAAATGCATATATACATGCACAGACACACATGTATGCATGAATGCATGTGTTTACATGTCTATGTATGTGTGTATTGTGTATGTGTATGTGTGTATAGGCTTAGCAAAGAAATAAAAGTACTACTTCATTTTAGTTCCATGAACTGAGGAAGAAAGAATTACTAAAAGAAACTTAGCCTTATAACACTTGATAAATATTTGCTCTCCAGGCATCTCAGAATTAACAATAGTTTGAGAGTCGTTCCAATAAGTTTTGATAATTTACTCTTGGAATCCTTAGAAATTGAGAACCTCAGGTTGTTTGAAGCTGTATAGTGAAGAGTGGGAAAATTCTCATTTATGGCATTCTGTCTTGACTAATCAGTGCTTATAAAGGGATTAATACAAATAATAACTGGTCTTGGAAATTTGTAGCAGACAGGTATTGCCATTTCAATAACACATTCCTTTTCCATATATCTTCAGGTATTGGCAGTAAAAATAGTAAACAGACTATGGAGAGAAAAATGAGACACAAGAAAAATGAAACACCCAGTGAAGAAAGTGCATTGAGTAAATATCCTGGGAATTTGCTAAGAAATTTCAGATTGTTTTTGACTGGGTCATCTTCATTTGTCAAATAACAGAGGAAGTGTTAGATTTATAGTGACTTATCCACTGATCTAAGTAGTTTATAGCCTTTGCATGGCAGTGATAGCATTGAAAAAGTGTTCTGATTGGTGAATAGTTTTTCTTTGTGTCCAGAGTCAAATATAACGGGAAAAAAATGAAACTTTCCCCAGATATAGGAAAATAAAAAATCAATCTCTGCATTTATTCTAGTTGAATAACAGAAGTCTGTTTGGATATTTTCTCTTGGTTTAGCCTAGACTAGAGTGAGATATAAAATACAGAAAGGCTCTAAAAATATTTGTCTAGTCCAGTATTTGGTGTCAGGTATTTGAGGCACTGGGGCAACTAGGTGACAAAGTGGATAAAGCACTGTATGTGGAATCAGGAAGCCTGAAGCTCAAATATGACCTAAGACACTTACTAACTATTTGACCCTGGGTAAGTCACTTAACCCTGTTTGCCTCATTTTCCTCATTTGTAAAATGAGCTGGAGAAGGAAATCTCAAACCACTCCAGTATTTTTATCAAGAATCTCTCAAAAGGGGGCATGAAGAGTCAGATATGACTGAAAATGATTAAACCACAATATTTGAGCCATGAAAAGGATTCTCAGCCATTTAGCAAAGAATATAATGAATTAATTTTGATTTTAGTGTGTGTTTTAAAATTCTTTGAGACAGGGATGATCTGTTATAGGTCTCAGTGTTCCTTAAAGTGCCAGAGACAATATTTTATTTTTCCTTTTGTTGCTGTCATTGAGTCGTTTCAGTCATGTCCAACACTTTGTGACTCCTTTTGGGGTTTTCTTGAAAAAAAGTATTGGGGCGTTTTGCCATTTCATTCTCTACCTTATTTTACATATGAGGAAACTGAGACAAACAAAGTTAAATGATTTGCTCTCGGTCACACAGCTAGTAAACTAGTAAGTATCTGAGGCCAGATTTGAACTCAGGAAGATGAGTCTTCCTGAACCTAGGCCCAGAGCTATATCCACTGTGCCACTTCACTGCCTTTATTTTTGTTAGGTGTTCATTAAATATTTTTGAATGAATAATAACAGCTAACATTTGCATAGCATTTTAAAGTTTGTAAAATATTTTACACAGATCATCTTACTTAATCTGAACAATAACCATGTGAGGAAAATTATTTTATTATCTTTATTTTACATGTTAAAAGAATCTAAGATTTAATGGTTTGCTCAAAGTCACAAGGCTGCTGATCTGATGTAGGAATAAAACTGAAGTCTTCCTGATTCTTAAGTACAGTATTCTACCCAGTATATTGTCTTACTTCCTCTAGGTTTTAGATGTGTTTAGCATCAGCACAGTGTTATGCATTCATTAGGTACTCATGTAGGCATTTTAAAAAATCAGGTTTTCATGAGAGATTATACTTAAACAATCAGAATTTAATCCAACCCAACAAGCATTCATTGAGTAATTGTTATGAGCAGGACACATTGGTAGATGGTAGAGACTGAAAAGGGAAATAAAATGGATCCTGTTTTCAGAAACAAACACACAAAAAACCAAAAAACAATCATTTGAATGGAAAGAAAATGCCTTTTGATTTTATACCTATCTGAAAACCAGAACTGATTTGTGTTTACTTATTTGTGTCAGTGGTTTGAGAATGACTTTTCTTGTTTTATGCATACTATTTATGAGATATTTTCATGAATCAGCTGTAACTTTTCTTCCCCTTGGGATATGATGCTTAGTATCTGCAGTTATTGTTTAGTCATTTTTCAGTAATATTCAGCTCTTTGTGACCCTAATTGGGGTTTTCTTGGCAGAGATCCTGAGGGATTCGCCATTTCTTTCTCTACCTCATTTTGCAGAGTAGGAACTGCTGCAAACAGGGTTAAGTGACTTGCCTAGCTTCATGCAGCTAGTAAGTGTCTGATGCTGGATTTATACTCAGCAAGAGTTTTCCTGACTCCAGGCCCTGTGTTCTATCCACTGTGCCACCTAGCTGCCATTAGTATCTTCAACCTATGTTCTTTTCACACGTTAAAAATCTCTTTTATCAATAAAAGTAAGTTTGTATTGAAATGATTTGAGATACTCACATAATCTGTCCATGAACTTAAGTCTGCAATTAGCCAGTACTATTTACTCTATACATTCAAACTTGTAAGTTTTGTTTTGTTTTGATTTTTTTGTATGTTTGTTTTGTTTTGTTTTTACCCGTGTGCTCTAGAAAGATTTCTAAGATCTAAGATCCCACGACTGGGATTAAGCATTGTTGCAGAACTAATGACTACCAAATGACCAAGTCAAGGTTGCCTCAAGGAAAGAGAAAGTCAGTTGAGTGACCTTCTCCCAGCTATTTGAGAGCCAATACCTAGACCCAAGTATAGATCAGTATAACAGAGAATTGAGGAGCAATTTTTTTTTAATACTGGGTGCCAAGATAAGATTGGGTAGGTTATGGGAGGGGTGTGCTTCCTACCCAGCAGGGTGAGCTTCCAAATTTCTTCTGCTGTAAAATCTAACCCCTGCCATCTCACTACCCTGCAGAGCTTCAGGGCACAGCAGGAACTGAGAAATTCTCTGAGGAACTGGCTGACCATTCTGGAAATGACTGCACCCACAGTGACACTGCTTATTCCACTACTTATATCTGCCTACCCCATTGGGTTACCTTTTGTGAATTTCTCGTACCCAGTTCTTATTTGAATTTATTCTGGGGGAAACTTCAATAGAAAAGCAAACTGAAGTGTAAGGAGTCCCAAGAGGAACTGAAGAAGGCTGGAGCTCTCCTGTTTTAGTCAATTCTGCCCTACCCTCACAAAGGGCAGGACATTCATCTCCACCAATGAGGAGAGAGTCCTGTATCAAAGGGCTTTGGGACAGGAGTTACATTTATAAATCCTCTGCGTCAGAGATAATTTTCCCCTGCAACTCCATCCTCACAACACCAGCTGTGAAACATAACTCAATATCAGTAATTCTTGTATAAAGAAATAAATTCTCACCTTGGACTTTAAATCAGATTGGCAAACTCATTTGCCAGTTATTACCCTCTCCCTAACTCTTTCTCTTTGTCATCATCCTCGTGATCTTTTGTTTCAGAGTGTGGTGGCTTCTGACAGGAGAACAGCTGCCTAGGACCAGAAGGTGAAACCAGTACTGTCTCAGCCAATTTGGGATGTCTGTTAGTATTAAATTGGATGATAAAATTCTCAGCCTTAGAAATCCACAAAATACCTTAACTTTTGAATTAAATTTATTAGGTGTCAGAAATTTATAAGAATAGAGATTTTTTAAAGACTATATTATCAATAAATCATCTCATTTGAATATTTAAAAAAAACTTGATTGCTCAATTGACTAAAATAATTGAGCTCAGTCACAAGACCTAAGAGATTATTTATCTTGAAACATAAATTTTACTTGTAGTGAAAACTACCAGATTGTCATCTCCTGAAGTTAAAATATTCCATCCATAGGACCATAGGACAGAAGTATGAAGAAGAAAGGGAACAAAATCTTGATGTCAAGTTCCCTAAGGCAATAAAAACTCTAGGCTTTTGTAGAAAAATATTGGACTGCAACTTCCCATACATTTCTAGTATTTTGATTTGAGTCACTTTTAGCATAGATATGAGTAATTACTTAAGGCCCCGAACCCTTTTGAATCCATCTCTTATTGAAGAGCAAAAAAGTATATATGTTGGAAGTGGGAGGTAGGGAAAGGGACAGGGCAGCCTTCATTATTATTCAATGAAGTAATATATTCAGTGTATAAATAAATAGGTTTCAACACCTGCAGATAAGCTGGCATCTGTCTTAGAAGCAACCAACATCTGTTTGTCATTTGCATGAGATACCATGACAGTGAAGAACTGTATTCTGTCACTGAATGTATAATCTTGTTAAGTTACTAAAATAATCCTAAAATGAGATGATGAAGAAAGACTTGGGAATAGGTTGGTTCCTATATAATAAAATTGGTACATATAAAACAGCCACATTTGCAAAATCTGAAATGGGGATTTTTGTTCTTGTTATTGGTGTAGTAGACAGAGCAACATCTGTGGACTCAGGAAGGCTTGGGTTCAAGTCCTGCTTCTGATCCTTATTACCTTTGTGGTCATGCTTAAGTCATTTAACTTCTCAGCACCCCAAGCAAGACTGTAAGTGACACATGAATTGGTATACATTGGGTGGAAAGTGTTTCCTCACCAAATAGTTTCCTTAACCAGTGAATTTACAAATTTGACCAAAATATAACACACATATATGTGTATGTCCTTGGAATATATAATATGCCTATTTGTCTAATTTAAGAAAATTGGAATGATTGTTCAACAAAATACCCCTTGAGCCAAACTATGATAATTTTGAACTGAATGTTATTTAGCAGAGTTTTAATGCTCGAGGAAAAAAACAAAAACAACAAAAAGAAAAACAAAATTTCTAATGAGTTTAAATGTACATGTGCATACATATGTGTGAACTGGAAGGGACTTAGAGACCACCAAGTCCAACCTCATCATTTGGTACATGAGGAAACTGAGGCATAGAACAGTTAAATGATTTACCCAGTGTTACATAGCTAGGAAAACTCAGGTTTTCCTGATTCTAAATGTAGTGACCTGCCCATCATGCCAAGTCATCATCATAGGTATATACATTCAGATTCTTTAGAAAGTTGTTAAGTATTCCAACTTTCTTAAATAGTACATAGACATGTATTCTGTATTCCATGAACTCTACATGAATCATGTATTAAGTTTATTCTAGTCTAAAATTCTAGTTTCAATAGTTTGGGAAACTACTTAGTGAGAAAACTCTAGCTACTATTGGCTATCAACAATTCATGTGTCAATCACAGGCATGAAAAGTTGCCTGGAGCATTGAGAAATTAAGTGACTAGTATGGGCACAAAGCTAGTATATTTTAGAGGCAGGACTTCATCTGATTTTCCTGACTGCTAGGCCATCGTTTGTTCACTAGGCCAATTATAAGGACAAAATTCCCATCTCGGATTTTAATCCTTTTTAATTGCTCTATAGCTTATGATAGCTTCAACAGTAGAATAATTCCACTCTTTTCAAATTTGATTGAATTGAACCCATTGCATGCACTCATTTATTAAATAGAATAAGAAAACTCTTCTAATTCTTTAGATTTAAAATAATCTGAGTGATCATACCCTCAGATGACTGACAAGTAAAGCTTTCTCTTCCTGGAGGGACGTTGCCTCTTCTAATTTGCAATTGGTGGCACAGTGGATAGAGTTCTGGTCCTGTGACAAGGAAGACTTAAATCTTGCCTCAGACACTTACTAGCTGTGTCACAAGAAGCAAATCACTCAGCCAATTTGTTTGCCTCAGTTTCCTCAATTGCAGAATGGGGATAATAATAATAGCACCTACCTTGCAGGGTTATTATGAGGATCAAATGAGATATTTTTCAAAAGTGCTCAGTGCAGCACCTGACACATAGTAGGTGCTTTATAAATGCTTATTCCCCCTTTTCCTGATAACACTCATCCCCAATGTCACAGCTACTAGCCTTGGAAGCAGATGAGGCTATGCATAATGAGGTATTCGGAAGTCAAAGACAGAAAGGTTATCTCAGAAGGATAAAGGACAGTGGCATAGTCTTTGTGAGGCATAAGGCAAATTAAGAATGACATTAATTCCATCAACTTTGACATGTTTGAAAATGTGGTTCCCTGGACTCCTGAATGACTTTGTTACTCACTTCCTTATTTTATTTTTTGGATTCAAATGCTTCCATATTGTTAAGCCATACTTAGGCTCATAGGCTTTGTAAGGCACCCTAGCATTTCACTAATACATCTGACTCATTTTACAGTTGAAACTGAGGCAGAGAGAGACTGAATGATTTAAACAAGATTGTACAGGCAGTAAAGAGCAGACCCAGGATGCGAAAATCAGTCCTTTGACTCTAATTCATTGCCTCTAAGTCATATTGCCTCTTATTTCCAGATCTTGGCCTTTTCATTGGTCTCTACTCTTTTGCCTTCCAAAATTGTCCATCAGCTGATGGCAACTGATATTTAGACCTCTTCCTCAATTTGCCTTAAGAACGTTTAATGGAGGGGCAGCTAGGTGGTGCAGTGGATAGAGCACCGGCCCTGAAGTCAGGAATACCTAAGTTCAAATCTGGCCTCAGACCAAACACTTGACACTTACTAGCTGTGTGACCCTGGGCAAGTCACTTAACCACAACTGCCTAAAAACAACAACAACAACAACAAAGAACGCTTAATGGAGAGTACTACACCATAGGCTCTACTCTTAATCTAGAGCAGGCCTAGGGAGATCAGGGCAAAAATACTGAAAATTATAAGTAACAACTGACACAAATTTTGATGCCTATTTTATTCTTCATTCTATTTGACTATTTCAGCTATAACTCAGTTGCCTTTATACCTGTATCTTTTCTCAGAAGCCACTGATAAAAATCCAGACCTCTGTTTCTACATCCCACAGTAGATAGAGGGCCTGGCCTGCAGTCAGGAAAATCTTCCTGAGTTCAATTCTGGCTTCAGACACTTACTAGCTGTATAACCCTAGGTAAGTCATTGAACCCTGTTTGCTTCAGTTTCCTCATCTGTAAAGTGAGCTGGAGAAGGAAATGACAAACCATTCCAGTATCTCTGCCAAGAAAATCCCCATATAAAGTCACTAAAAGTTGATCACAATTAAAACTACTGAATAACAATGACAAATTATTAAATGGATTAATATTTTAGCAAGGAAATTTTAATGTTTAAATACTAGAAGGTAAATTGAACTTTTTAAATTCCTTATTGATTAACAGTAAATTTCATCCAATCAGAGCCTGAAGTAATTCTTACTCAATAAATTCTTACTCATTGCAACCTTTTTTTTTTACATAAAAGTACAATTTACCAAGAACTGAGAGTTTGTGATTTGCTGGCTGTTTCTGTAGTTAAATGTTTTTTACATAAATGGCAAAGCCTCAATTTTCTACCGTCCCAACAAAATTTGCTTAATTTCAGAAGCCTAGATGCTCATAATTTTATACAGAATTTCAAAATTGGTTGTCCACATTGACTATAGAACATTGTGACAGTAGTAATTATGAAAATGTTTAATTTGTAGTTTGGTTACATTACAACTCTCAGCTAATTAGATTTCTTGATTAACATTCCCTTGATTAGATTTATTTATTTATTTTAAAATGGAATTTTTCCCCAATTACATATCACGGCAATTTTTAGCTTACATTTTTACAAGATTTTGAATTCCAGATTTTTCTCCCTCTTTCCCTCCCCTCCCCTCTTTTGAAAATGGTAGGCAATTTGACATAGATTACACATGGTCTATCATATCAAACATATTTCCATACTAGTCACAATTGTGAAAGAAGAAACAGATCAGAAGGAAAAAAGAACATGAAAAATAATAGTGTAAGTTAAAAAAGTATGCTTCAATTTGTATTCAGAGTCCATTAATCCTTTATCTGGATATGGATAGCATTTTCCTTCATGAATCTTTTGTACATGTCTTGGATCACTGCGTTGCTGAAAACAGTTGAGTCATTCATAGTTGATCATCATAGAATGTTGATACTGTGTACAATGTTTTTCTGGTTCTGCTAATTTGACTTTCTATTAGTCCACGTACAAGTCTTTCCTGGTTCTTCTGAAATCTGCCTGTTTAGCACATTTTATTGCACCATAGTTTCCTTTACGTTCATATACCACAGTTTGTTCAGCCATTCCCCAAATGATGGACATCCCCTCAATTCCCAATATTTTGCCAACACAAAAAGGGCTGCTATGAATATTTTTGCACATGTAGGTCCTTTTCCCTTTTTTATTGTCTCTTATGGATACAGACTTGGTAGTGGTATTGCCAGATCAAAGGGTATGCACAGTTTGGTTACCCTTTGGATATAGTTCCAATTTGCTCTCCAGAATAGTTGGGTCAGTTCACAGTACCACCAACAGTGCCTTAGTGTCCCAATTTTCCCACATTCACTCCAATATTTACTATTTTCCTTTTTTTATATTAGCCAATCTGAGAGCTGTGAGGTTCAGAGCAGTTTTAATTTGCATCTCTCTAATCAAAAGTGATTTAGACCACTTCTTCATATGCTTATAAATAGCTTTGATTTCTTAATCTGAAAACTAACTATTCGTATCCTTTGACCATTTATCAATTGGGGAATGGTTTATATTCTTATAAATTTCACTCAGTTCTCTATATATTTGAGAAATGAAGCCTTTATCTGAGACACTTAATGTAAAGATTGTTTCCTAGCTTTCTGCTTTCTTTCTTTTTTATTCACTTTTTAAAAAAAATTTCTTAGTTTATTCTGATTTATCAACAATCACTTCCATATTTTTTGAGTTGAAAATTTTTCTCCCCCTTCTTCCCCCCCACTGTCCCCAAGATGGTGCACAATCTCATATAGGATTTATATTTACATACCCATTAAACATATTTTCACATTAGTGAAGTTGTAAGTAAAAATTGAAACCTATAGGAGGAACCATCAGAAAGATGAAACAAAACTCAACAGAAGGTAAAAATAAGTGATAGCAATTCGACTTCCATAGTTCTTTCTTTGGATGTGGACAGCATTTTCCATCCTGAGGCCACTGGAGATGTCTTAGACCCTCGTAATGCTGAGAAGGGTTCAGTTTAACAATCTTAGTCATTGCATAACATGGCTCTTATTGTATACAAAGTCCTCTTGGCTCTGCTCACTTCACTCAGCATCAGACCATATAAGTCTTTCCAGGTTTTTCTGAAGTCACCCTGTTCATCATTTCTTATAGCACAATAGTATTCCATTACATTCATATACCACAACTTGCTCAGCCATTCCCCAATTGATGGGCATCCTCTCAATTTCCAATTCTTTGCCACCACAAGAAGAGCTGCTATGAATATTTTTTGTATATGTGGATCCTTTACCCATTTGTTTGATCTCTTTGGGATATAGCCCTAGAAGTGCTATTGCTGGATCAAAGGGTATGCACACTTTTGTAGCCCTTTGGGCATAGTTCCAAATTGTTCACCAAAATGATTGGATCATTTCACAACTCCACCAACAATGTATTAGTGTTCCAATTTTCCCACATCTTCTCCAACATTTATCATTTTCCTGTTTTGTCATGTTGGCCAATCTGATAGGTGTGATGTGGTACCTCAGAGTTGTTTTGATTTGCATTTCTGTAATCAATAATGCTTTAGAACATTTTTTAATATGATTATAGATGGCTTTAATTTCTTCATCTGAGAATTGCCTGTTCATATCCTTTGACTATTTATCAATTGGGGAATGACTTGTGTTCTTATAAATTTGTCTTAATTCTCTATATATTCTAGAAATGAGGCCTATGTAAGAGATACTGGTTGTAAAAATTCTTTCCCAATTTTCTACCTTCCTTCTAATCTGAGTTGCATTGGCTTTGTTTGTGCAAAAAATTTCAATTTAATGTAATCAAAATTATCCATTTTGCTTTTCATAATGTTCTCTATCTCCTATTTGGTCATGAATTCTTCTGTTCTCCATAGATCTGATAGGTAAACTATTCCTTGTTCTCCCAGTTTCCTTATGGAATCAGTCTTTATATCTAAGTCATGAATCCATTTTGACTTTATTTTGGTATATGTTGTGAGATTTGGGTCTATGCCTAGTTTCTGCCATACTCTTTTCCAGTTTTCCCAGCAGTTTTTTTCAAAGAGTGGGTTCTTATCCCAGAAGCTGGGGTCTTTGGGTTTATCAAATACTAGATTACCATAGTCATGGACTACTGTGTCTTGCATATTTAACCTATTCCACTGATTCACCTCCCTATTTCTTAGCCAGTACCAGGAAGTTTTGATGATTGTTGCTTTATAATACAATTTAAGATCTGGAATTGCTAGGCCACCTTCCCCTGCATTTCTTTTCATTAGTTCCTTTGATATTCTGGACCTTTTGTTTTTCCAAATGAATCTTGTTATTATTTTTTCTAACTGTATAAAATAATTTCTTGGTAGTTTGATTGGTATGGCACTGAATAAGTAAATTAGCTTAGGTAGGATTGTCATTTTTATTATATTAGCTCAGCCTACCCATGAGCAACTGATGTTTTTCCAATTATTTAGATCTGATTTTATTTGTGTGAAAAGTGTTTTGTAATTGTGTTCATAGAGTTCCTGGGTTTGTTTCAGGTATAGACTCCTAAATATTTTATAATGTCTACAGTAAGTTTAAATGGGATTTCTCTTTCTATCTCTTGCTGTTGGGCTTTGTTGGTAATATATAGAAATGCTGATGATTTATGTGGGTTTATTTTATAGCCTGCAACTTTGCTAAAGTTGTTTATTATTTCAAGTAGTTTTTTACTTGATTCTCTAGGATTCTCTAAGTATATCATCATGTCATCTGCAAAGAGTGATAGCTTTGTTTCTTCTTTGCCTATTCTAATGCCTTCAATTTCTTTTTCTTCTCTTATTGCTAAAGCTAAGGTTTCCAGTACAATATTGAATAACAGTGGTGATAATGGACATCCTTGTTTCACCCCCGATCTTATTGGAAATGCTTCTAGCCTGTCCCCATTACATATAATGCTTGCTGAAGGTTTTAGATAATGCTATTTATTATTTTAAGGAAGACTCCATTTATACCTATGCTTTCTAGTGTTTTTAATAGGAATGGGTGTTGTATTTTATCAAAAGCTTTTTCTGCATCTATTGAGATGATCATGTGGTTTCTGTTGGTTTTGTTGTTGATATGCGCAATGATGCTGATAGTTTTCCTAATATTGAACCAACCCTGCATTCCTGGTATAAATCCTACCTGGTCATAGTGTATTATTCTTGTGATAAGTTGCTGCAATCTACTTGCTAGTATTTTGTTTAAAATTTTTGCATCTATATTCATTAGAGAAATTGGTCTATAATTTTCTTTCTCTATTTTGACTCTTCCTGGTTTAGGTATCAACACCATATTTGTATCATAAAAAGAATTTGGTAAGACTCCTTCTTCACTATTTTCCCAAATAGTCTATATAGTATTGGAATTAATTGTTCTTTAAATGTTTGATAGAATTTGCATGTAAATCCATCTGGCCCTGGAGATTTTTTCCTAGGGAGTTCATCAATGGCTTGTTCAATTTCTTTTTCTGAGATGGGGTTATTTAAGTATTTTACTTCCTCTTGGTTAATCTGGGCAATTTATATTTTTGTAAATATGTATCCATTTCACTAAGATTGTCAAATTTGTTGGCATATAGTTGGGCAAAATAATTCCTAATTATTGTTTTAATTTCCTCTTCCTTGGTGGTAGCTTCACCCTTTTCATTCTTGATACTAGTAATTTGGTTTTCTTCTTTCTTTTTTTTAAATTAAATTAACCAAAGGTTTATCTATTTTATTGTTTTTTTCATAAAACCAGCTCTTAGTTTTATTTATTAGTTCAATAGTTTTCTTAATTTCAATTTTATTAATTTTTCCTTTGGTTTTCAATATTTCTAATTTGGTGTTTAGTTGAGGATTTTTAATTTGTTCTTTTTCTAGTTTTTTTAGTTGTATGCCCAATTCATTAATCTCCTCTTTTTTATTTTATTTATGTAAGCATTTAGAGATATAACTTCCCCTAAGAACTGCTTTCGCTGCATCCCATAGGTTTTGGTATGTTGTCTCATTATTGTCATTCTCTTGAATGAAATTATTGATTGTTTCTATGATTTGTTGTTTGACCCAATCATTTTTTAGGATTAGATTATTTAGTTTCCAATTATTTTTTAGTCTATCTTTCCATGGCCCTTTATTACATATAATTTTTATTGTGTCATGATCTGAAAAGGATGCATTTAATATTTCTGCCTTTCTGCATTGGATTGTGAGGTTTTTATGCCTAGTACATGGTCAATTTTTGTGTATGTGCCATGTACTGAGAAAAAAGTATATTCCTTTCTATCCCCATTCAGTTTTCTCCAGAGGTCTATCATACCTAACTTTTCTAATGTTATATTCACCTCAACTTCTTTCTTGTTTATTTTGTGGTTAGACTTATCTAGTGCCGAGAGGGGGAGGTTCAGGTCCCCACTAGTATAGTTTTGCTGTCTATTTCTTCCTGTAACTCCCTGAACTTCTCCTGTAAGAATTTGGATGCTATACCATTTGGTGCATATATGTTTAGTAATGATATTACTTCATTGTCTATGGTGCCTTTTAGCAGGATGTAGTTTCCTTCCTTATCTCTTTTGATTAGATCTATTTTTGCTTTTGCTTTGTCTGAGATCAGGATTGCTACCCCAGCTTTTTTTACTTCAGCTGACGCATAATATATTCTGCTCCAGCCTTTTACCTTTACCCTGTATGTGTCACTCTTTTTCAAATGTGTTTCCTGTAAACAACATATTGTAGGATTATGGTTTTTAATCCATTCTGCAATCCATTTCCGTTTTATGGGAGAGTTCATCCCATTCACATTCACAGTTATGATTACTATCTGTGTCTTTTTCTCCATCCTTTTTTTCCCCTATTTATGCTTTTCTTTCCTTTTTCCTTCCCCCCCACTAGTGTTTTGCTTTTGACCACCACCTTCTTCAGTCACCTCCCCCTTTATTATCCCTTTCCATTTTCTTCCCCTTTAGTCTTACTGCTGCTTCCCTCCCTTCTTTCCCCCCCTCCCTTTTTTTCCCCTCCCTTTTCTTTCCCCTTTTCCCTCCTACTGCCTATAGGGCAAGTTAGATTTCTATACCTAACTGATTATATTATGCCCTTCTTGAGCCAAATCTGATGAGAGTAAGGTTCAAACAATGCTCCCCCCCCTTCTTTCCCTCTGCTGTAATAGGATTTTGTGTCTTTTCCTGTAATGTAATTTACCCTTGTCTGCCTCCTCCTTTCTCAGTACATTTTCTAAGATCAGATTGATCCACTTATTTGGATCCATTTAACCCACTTGATTAGATTTTTTTTATCATTACAACAAGGTCAACTAATATCTACCCTCTTTATGTATACTCCTTTAACAAGGTGTAATAACAATACAGTTCTCAAGGGTTGCAAGTCTTATATTCCCTTGTAGGGGTTTAAACACCCCCCCTTATTAACAACATATTGTATCTTCTGTCCCATTTACCTTTTTAAGTCCTTCTTTAGTCCTGTACTTGAAGATTGAATTTTTTGTTGAGCTCTGGTCTTTTTATCAGGGAAGTTTCGAATTCTCCTATTTCATTGAATATCCACCTCCTCCCTTGAAAAGTGATGCTCATTTTTGCTGGGTAATTGATCCTTGGCTGCATTCCAAGCTCCTTTGCCTTAGAATATCATGTTCCATGCCCTGGTCTTTTAATGTAGAAGCTGCAAGGTCCTGTGTAATCCTGACTGTGGTTCCATGATATTTAAATTCTTTCTTTCTGGCTTCTTACAGCACCTTCTCTTTCATCTGGTAATTTTGGAATTTTGCTATCATATTCCTTGGTGTGTTGTCAATTTGGGATCTATTTCAGGTGGTGATCGGTGGATTCTTTCTAGGGTTATTTTCCCTTCTGGTTCTAGGATTTCAGGGCAGTTTTCCTTTATGATTTCCTGAAAGATACTGTCCAGGCTCTTTTTTTCATCATGATTTTCAGGTAGTCCAATAATTTTTAAATTGTCTCTCCTGAGTCGATTTTCCAGGTCGCTTGTTTTACTGATGAGGTATTTCACATTTTCATCTATTTTTTTCATTTTTTTTTATTTCTGTGGATTGCTGAGGTACCAGGTGTTGTGTTTGCCTTCTCTACCACCTGGGCTTCAGAATTTCTTCACAATTGGAGGCTACAGGGCTCCTATGGCTCACCTGGTGTTGGGTTGGAATCAGCTAGGCCAGGGCTTTAGGAAGCCTTTAGCCTGTTTTCTTCACCTCCTTTCAGATGAATGCAACAGGGTACTGGGGCCCCTTGTAGTTCTGCCTCCCTTATTTTTGCCGAGGCATTGTAAGATCCGTTTGCTGTGCTGCTGCACTGCTGCTCCCCATCTTTCTTCTAGTTCAGGTGTTCCAGGGTTTTTTTTTTCTGGGGTTATATTTTCTGGGTTTTCAGAGTTTGATAGGGGAGAGTGAGAGTGACCGCCTTTTCACTCCACCATCTTGGCTCCTGGAAGCGGAAGTCTCTGCTTTCTTTCTAATATTGGTTGCATTGATTTTGTTTGTGTAAAAACTTTTTAAATTTAATATAATAAAAAATATCTATTTTACTTTTCCTAATGCTCTCTATCTCTTGTTTGGACCTGTAATTCACTTAAATTCTCCTTTAAAAATTTGGGTGCTATACCGTTTGGTATTCATATTACTTCACTGTCCATGGTACCTTTTAGCAAGAAGTAGTTTCCTTCCTTATCTCATGTAATTAGATCTGTTTTTGCTTTTGTTTGTCTGAGATCAGGATTACTACCCTTGCTTTTTTTAAAATTTCATCTGAAGCATAATAGAGTCTGGTCCAGCCCCTTACCTTTAATCTGTGTGTCTCTCTACTTCAAGTGTGTTTCTTATAAAAACATATCATAGGATTCTGTTTGTTAATACACACTCTTATCCCCTTCCATTTTATGGAAGAGTTCATCCCAGTTACATTCACAGTTATGATTTCCCTCATCCATTTTTCCTCCAATTTGTCATCTCTCTGCTTTCACCTTTTCCCTCCTCAAAAGTGTTTTGCTCCTGTCTACCACTTAACCTGCTCAACCCTGTTTTCTGTTAGTTCCCCTACCCCATCCTTTACTTAATGTCCTCCCTTCCTACTTTCCTGTGGGTGAGATAGATTTCTATATTCAACTTATTGTGTATATTATTCCTTCTTTCAGCCAATATTGATGAGAGTAAAGTTCAAGCAGATCCCTTCGCCCACACTCCCTTCTTTTCCTCCATTGTAACAGAATTTTCATGCCTCTTCATGCTAAATAATTTACCCCATTTTACCTCTCCCTTCCTTCTGCACCAAGTGTACTCCTTTCTCATACTTTAATTATTTTTTATGTCATTCCCTCAAATTCACCTTATACCCGCCCTTTGTCTTTGCATATTGCTTCTAGCTGTACTTTAGTGGTATAATTTTTAAGAATTACAAGTATCATTTTCCTATGTAGGGATGTAAACAGTTCAGTTCCACTGAATCCATCATGTTTTCTCTTCCCTTTTCCCTTTTTAGGCTTCTCTTGGATCTTGATATTGGAGATCAGTTTTTTGTTCAATTCTGGTCTTCTTATGAAAGCTTGAAATACTTCTATTTCATTGAATGACCATTTCCCCCCATTAAATATTATACTTAATTTCACCAGGTTAGTGATTCTTAGTTGTAGTCCTAGCTCCCTTGCCTTCTGGAATATCATGTTCCATGACCTCTGATCCATTAAGATTGCAGCTGCTAAGTCTTATGTAATCCTAATTGTGGCCATCTGATATTCAAATTGTTTCTTTCTGGTCACTTTCAATATTTTTCCTTTGACCTGATAGTTCTGTAATTTGGCTATAACCTCTCTTTGAGTTTTTATTTTGGGGTCTCTTTCCAGAGGTGATTGGTGGATTCTTTCAATGCCTACTTTGCCCTCTGGTTCCAGGATATCAGGGAAGTTTTCCTTGATAAGTTCTTGAAAGATGCTGTTCAGGTCCTCCTTTTGATTATGGCTTTCAGGTAGTCCAATGATTCTGACATTGTCTTTCCTGGATTTATTTTCCAGGTCAGTTATTTTTCCCATGAGGTATTTTACATTTCCTCCTATTTTTTTCATTCTTTTGAATTTGTTTCATTAATTTTTAATTTCTCATAATCTTTAGCCTCCACTTGATCAATTCTAATTGTTAAGGAGTTGTTTTCCTCAATTAGCTTTTTTACTTCCTTTTCCATTTGAACACTTGAAGTTTTGTAAGCAGTTGTTTTCTTTTTCTAAGCTGTTGACTCTTTTTTTTAATTGTCTTGCATCATTCTCATTTCTTTTCCCAATTCATTTCTACCTCTCTTATATGATTTTTAAGCTCCTTGTTGAGCTCTTCCATGAGTTCTTTCTGTACTTGAGACAACTTCCCTTTTTTCTTTGGAGTTTTCCCCATAAGATGTTTTCATAGTGTTATCCTCTTCTGACTTTTTACCTTGATCTCAAGGTCACCATAACAACTTTCTATAGTCAGAATTTTGTTTTTGTTTCTTGCTCATCTTTTTCCTTTCTCATAAGTTTGACCTTTGCTCTCAAGATGGAAGGGGCACTGTCTCAGGTTTCTTGTGCCAAGGGTTACAGGTCCTGGCTGTTTACCTGGTGCTGTGCTGATATTACACTGTGTCCCACAGGGGACCTTCATGTCTGGCTACACTGAGGGGGTAGCTGGCACTCCTGGAGGGCATAGGAGTCTGGCTGCTTACCTGGTGCTGTTCCAGGGTCCTAGTGCTGGTGTCTGGTGTATGCTAAGGCCAGTGGGGTGTTTCTGTGTTTCCCAGGAGATACACTGAAGCATGGGCATTGTGGCCACTGGAAGCTGTCATTTGCTCAGGGATATGCTGAAGAACATGATGGTTCTCAGAGCTGAAGTCTGCCCATTACCCTGGCTATGCTAAAGCCTATGGGGGGATCCTGATGTTGACATTTGCATATTCACCACACTGGGCCTCAGGATCTCTTGTTGGTTTGCTGAGCTGGGCTTTCTGCTATCTTGATGCAACTCTATTTGTTGTGCACTTCATTCCCTTTTCTCTGAGTGAGAGATCTTGCTGATCTTCCAAATTTCTTGGGCTGAAAGATATTTTCACCTCATCTTTTCGCTGGTTCTGCTGTTCCAGGATTTCTTTTGGGACAATATTTTATATATTTTTTTGGAGGTGAACATGGGAGAGTTACAGTGCTTTACTGCTTACTTTGCAGTCTTGTCTCCCACAATGTCCCCCCTTGATTAGATTTAAAGCAAAAATTCTGACAATCAAGAAACTGTCAGCCTCTTTTAATGATAAGCACATTTCTAATTTACTGATACACCAAAAAAGTTTGCTTTCCATGGCTATAGCTATTAAGAATAAACATAGTGCTACCTAAATGCATGGACTAGATTTCCTCATTGATGCTAAAACACATAGTTTTAAAGTTAATAAGTGACTCTTAGCTGCTTTTTCCAAGGGAAAAGTTTAGCGAATCTGATTTTTTCAATGTTTTATTTTTCTTTAATGTGGAATGGTATTATGAGTCTTTAGATGTCAATTTTGTTTTCTTATTTATTTTTGCCTATGTATCCCCCGTGCCTCAAAATGTCTCTACAACTTTTCTGGGTTTAATGAATACTAATTGAATAAAACATAGTCTGATATCCATTTGTTGAAATAATAAACATATAAAATCTAGGGAAAACTTCATGATGCTCCTCAAATATACCACCCCGGTAGTAACCTAATAAACTTATGAATAAAGTTATCTATAAGTCTAAGAGATAAATGGTCTGGTGTATTTTGTGGCTATACTATGTATTTTGATTTTCCTTATGGCTTCTTTATTTTCTCACCATAAAGACAATTTTTATATTCATTATGCAAAATTCCTGCTTTGTACTCTTTTTTTTTCACATAGAACAAGTGAAGACCCACAATTTAGCATCCAGTTGTGTGATCTTAGTTTATTGAGGTTTTATTTTCTGAGTGGACATTTGAATTTTTACTTCTAAATATTAATGAATCTTTGTTCATTTTTATTGATTAAGATAGATATATAATATGCTCTCATTATTACTCTTGCATATCTGTGATTTTTTAAAAATAATGTATCCTTAAAATAGATTAAAAAGTTACAAGCTTTATTTTTCAAATTAAATATTTTTTTAAAAAATTCAATATTTTTGTTAAATTATGTAATTGTATAAAGACATCTTTTAATAATGGCATGAATATATATGATGCATTAATATCACTACAACTATACCCACTATATTTACAACTGTGTAGATACATTGTATCCTCTATTAGCTGATATAAAGATTTAATAAGAAAGCTTTCAGGAAGAGGTTTTTTTTTTTCACATTAATATATTTAATTACTCCATTTTTGTTTCCAAGGACTCACTTCAGGTGATAGAACAGAGATACCTTAAAATAACTGCCAATTGATTCGATTACTCAGTCAAGTAATAGGCATTTAAGTACTTAATAAATGCCAGTCATAGCATTAGGTGCTAAGGTTCAAAGAGAAAAACGAAACAGTTCCTTCCCTCAAGGAGCTTGTGTTCTATCATGATAAAACATGTGAATACAGTTAAGTACATACAAAATGCATGTACAAATATGATTAAAGGAGGTGATTTTTCAGAGGGGGAGAGAAAAAATAGGGGGAGGTCAGGACATATCTCACATAGGAGAGGAGGTGGTGTTTTAATCCCTCTCAAAGCTTTCATTTTTTTTTTGTTTGTTTGTTAGTTTGTGAGTAAGTTCAGGGGTGATCATAATGTTAAAGCCAGGAATCATTGTGTCAAGCCTGGGAATTCTTTGCTCAATAGAGCTTTCTGGAAGGAAGCTATTGTAGGGATTTTGAAAGTAAATAACTACACATCTCCAAGGAACCTTAATGAGCTCCTGCATCAATAATAATGGCATCCTGCTTGAAGTATTTGCCTTAGTTAATGAGAATGCCATATACCAGCACACCTCAGCCTTCCCTATCTGCCACAAATGTCAGCTCAATGAGAAGGCAGCATTATGCTAAACATTGTTTCCACCCCTCCAAAAATCTGTGCTGCTTGAACAGACTGTTAACCTTCAATAAAGCTTTCAAATCAATTAAATTGGAGTTATGTTTGCTGATGACTGTACACCGGAGACTCACACATGGGAGGATATGCAGTTAGTCATTGATCATTTCTCAAACTTGGCACAAGGAAGGGACTGGAAATTAGTCTGACAAAAGTGGTTGAATGCCAACCTGCCTTAGATGAAACTAATGAGCATCCAAGTAGTAGGAATGGCATGAAGGGAGGGATGCTGTGTGATTGTGTGCCCTAGTTATTACATTAGCCAAAGATAAATTGCAAGGTATGACAGTAACGGTCAGCATTAACGAAAGCTAGTGCCCATTTTGGAAGGCTGATGGCCTGACTGGCCTTAAGTGAAACTGGAAAGGAGGCAATGTTTATCTTAGGTTCCCTTCTACATTCCTTTATGATTTTTGTTGTTGGTATTGTTGCCTCGGGACATTAGCTCTTCCATTTCCAAACACCCTCAGGGTCTGTTGCCTTCACTATCTAATAACTCCCACAATGGTTTCCCCTTTCTTCAGATACCTTTAGAATGAATGTACTCTCCATGCTCTTAACCTGGGTACATCATTGTATAATACCTTACAGGAATCTCAGAGTCAATCTAGTCCCTCTGATACCAGTATAGCAAGCACCTCTCCAATATCTCCGGAGGAGGAGAGTATGGCTCACTGTTGCTGATAGCTTCCTGGAGTCTTCAGGCAATATGTTGATGGTTGTCTTCTGGATCACTTAAGGACACAAAGGAGCTAAAGTCGCATCCCCTCAGGCCTGGCAGAAATGAACCAATTCCATAAAATTCTAACCTTGTTAGGGGTGGGTAGTGGAAGGATTTGTTACCTGTAGCTGGTGGCACAGTGTATAGAATACCAGGCTTGCAGTCAGGAAGACTCATCTTCCTGAGTTAAAATCTGGCCTCAGACACTTGCTAGCTATGTGACCCTGGGCAAGTCACTTAACTCTGTTTACATCAATTTTCTTATCTGTAACATGAGCTGGACCACTTCAATATCTTTGCTAAGAAGACCCCAAATGGAATCACAGTTGGACATGACTGAAAAACCACTGAACAACAAAAGTTGAGCTAAGCATTGAATCCTTGTTATGACTAAGTAAATCTCTTTTTATTAACTGTTTAATGACCCAAGACTGTTTCATTTCATTCTAACTCAGTATCTGAAATGCCAGACTGGCCTCAGTCAGGCCCAGTATATATTACTCTTCCCTCCAGCTTGTAAAAATCTTGGGAATTTTAAAAATACAAGTAATATACAAGTATAGTAGTGCTATTATATTTCATATTATTAGATCTTACCCAATATGCTTACCTGATATTTGTAAACAGATTCTTCACACACAGTGTCAGCTATCCCTTCTAGCTTTATTTCATCTTTAAATTTCATACATATGTCACTTCATCCTTCATCTAAGTTATAGATAATAATTGTATATAGCAGAGAACCAAGGACAGGTCATATGAATACTACAAAGTTTTAGAAACAAAAGGACCCTGAGGGGTTGTTATTTATATATTTTATGTGTATAAACTTATCTCTTTGACTCAGTTAGAACAACCCTATCAATACCTTGAGGAACTTGTTCATTTCTCCCTTTTTTTCTATCTCTCTTTGTGCCTAGAATAGTATGTTGCACACAGAGTAGATACAGAATAACCACATCATAAAATAGCATTAGCATATAGTCATTACATTTAGAGCTGGAAAGGATATCTGAGATGAGGTATTCCAGTCTCTTCATTTTGCATTGAATGAGTTCATATTCACAGAGGTATTATTAGTTTCTCCATGAGAGACTGCCAGCTACTGTAGGGTACAATTTGGATTAGAACCCAGAACTCATGGTTCCTAATCCATTGTTCTGTCCATTAAATCATGCTACTTCTCCTTATTAAATGAGAGGCAGATTGGTGCTTGACTGCAGTCTGAAAGACATTTTTTCAAATTTCATTTCTCATAAGTAAGTCATAGAGTCTCAGTTTCCTCACCTGTTAAAAAGTGAATATAATATATGTATCTACCTCAAAATATTATTGCAACAGTCACTTGAAATAATGTGTGCCATATGCTTTGCAAGCTTTAAAATGATATATTAATGTTATTATAATAGATGAAATAAAAAAAAACAGATTTCTCTAGGCTCTGGTAGCAGTCAACATCTACATGGCTCTAATACCTAGACTCATTTCTAACAACTTGATAAACTTTGTAATTTTATCAGTTCTATCCATCCAGCATGTCTTGTGTTAACATTTGCTATCCATCATCTCAATGCTTGTAAGTACCCCTTCTGCTTAGAGATTGAGGTTGTAATTAGGGAGAGTCAGACTTGTTGGGCAGGCTATGTGAGGATATTGGATGACTACCCCAAACACTGATTTAATAGAAGATAGGTATATCCATCATGGTGAGGTGAGCCACTCAAAGGATGCACAGAAAATCATCCAGAAGAAATGTAACATCATTATAGGAAATAGGCAAATTATTTCAGTTGATGGAATCACCTGTTACAGTGCTGTCAAAAACAAGGTGGTTCAGTGAGTGCAAAATCAGTGTGCCATGATTGAAGCCAACAGTTTGAGCCAAAAGCACTATAAAGTCTTCCAGGAGCAGGCTGCAGATGACAGCAGCCCATTGTTTTTCTGTATTCAGTCCTGTTTGCAAAATATGTAATTGAAATCCTGGATTGTAAGTATCACCACACTGCCCCTTCGTCATAAAGGGCAATCATATTTGCATGTGAAGGTCAGTATTGCCTAAATGGTTGTTGGTGGATTGATACATGTTTCAGCCATCCTGTAAAGTAAAATTATGAATATCTTTTGAACCAGTGATACTGCTACCAGGATTATATCCTAATTAGATTTTTTAAAATGTACAAAAATAAGTATTATAATTCTTTTTTTAGTAAAAAAGAACCTGAAACTAAAGGGTTGCCCATGAATTGGGGAATGGCTGAGAAAAATTATGGTATATAAATGTAATAAAATGTATTGGATCATAAGGACTAATAAAAGAAATGGTTTTCAGAAAAACCTGAGAGGACTCAAATGAATGGATGCAAAGTGAAATGAAATTGAATCACAACTATGATTTCGATAATGATTATTCACAATAGATTTTTGATTCTATATAACTCCTAACACAGAAGAGATGGGATGGAGATGCAAAATGAGACAGTTTTTATATGGCCAATATAGGAATTTATTTTCCTTGCCAAACATTCCTACATTGGCCCTATCAAAAATTTAAGAATTGTTTTGCCCTCCAAGTGTGTTACTTGTTACAAAGGTTTAAAAGCAATCAGTAAGGAGAGATGGAAGGGAGAGGGAAAAAGTAGTTCTTTTTATTGGCTAAATACATTTAATTTAAAATACTTGATTAAGTAATTATAGGGTATCTAAGTGGATAGAGAGCTGAGCCTGGTGTCAGGAAGACCTCATTTCAAATCTGGCCTCAGACAATTACTAGCTGTGTGATGCAGGGTAATTCACTTAACTCTGTTTGCCTCAGTCTCTTTATCTGTAAAATGAGCTGTAACAGGAAATAGCAAATTCAAATATCTTTGTCAAGAAAAAAAACAATTGGGGTTATGAAAAGGCATACACAATGGAATAACAGCAACAAGAATATGATCACGATCTTTGTTCCCAAAGAGAGTTAAAATGTCTCTGGAGGATGGTGTTCCATGGGGGGAAAAGAAAAAAGAAAACACTTTTATGTTACTATCCATTAGATGGTAGCAAGGTCAGAGCTGACAACTTCTGTGGCTTGAGAGATTTATTTTGGAATATTTTAACATTATGTCATGTCATAATACTGTCCAAAGAATACATATTAACCTGATGAGTTAGAATGGCCGTACCCAAGCTTTAGCAAGATTGTATAAATGTGATTTCAATTGGGGTGTTGTGAAAGCCATGACTGATGATAGAATACTGAAAATATTCTACCTTTGTGAAGAAGGAAACTCTTTCAGTGGCAGCTCAGGGGACATTAAATGAATGGCATTCAGTTTAGTTCAGGAAAAGAATTTCAAGGGAAGGAAGCAATTTTCCTTTCAATAGTCAACAGAAATAAAAATTGGGATGAGCACATTCCAGAAACAAATGCAACTTTCATTAGTAAAGTGATAATTAATTATTCAGATGATCTCATGAATAATACTACCATTTTAGTTTTGCTAACTATATGCAAAATCACTTTCAAGTATTTGATTTTATTTTGTTCCTTATAGCAAACATTCACAGTAGCTGATTTTATTTCTTCTGGAGATGAACATGGGAATTGCTACTTAGAATTTCTTCATTTTGAGGTCTTAGAATTTTTTAAGGTAACTGTAGCATTTAATTAGGACACTCTGCATTTTGTATTATGTGTTTTGACACAATCAGCAAAATGTCACTCATAAGCAAGAATATCTTTAAGAACTGTCATTAAGGAATCCACTTTCCATTTGGACACCTGTTCTGGACATCCTCCATGTCATGGACAAATTCTAAATAGGAATTTCTGTATTCATCTTATAGACCCTCTAATACATAATGAGAATAAGTTTACTTAATAGTAGTATGGTAAGGATATTCAGCAATTTTAGTTTAGTTTTGTACCCAGAGGGCCTGTTGGGAATCAATCTTTCTTTCTTTCTTTCTTTCTTCTTTCTTTCTTTTTCTTTCTTTCTTTCTTTCTTTCTTTCTTTCTTTCTTTCTTTCTTTCTTTCTGTATTCACAAAGACTAGCAGTGACTTGCACATAGATGCATAATAATTCCTTGTTAAATTGAATCACCTAGCCTCTACTGTCTTCTCATCTTGTAAATTCCCTCCTCTGCTGTGGCATACTCACCCTGGAACATCCCTGTTCCTATGCGCCACTTCACATACATAAATATACATTTGACTATAAGATATAGATCCATGTTTTTAGTTTCTGGCTGTGGCCAATTCAGAAATGATGTATTTCAGTGTATTTCCACCTGGCATTTTCCTGCTGTAACTTCAATCAAAATAATTAAAAAGGGTTTTTTTTTAATACTTGGAAAAAAGAGTACACATTTTATATTTTTTTCCAATTCTTGTAAAATACTGAGGTGACAAGATTAATCTGGCTCTTGTTATATCCAATTCTTTTTTTCCATTCATGAAAATAATACAATTTGTCTCTTTATAGAAATATCTATTTTCTTGAGCTTTTTATTTTGAATGTGTTAATCCCTTATGCTTTATTCATATGTGTTAGTCGTTTTAAGTGACATAATCCATTCAAAGTTAGATTTAGAAACTGACTCCTGAAAAAATATTTCTGAGCTATATTTCTATATAGTTGAATAATAGCCTCCTGATCCAAGAAAGCCAAATTTTAAACAGTGATTTGTATTTCTCATCTATTTTTGCCCAAAGTGCATTTTCTATTCTTTCCATAAGATATGGGCAAGTGATTCTATCTTAGTTGTCTCTCTGACATAGATTACAAATGCATTGGTTATAGAACAGCTTGACTAAGGCCATGCCTAAATGAGACAGGTGTTTTCCTTGGTTTCTCTATTATTTGTTCTATAATGTTTCTGTTTCTCAAAATGCATTGTGTACATATCCTCAGCCAAAAAGGTGACAAATGATTTGCTGTTTTTAGCTTTATTTTCATTTAGGTTCATTGATGACCAAATGCTGGTTCCATTTCTCTGCGTACCCATGTCTGATGCTCAGACATTGTTTCCACCTCTAGAGCTAATATTTCATGCCATATACCTTAATTAAATGGCTCAGAGGTTTTTATTCTTTCTCTGCAGACTTGTATTCAAGGCCTAGTTCCAATTTGATCAGTTTTAGGACTCTATATTCAATACAATTGGGCAGCTAAGTGGCACAGTGGATGGAGTACCAGGCCAGAAGTCAGGAAGACCTGAGTTCAAATGTGGCCTCAGACACTTACCAACTGTTTAATCCCAGCAAGTCACTTATCCCTGTTTATGTCAGTTTCCTCATCTATAAAATGAGCTAGAAAAAGAAATACCAAACTACTCAGTATCTTTGCCAAGTAAACCACAAATGCGATCCTGAAGGATTGGTCACAACTGAAATGACTGAAAAACAACAACAAAATTCAAGACAATAATGTCAAATATTTCAGTGTATAAGAAATTACTTTGAAAAACAGAAAAGGATGATATTAATGTGTTCAAAAATTAGTAGATATAATAGATGTCAAAGGGTCTAATTGCCTGTGATATATGCTTCACTCATAGAATAGATATTTGAACCTTCATTTAGAGTACAATTTTTAAAAATATATAGTTCTAAAAGCTTGACAATAGGGAGCTGGCATTGAAGTTAAGAAGTTGGATTCAGATCATGCTTCTAACAAATATTAGCTGCATTACCCTGGATAATTCACTTGATCTCTAGATGCTATAGAAAACTTTAAGACTATAGATTGCATAGAAGATGCTGGCTTATACTGAAAGAGGGAATATGCTCATCCAGAATTTCATGACATAGATTAATGAAATTGCAGGTACAGTTCACATGCCTACCTACAAGCTTAGTTCTCTGACTTTCAAGGTCCTGACTGATCATACATCACAAATTAAAAAAGGGGAAAGGGAAAATTTAGGCAGGGTCCCTGAAAATTGTGGGTAGAATCACTGATAATGGTAAGAATTTATATCAGGCAGCCTGACATTGAAGGAAATACCATCTTGGAAACTCAAGAAGCATAGCACTCTGAGGCAAACAACCTAATACAACTAACAGTCCCTTAAGGCCATTACTGTACTATACCACTAGATACTCATTGATGTCCATAATGATGTCAGTCTGGTCCTACAGCATGTATGACAAGGCAATGCTCTCCAGAATGGCATAATCCATGATCTCTTGTAGAAAATAATGTGTCCTATAATAACACATATGGGAAACAGGCAGTAGGATATTCTATATGTAAAAAAAAAGTATATTCTTTGTCAAGATGGAAAAAAATCATAATCTACCCTCCTATCTTAAAATTTTAGAATGGACTAAATGATCTCTTTATGACGAATATGGTTTTTAGGATAAAAGAAAAGCAATGACTCTTACTGCATAAAATAGTTTTCACATTACATAGCAATATTATCAATAGGAGGTAATATTCATAAATATTATATATTGCTACCTTTCTTCCCCTTCTTCTCCCTCCCTCCCTCCTTCCTTCCTTCTTTCCTACCTTCATTCTTTCTTTCCTTCCTTCCTTTCTTTCTCCCTATTTTCTTCTTTCCTCTCTTTTTTTGCTGCTTCCTTTCTCTTTTTCTTCCTCCTATCCTTTCTCTTCTTCTCTTCATTCCTTTTTCCTATATTTCTGAATATCTTGCCAAGTGTCAAAACATATTCTATCAATTAGAAATATTGACTCAGACGTTTTTCTAGATGTTGTCTCTTTGCTGACAAAACAATGAATGTTCATTAGCCATGAGAGTAGATAAGATCCAGCTGGGTTACAAACTTATTGATTATCCATCTAAATATTGGAGGTCTCATCTTCAGATATAGACTGATATCATACTTTGAAATCTCATTAATGCTTCCTAAATTGCATTTTATCCTGTTCTTAATAATTTTTGAAGTTTGTGGCTTAAATCCCTAAACAATTCTAATTTTGTTTTCAAGTACTATCAATAATGTAAATGAGGTAAATTTATCCATTGTGAAGAGCATGGGCTCTTCAGGAGACCTGGTTTTAGTCACTGATTTGTCATTGTTTACCTGTATAACAAAAAGGCAAGTCACAGCTTTTGTCTTTCATTTTCCTCATCTTTCAAATAAGAATAGTGTTAATATCACCAAGTACCAAACAAGATTTTTGTGAGAAGCAGTGAGGTAAAGTGGAAAAAAACCCACTAATATGAAGTCAGACCACATTGTTTTATATGCTGATTCTGTTAATTACCAACTATGCTACCTTGGGCATGATATTTAGCTTCTCTCATTTAGAGTTTCCTTTATAGAAAGCTGAGACCTGGACTATATAATTTCCAGGTTCCTTGCAGCTCTAAATCCCATCATCATAGAATAATATGAATATTTTATGAAATGAAGATGTGAAGACACTTTGTTAAGATGTAAAGGCATTTTGCAAAAACTTTAATTCACTATATAAATGTAAGGATTATTATTAGAGATAAAATAATACTGGGATTTTAGGCCATTGTTCAGCTCCATTGATCATACTCATAAATTTAAGGAAACATGTACTACTATAGGATGATAATTAATAATGCACATAGGTAGCTTAGTGGATAGAATGTTGGACTTGGAGTCAGGAAGACACAAGCTCAGATTTGGTCTCAGATGCTTACTCTCTCTCTCTCTGATCCTGGACAAACCACATAACCATTCTTAGTTTCAGTCTGTATGGCTGTAAAAGAGGGATGATAATAACACCTACAACAGAGTGTTGTTTTGAGGTTCAACTGAAATAATGTATTTAAAGTGCTTTTCAAACCTTGAAGTACTATGTAAATGCTTAATAATAATGATAATAATAATAATGAAATGTGTCATGACTGCTTCAGATATGAAAACTCATCTTTTTCCCACATTCTTGGTTAAAGTAAATTGTTTTCCTATCAACTCATATGACGTACTATATTGTAGTGATACAAGAATCAGGAAAAATATATCAAACTTTATTTAAAGGAGGGAATGAGAATAATAAGAAGCTATTTTTTTTTTCAGGCAGAGAGTGGTTAAGTGATTCACCCAGTTCATAGACCTGTGTAGAGTATAAAGTAAAATTTGAACCCAGTTAAGGTATTATTCAATCTGCACTCATAGTTCATAAGTCCCTTTTCTCTCAAGCAGTAGATGTCATTTTTCATTATGAATCCTTTGGAATTGATGAGAATAGTTAAGTCTTTCAGAATTGATCTTAGTTACAATATTGTTGTTATTGCATACAATATTCTCCTGGCTCTGCTCATTGCATTTTGCATATCTATCTATCTATCTATCTATCTATCTATCTATCTATCTATCTATCTATCTTTTTCCTTTTTCTTTGATTTCTTAGGTATATCGACCTAGCAGTGATATTTCTGGGTCAAAAGGTATACACAGTGTTATGGCTTTTTTGGCAGAATTCCAAATTGTTCTCCAGAATGATTAGAACAGTTCAAAACTCCACCAACAGTGAATTAGTGTCCCTATTGTTTTTTACATTCTCTGTAGCATTTCTCATTTTTCTTTTCTGTCATATTAGTCAATCTGATAGGTGTGAGGTTGTAATTCAGAGTTGTTTTAATTTGAATTGCTCTAATCAGTAGAGATTCAGAATTTTTTTTCACATTACTGTTGATAGCTTTGATTTCTTCTGAAGACTGCCTGTTCATATCCTCTGACCATTTATCAATTGGGGAATAACAGCTCATTTTAAAAAAATTGGTTCGGTTGCCAATAAATTTGAGAAATGAGGCCTTTATCAGAGAAACTTGCTATAATCCTTTCTTCTAATTTTGCCTGCATTGGGTTTTTTTGTGCAAGTCCTTTTTAATTTCATGTAATTATAATAATCCATTTTATTCCCATGATACTTTCTGTATCTTGTTTGGTCATGAAATCTTCCTCTGTCCATAGATGTGACAGATAATTTTTCCCGTTCTCCCCTAATTTGCTCATGATGTCACACTTTACATCTAAATCACATACCCATTTTGACCTATTCTTAGCATACAGTGTGAGATATCAGTCCATGCAGAGTTCATGCCAGACTGATTTCAAGTTTTCCAAGTATTTTTTTTTCAAATAGTGAGCTCTTTGTCCCAAAAGATTGAAATTTTAGTTTATCAAACATTAGCTTACAAAGACCTTTCACTACTATATGTTATGTACCTATTTTATTCCATTGATCCGCCAATTATTTCTTGGCCTGTACTTGATTGTTTTGATGATTACCAGTTTGTAATATAGTTTGAAATCTTATACTGCTCATTTTTTCATTAATTACTTTTATGTCCTTGACCTTTTTTCTTCTAAATAAATTGTGTTACTATTTTCTACAGCTCTATAAAATAATTATTTGGCATTTTGTTATGGCACTGAAGAAGTAATTAATTTAGGTAGACTTGGTATTATTATATTGGTATCATTGTTTGGTATTATTATATTGGCTCAGCCTGCCCATGCTCAATTACCATTTCTCCAGTTGTTTATTTCTCTCTTTTTTGTATGAAAAGTGTTCCTATGATTCCTGGATTTGTCTAGGCAGGTGGACTCCCAAGTATTTTATATTGCAGTTATTTTAAATGGAATTTACCCTCCTATCTTTTCCTGCTACGGTTTGTTGGTAACATATAGAAATGCTGATGATTTATATGGGGTTATTTTATATCCTGCAACTTTGCTAAAGCTGTTAATTGTTTTAATTCATTGTTTTAGCTGATTTTCTACAGTTCTCCAAGTATGCTATCATATCATCTGCAAAGGGTGATAGCTTTGTTTCTTCCTTGCCTACTCATTCTTTCAATTTATTTTTTATCTTATTGTTTTGTTTAGCATTTCTTTTTTAAAACTTTTTTTATTAATTTATTTTAAGTTATCAACAATCACTTTCATAAGCTTTTGAGTTTTAAATTTTTCTGCCCCTCTCTTTCTGCCTCCCTCTCCAAGACGGCACTCAATCTGATATAACCTATACATATACATTCCTAATAAACATATTTTCACTTTAGTGATGTTGTAAGGAAGAATTAGAACCAATAGGAGGAACCACAAGAAAGAAAAAACAAAACAAAAGAGAAGAAAAAATAGCAAATAGTATGCTTTGATCTGCATTCGAACTCCGTAGTTCTTTCTTTGGATGTGGATAGCATTTTCCATCATAAGACCTTTGGAGATGTCTTAGATCCTTACATTGCTGAGAAGGGCTAAGTCTATCAAAGTTAGTCACTGCACAACGTGGCTATTACTGTTTACAAAATTCTCCTGGTTCTGCTCACTTCACTCAGTATCAGTCCATACAAGTCTTTCCAGGTTTTTCTGAAGTCCACCTGCTCATCATTTCTTCTAGCACAATAGTATTCCATTACATTTATATAGCATAACTTGTTCATCTATTCCCCAATTGATGGGCAATATTTAGCATTTCTAGTACAATTTTGAATATTAGCATCAATAATGGACATCCTTGCTTGAACATTATTCAAAGTGGAAAAGCTTCTAGTTTATCCAAAGTACAAATAATATTTGCTCTTTGTTTTAGGTGATACAACGTATCGTTTTAAAGAAAGACTCCATTTATTCCTGCTTCCTAGTGTTTTAGTAGGAATAGGTATTGTATTTAATCAAAAGCTTTTTCTTCATCTATTGATATAATCATATCATTTTCATCATTTTTGTTATTATTATTGTCAATTATGCTAATGGCTTTCCTAATATTGAATAAGCTATTCATTCCTGGTATAAATCCCAGTTGGTCGTAGTATATCGTGTTTGTGATATATTGCTGCAATATCCTTGTTAGTATTTTATTCAAAATGTTTGCATCAATATTTATTAAGGAAACTTATCTATAGTTTTCTTTCCCCAGTATTTTCTCTCCCTGGTATATTATGAGCACCATATTTGTGTCATAAAAGGAATTTGTTAGGACTCCTTTAACTGTTTTTTTTCCAAATAGTTTATGTATCATTGCTATTAATTATTCTTTAAATGGCTGGTATAATTCATTTATAAATCAGTTCCCTTGGATTTAAATGATACTTGATGCTCTGACTATACTATTTTTCTAGGCTTAATTATTTGGCTGGAAAAAAAAAACAAATCAAAACAAAAAATTAGTTAGAAGAGACAGAGGAGGACTTTTTTTTCCCTAAAAGAACTCATAATAGAAACAACTGATCACTCGTACTCTCTCGGTCTAAGTTTATTGAAAAAGAGAAGGAAAAAAAATAGAAATGTTTATTGAGAATCTACCATACGCTGAGCACTATGTAAGTGCAGAGATGTAAAAAGGAAAGCAAAAAATAGGTCCTGTTCTCACAGAGTTTATGTTTCACTAGTGGATAATTGTACATAGAAAGGGAATAGTATATGTATTTAAATACTGTCAGATCATTAACAATTATAGGCTACATGAGGGGTAGAGGAGAGCAGAGAAGAGGAGAGGAGAGAAGAAGAGAGGGGGATGAAGAAAAGGATCCACGGAGGGAGTAAGGTTTCTTCTTACCAACTAGAACCATTCAAAAGTGGAACAAATGTACTCAGCAGTAGTGTCTTTCCCCTTATAGGAATGGGAAGTTGTATGACCGCTTGTTGGAAATGATGTAAAGATTACTGCTCAGTTGAGGGTCTCTTACAACTCTGAGATTCTTGGATTTTTATTTTTTTGTACAAAGCAGGCTTACATTAGCTGATGGTGAAAATGATTTTAGTAAACAGAATCTGCCGTCTATGAGCAGAATGACTTGTAGGGGAAAATTGTAGGGAGGCATGAGAACTAGTTAGGGGATATACACATAATCAAACTTTTCACAGAAGTAACAACACACAAGGACTGAGAAAAGGTATTGTTTGAGAACTGACACATCAGAACAAGAGAATGTGAAAAAAAGATTGCTTTCATTAACATAATGTCACACTCTCAAATGATGATATTTCTGAAGAAATAATTTAGATTTACTAATTAATTTAAATTATTATAAAGGGGGGACTCATTATAGAGTTCTTTATTCTCAATAATTTCATAAATTAACACCTCCAAATTTTTGCCACATATATCAATCTTTAATATGATGCCATAATTACATTGTTCTCACCTTAATTAAAAAGGCACATTTATTGATATTGAAATGCACATATAAAACAGTATACTATAGGAAATAGAGACATGTAAGTTTGGTGGCTCCCAGAGGTCAGTGTGAATCAAAATATAAAGATAAAACATAATAAGGTGTCATTATAGATTGGCTCAGTATGCTGAAATTTGAATCAGGTAGACCGAGGAAAGGAAATAGCAAAAGTAGAAAGAATATTAAATATAAAACAGTAGTATCTTTCTTTGTAAAAATCCATGACTTATGTAGGCTCTAATTATGTTTGCATTTCTGTTCCTTATGTCTCAAGAAGGGCATAAGGGAGCTAAAATGAAGATATTCTGAGGATGCATTACATGACCAAGAAAATACATATAGGTATAAACTCAAAACACACATATGTATAAAGACAGCTTATACAATATAAGACTTCAGTCTGGAAAAGAATAGCCCCAAGAGGCTATCATATAAGGTTGTTTGTTTGTCACATAAGCATTCATAGGATAAACATGAAGCTCTTTATCAAAAGTTAGAACAAGAGAGGGTACCTTGGGTATAAAGGGAAATAGTTTTAAGGAAAATTAAAAATTTTAGTCATAGTAGATAGTAAACTTTTTAAACTCATTGAAAAATAGAAATGTAAGCTATTTTAAAATGTCTTTTGTTGGGAAATTCTGGGATCATTACTGTACTCAAAGAACTAGCCATATATAGAAAAAATTTGCATCCTTTAGGGTGCTACATTTGTCAGCAATTAATATATATTACTCTTATTCTTTCAGCATGTTTAGCATTCTCAGTTCATTTTATCAAGCTCTCCAATTAGGTTATGAGCTCCTTGAGAGCAGGCATTGTCTTTTTCCTTTTTGTATCCCCAGTGCTTAGCACAATGCCTGACAAATAGTAGGCACTTAATAAATGTTTATTGACTGACTGATAATGTTTCACTGTATCTATCCAACACTCATAATTTAGGCTGCTTCATTTTGATCCTTACAACAAATGTGTGAGGCAAGTTCTATTATTTCCCCATTTTGCACCATTGGTAATAAGCTACAATCCTTCTCTGCTTATATGGTTATTTGAGAACTCACCACATGGAGCAGGCTGAGGACCCTGCCAGTCACCATTACATATAGATATTTTTCCTTAGCTCTGTAACCATTGTGTTAAGGTTCAGAATTTTGGGGAAAAAAATTTGTCCTAAAAAAAAAGAATATAGCAATTTCCATGAACTGACTGCATATGCATATATGTATTTCCTCCGTGGGCAAAGCCAGAAGAAGCTGAGAAACTGTCATATATTGAAAAATATGGAAAAGTCAGGAGGCCTAGACTCTGGGGCACAAAAACCATTTAACTTCTCTGATCCTCAGTTTCCTAATCTGTTAAAAAAAAAACCCTGAACTAGATTGTTTCTCAGGTAATTCACCTCTAAAATGTGATAATTTGACATGTTGTATTTTCTTTCAAATTATTAACTATGATATTTAAATACAGGTTATTTTAGTTATGTAGAAGTCCTTTGTTAGTCAGAAGAAATTAAATGTCTGAAATAATAGATGGCTATATGTTTTTGTTTTTAGTTTGTAATATCTGCTTCAGTGAAACTGAGTGTACTTGTTTAGATTAGTAGGAAAATGACACTGTGTATTGTATTGCTTTATTAGTTTTTTGCTTTGTTCATTTGGTGGTCTTTTAACCTATAGCCACCTAAATAATAGTCATATCCAGGCTTTAACTCAGCAGGGGGAATATGTGGAGATTAATTATGTTCCTTCTTCTCCCCACCCAAAGTGTTTCAACTAATAGAGAAACTTTCCATTCACAAAAAAAAAAACAAAAAAACAAAGCAAAAAAAGACTTGGTTTGCTTCAGAAATCATAAATCCAAAACTAGCAGGTAACTGTCAGTTTGAGTGATTAGAAATTATCATTACTCAAAGGCCAAAAGTGTATAATCTGTTTTCAAAATTATTTCCTCTATTTTCTGGTAACATATATTTATGTATTCACAAAGAGTGAATGGTCAGTGTCAATAATGTGAGCTGTTAACATTTCTATGAAGCCAACTCACTTAGGCAGTATACTAAGTCAATAAGAGCCTGCTGGGTGTCCTGTACACTTTGTTGTGTGGCCCTTAAAGTAATTTCATGGAGCTACTGTCAGGTTTTCTTTTCTCCTGAAGGGCCATTAATTAAGCACACAATTGTATTTCATGGAATCAAACTTTTGTTTTGTTTTGTTCCTAAGCAAACAACATGACCCAAAAAGAAAAATAAAACTAATTTCCATAGTTTAAACTGAAAAGAGACCTAGAGTTTATATTGTAGTGCAGATTATAAGATAATAATTGGATAAAAGGGGGAAAAAAATCACTGTAACCCGGAGCTCATTCTTAATGTACATTTTCTGACAACCCAAGTTTTTCATTTTTGTATAAGTGTGGATATTTCACAAAGATTTACCTTTATCCTTCCTCTCCTCCTCTCCCTTCTCTTTGCCTCCCTTCCTTTTTCCTTTCCTCTTCTCCTCTCTCCTCTCTCCTGCCTTCCTTGACTCTCTCTCTGTTCTCCTCCCCTCTTCTCTTCCATCCTTGCTCTCCCTCACTTTCTCTCAGATGATTGATTAGGATATAGACAAAAGTGAAATTATCTCTACTATCAAGGGTCTTATATTTGGGTCAAATTGCACTTATATCAGTATATACAAAATATATGGACAGTGAATACAAGATGTTTTGGGAAGGGAAGGCATTGATAGATAGTACGTTTGGATCTGGAAAAGTTTCATATTGAAGATGGCTAATGAGTTAAGTTGCAAAGAAATGCAGGGATTCCAATTTGAAAAACAACATTACAGCCATTAGTGAAAGTAAATGCAAAGATACCTTCCTCTTTCATCTTACATTATGAAAACCTTACCTATCTTTTTGAGGTTCTACACCTCTACCATTAAGCTTTCCTTGACCACTCAAGCTAGAATGATCTCTCTTCTAGTATTCATTACTATCACTCATATGATGATGATCATATATTGCTTTACAAAGAAGATATTTATTCATGTCTCTTCACCATGAGATTGGATTCCCTTTGAAAAGAGTGGATATATCTTTAGAGATATCTGTATCTTTTATAATGCCTAGCATATTAATACAGACATACATACACACATTTGTGTGTGTGTGTGTGTGTGTGTGTGTGTGTGCATATGCAATAAGTATTTATGGTTGAATGAATCAAAATGTTTTGGATATCATTTTCTGCAAAAAAAAGTATATGTATTGCCTAAATAAAATAATGAAAACACAACTTGAGGCTCTCTCACTTTCTCTCTCACTTTCTCTCTTTCTCTCTGTCCCACATACACTCTCTCTCTCTCTCTCTCTCTCTCTCTCTCTGTCTCTCTCTCTCCATAAACATACATACACACATGCAGACATATGTATTTTATATTATGTATGTCAATGTAAAGAAAAAAACATCAGTATTATAACATGAGCATTAGAAAAAAATAGTTATTACTATGTGATTTTTTTTTGTTAATTTGATGGATAAGATATTATCCTATGATCTTGTGAGCATTTTTTCCCTAATTATACTTCATGAATGAGTGAGGTTGTTTTATTTTTCTTAGTAACTACCAATATTCAATTGGACTTCAGTGTTATATTTCTAAAGGCCCTTACCCTAAAATATAAGTAAAAGAGTCATAAGATATATTTTTGCTTCCATGATTTCTCACTGTCAAATTCATCAAGAAATTTTAGTTCTTTACAAAAAGAGGCTGTTCTACTACTATAGTAGTAGGTCTAGATTTAGAAACCCTCTTGGGCATCTAGTAGTAGATTAGCACTCAAAGATATTCTGAATTGAAATACATTCTGAAAATGTTATATCCCTAGGGTAATTACGTTTCTGCCTTGAGTGTCTAATGCTTCAATAGTGTTTATACATTAATTTTTGCAGTATCTTGTATGTTTAAGAAGAAGGTAAGTATATTAATGCAAATGTGGAATTCAAAACCTTGGGGATTAGAATCTGGAATTTAGAGCAAGTTAAGAGAGCAGCAAAATTGGAAACTGAATTGCAGATAAAACTTTTAATGGTCTTAAAGAGCATTAAAGTGAAATCGATGACTCTATAAGGAAAACCATATATATATATATATATATATATATATATATATATATATATATATATATATATATATATATATCTTACTTAAAGTTATAATCTGCTAGAATTTTAGCTGGAAAAGCAAAACATTCTATTTTATTTTCAAAAACTGCTTATTTGGGGCATAGGAAGTATCATTTCTTACATTTCACCTTAAACTTGCACTTTTTCCTTACTTCTAAGTTCCTCTTGACTATGCCACAATCTTTCCAATCACTAGATTCAAAAATTTGTAATCCTTTGGCTATCTATGCTTACTCATCCCTTCTACCCAATCATTCGCAAAGCCTTGTCCACCCAACATCTACAATATATATTTATGCCTATCCTCTTCTTTCCATTCCCACAGCTTCCAGCATAATTCACGACCTTGTAACCTCTCATCTAGCCTGCTACAAAAGCCTCTTGATTTGTCTTTCAGAATCTAGTATCTCCCTTTTCTAATCTTTCTTCTACCTGGATGCCATATTGAATTCATAGATGAATCAATGGATGGATGAATGGACAAACAGATCAATGAAAAAACATTCATTAAACATTTACTATGTTCAAAGCATTATATGCTAGATATATCAATGGAAAAATGAAACTGCTCTTTTAAAGAACTTACACTTCATTTGAGGGAGTTATTCAGTTGTTTCAGTTGTGTCTGACTGTTTATGATCATATTTGCTTTTTTTTTGTCAAAAATATTGGAGTGGTTTACATTTCCTTCTCCAGTTCATTTTAAAAGTGAGAAAACTGAGGCAAATAGGGTTGAGTGGCATGCCCAGAGTCAAACAGCTAGTAAGTGTCAGAAGCCAGATTTGAACTCAGGAAGATGAGTTTTTCTGACTTCAGCACTTTATCTGAAAGTCTGTCCTCAAGACATATAGGAATTCCGGAAAATCCTATAGGATGGATGGCAAGGCCCCAGATCCCTGAGATTATATAACTAGGTTAGATGAAAGTACAGGGTGGGAAGGTGTTGCAGAACATACAGACAGGATGAGTTGTAAGACTTTGTAGACCTTAGGAGACACTGACAGAGCAGGTATGGAGTTGTGGGCTCCCATTTCATTCAATCATTGTAAACAGTCAAAACAACTTAGGTGAAGAGAAAGAAAGGGGGAAGGGCACCCTGGTGGCTGCTGCCAGTCTTGATAGGTTCTGGGATGGCTGGGGTGGATGGGGAAGGACCGAGGGAAAAGATATGTGAGATAGGGTGCTATATCTGTCAATCTTATCCCTCTACTCATAATTCTCCAAGTGTCTCCCTATTACCTATAGGATAAAATACAAATTAGTAGACCTGACATTTGAACCCTTTTACAACTTAGCTCCCACAGGCCTTTGAATCTTGTTTTGTCATTCTTCTCCTCATGCTCTCTGTGTTTAAGTCAAACTGTCTTATTGGAGCTGCTACAAGTGGATGTTATGTGATGCTATGCTACAAGTGGGTGCAGTGCATATTATTAGACAAGTCTGAATCCTAACATATACTTAATGACTGTTTGACGGTGGGCAAGTCACTTAACATATCTTTGCTTTAATATCCTCATTTGTAAAATGGAGATAATAATAGCATCTACCTCAGAAATTTGTAGCAAGGATCAAATGGAATTAAAATATGTAAAGTACTTTACAAACTGTAAAGTGTAATCTGTTGTAGTCTGGCTCACTAGCTTTTCCCTTTTCCCTTTGTGTTCCTCCATGTCTGGCAAACTGCCCCTCTTCACCTCTGCTTTATGGAGTCTCTAAGTTGTTTCTGAATACAACTTGGAGACCATCATTTACAAAAATCCTTTCCTATTTTTCCCATCTATTAGCATTTCTTTCCTTCCTTCCTTCCTTCCTTCCTTCCTTCCTTCCTTCCTTCCTTCCTTTCCTTCCTTCCTTCCTTCCTTCCTTCCTTCCTTCCTTCCTTCCTTTCTTCCTTCCTTCCTTCCTCTTCCTTCTATTTCTCTTCTGTCTTCTCTCTCTCTCTCCTTCTTCCCTTCCCTTCATTCTTCCTTCCCTCCCTCAAAGTTATGTTGTATATGTTTTCAATATACATACTTCTAAACATGTTGAATTCCTCTAACCATAACTCTTAGTAGAAAGTGAGTTCTTTGAAGACAAGTTTTATTTCCTTTTCTGATACTGAATTCAATTATGGGTGAATAAAAGACCCAGATGAAAGTCACCTGAAGCAATGAGTGGATTCATAGTCTTCATTCAAATAGGATTGTCATATTTGTATGTATGTGAAAGTGTTTTGTACTTGTAAAGCAGAATACCATCATTAGATGATCAGATCAGCATTTTTCTAGTGAAAATAAACTGTTAAATTTGGATATAAAGAGAGGTTATTTGAGTTTCATATTTTGAAATGACTTTGAGGAATTTTAGTAAAATGGGATATTGTTGTATAGCAACCTCAAACCCTACACAAATAGGACTAGTTTAATAACACATAGCCAGGATGCGTGATATAAGCCCTAAAGATCTTTCATGCATTCCTATCCAATGTAAGGAGTAGTGGCATTGTAAAATTGTCATTGTAAAATGACACCATTCATACCTTTCAATATCAAAGGATTAATGAAAAATTATCTAGTCCTTAAGAATATATGTGTGTGTGTCTATATATATACATATATATATATAAAGAATATTTTATATATGTATGAATATATATAACAAAATTATACATATAATTTTGTTATGTACAGAGAAACCAGGCGGCCAAAAAGTAAAGATTCTCCTGGGGAAAAAAAATATGAATTAAAATTTTGGAATTATCTTAAAAAAAACTAGTACAAATGCAAACACTAGAAATAATCTAAATCTCAGTTAAATGAATCTATAAATTCATTGTTTGTATTTAGTAGTCATGTAAGAGTTTTGAGAAATATTGATTATCATGAAAACATGATTTGAACACCTACACATACCATAAAGTGGTCCCTTTCTCTCTTGGGCACATTTTCTCTTCATGGCTCAGAATGAGAATCTCCCAATTAATAGAATGTTGTCATTCACTTTTGACATAATAAAGGTCTACATACAGTCTGCTGTGATACATAATAGATGTTAACGACAATAATAAACACATGAAAACAGAGGAATTGTCATATTGGGTGGCAAGCATGCCTTCTTTTTATTCAATATTACATAATCCAACTTGATCAAAGCACTTTTTGAAAATTGCATTCATTTCTAAGTGTTACAGTTTCAGAAGGGTATTGCCAAACTGGAAAGTATAAAACAAAAGGAAATAAAAATGTTGGCTGATGACAAATCCATGTTATTTGAGGACTGGCTAAAGGGACAGGGGTGTTTAGCCTAAGAAGAGAAGGTTCAGGGAGAACATGATTGTTGTATTCAAATATTTGAAGAACCATTGTGTGAATGAGTAAACTAATTTTTTGGCCCCCAAAGGGAGAACCAAGAGTAATGGGAAGAAGTCACATAATGGCAAATGTAGATCTGATGTCAAAATTTTTTTTTAATAATTAATGTTTTAATAGTAAAATCTGTCCAAAAGTGGAATGGACTGCTTTGAGTGTTAGTGAGTTACTACCTATTTAGAATTTCCCAATGAAACAATGATTTACAATATCATTTCAATGGGAAAATGTATTAACTAACAAAATTTATTTCCACACTACAAGTTTGGGCTGAACTGCATTTATCTCTAAATACCTAGAATGGATCCAAGTTAAAACTAATTTGTCACTTTTGTGCTGACTTGTTTAACAAATTGTGTCCAGTAGATGGTTTTAAATGCTCAATGGCAGTTCAAGACAGAGATTGTGGTTAGGGATAATGTTTTAGAAACCTTCTTAATATAACTAGTACCAATAGAAATTACATCATCAAGAAAAGTTAGAGGGAAAAACAAAAAAGGAGGGCTAAGGATGGAAATTGGGGAAAAGCTTACCTTAAGAAAATGTGAAGAGGCACATGGGTGACAAAGAAGTCATTGAAGGAGTATTCAAAGAGGCAAATAGAGAAGATGAGTTCTTTGAAACAAGGACAAAGAAAGTTATAAGTCAAGATGCTTTTGAAGAGGGTGGTAGGAATGTCTTGGAGCTTTGCGAGCTCGTTAATGAAGTTTTCTTTAATGTAGAATGTGATCTATTTATGGCTTTCTATCCTATATGATTTCTTTCTGTGTACTTGCAGAAGTTTACCTTAATAAAGGCCAATCCATGTATTAGGTATCTTCCTCACTCTTTCTTAAAAGTTCAAAGATGGAACTCATAGACTGTCCCCCAGTTATCCTCCCTTATAATAGAACCAGACCATCTGCTTATTTGATGATCATCCACTACTTTGATGATATACTTTGCTCTGGCTCCTCTAAATTCCTTATATATTATGCATTGTGGCCTCATTATATTCACCATGGTCATCTCCACTGAAATCTGAATGATATTCCATTTTAATTCTTTTGATAGTGCTATTTATATGGCTCTCAGCTCAACAATTATGCCAATAGAATAAGCCACAATAATAATACCTCAGATTCACATAGCACTTTAAATTCTGTAAGTACTATATGAATACTGTCTCATTTGAATAGGGAATAGGTAATGGCGATTACCAAGAAGCACAAGTTGATAAAATAGGAAATGCCATGAGAAAGGTCAAGGAGGATGAGGACTGAGGGGATGCTGAAAAAGGTCAAGGAGATGATGACTGAATTTGGCAATTAGGAGTTCATTAGTAACTTTCAAGTCAGTGGCTTCGAGGGAATGTTCAGGAAAGTCAAAGCCATATTGCAAAAGGCTGAGGAGTCAGTGGGCCATTCGTGATTTTTCCTTAGAGCAGAAATTCTTAATGTGAAAAGATTTCAGGGAGGTGGAGAGCAGCAACTAGGATAGGGGAAAATTACAATTTTATTTTCTCTTAACTTTTACTGAATCTTAGCATTTTATTTGATTACCAATGAGGGTTGATGAACTTCATCAGATTGACAAAGGATTCCATGAAACACAGATACATACATACATACATACAAGTACGCATACACTTAAAAATTTCTGTCTCAGAGAAACCATGATGTTTTTGCTTTAAGAGGTTATACATTATTTAAAACTTTGATGAGGCTGTCATTTCTTAAAAGTCTCACTAGCTTAATAGCTATGGAAGTGATAACAAGTTTATAATTCCCAATTTCCCTTCTAGGGTTCTATTTTTAAAGACAAAAGCCAAATGCATTTTTGGTCAGTCCTCTTCTGTTCAGAGTATCTGCAATAAGAGTTTACACTTGTAGTCAATAATTCCTTAAAATATAGTTTTTGAGTTTGTTCAAAACTCTCTCTTAGCTTCTACCCAGTACTGTTGATTTAAGCTAGATCTGTTATGCTCATTTGGCTTAGGGAATTCATAAACATCTATTCAAATAATAAAATCATGTTATCATAAATAATATCTTGATGAACTTGGAGACCACTAATTCCAGGCCACTTGTTAATGGATGAGGAGCTTAATGCATAGAGATTTTAAAACAGAGGTCCCACCAAGTTCAACTCATCAAATGTTCATTAAGTATTTACCATACACGTAACAGTCTCCTCAGTTCCAGGAATTCAGAGACAGAACTATACTAGCACCAGCCTTCAATTTATTATCTTCTGAAGGGATAAGAAGGGAGAGGGAAGTATAATGTGTATACAAACACACACACACACACACACACACACAAATAAATATTTTAAGGGGAGATATATTACTAAGGGAACAGGGAATCAGAGAATGTATCATGGAAAATGAGGCATCTAAGCCCTGACCCTTAAAAGACAATGTTTACTCAGGCAGTGCTGATAAGGGAGTATATTCCAGGCATTTGGAGACAGCATTTGTGAGTGTACAGAACTGGAAGATGGAATATCTACATTGGAAGAGTACTAGTAATTCAATTTGCCTCTAATACAGATTGTGTAAAGGACAAAATGATGAAATCACTGGAAAAGAAAGTTTGGGCTAGAAAATATTTAAAATACCTTCTAGTTATATGTGTGCTCTAATTTTTTGATTCACTATTTTTTCCAAAGAAGTTTAGAATAATACTTTCTTAACATTTTATTTTAAGTTTGTATTAAGAATGAAGTGTTATTTTGTTTCATTTTTTAACATGTGCAATGCTGATGATGCTTCACATGTGCAAAAAACTTAGGTCTATTCCTTTGCCCGTGTCAGATTGTTTTAATCCTTGTTCTTTGAGAGATTAGGGTTGCTTCATTTCACTAGTCCCTGATGTTATATTGAAAACAAAATTTTATCTTGTTTTATGCAGTCCTCTTCTCCTGTCTCCTTTAATTAAGCATTCATCTCTTATGCTAGCTGGTTCCTAGAGTATATGTAATGTGAGTAAAAAACAGACTGATTTTTAACAAATGCAGTAATAAGGTGCTTCCATGCTGCTCAATAGTCATCTGACTTTAGACTTGTGCTCTAATGGGATAGCTATACAAGTTCATCAGAGAGGACATTATTTTCCGGGCTTAAACTCAAAAGTAAAAGCAATACATAGCATCTCATGTAGGAAGACACAAGTAACTAGGCCACAACTTTTACTAACTCAAGAAGTGATGAGACATAATGGCAGAAAAGCAGGACTAGAAACAAAGGTGGGGCAGTCATGTTGACAAGGGGAAGGATAACTAATGGATCATTTGGCTTTAGTGCTGATACCTACAAAATATTAAATCAGCCAGAGGATGGATTGCCCTGCAACTCTTTTGGATGGATCATCTGTGAGGGATTTATGGAATACCACAGGCAAAGGTATGAAAGGATAGCAAGTATAAAAGTTCTGTGAGCTACATTGGTGGAGGGGCATACCCATACTCATGAGATCATGATGTTAGGGAATGGGGAAAAGTAGGCTAAATCCAAATTTACCAAACTTGTTTTGGAAGTATTGTGATGTATTTGTTTTATTAATCTATAATATCATTTCTTCAACTACAAAATCTCTATAAAATTTACATACATAACAAATCCTCATATCTTTTCCAAATAGTTTATCAAATTGTCCAAAAGTCAGAAAGGCCTGTCTGATAATATTAGACTTTTTGTTTAGTTAATGACCACTAACTATTCAGGGAATATGTATAAGGGATGAAAAATACCCTTATTGCTAGCAGAGAAGTTTGTCCATAAGGAGGGACAGCTCTGCTTTCCAGATACTAGAAGCTCAAATAACCATATCTAAGATCTGACCTCAAACCAACACAGCAGTGCAGTGCCTGGAAGGATGGGCATATTCATTTAAATTGAAAATAATATGATGATAATTTGAGAGGATAAATATTTGAGTTGGATATTAACTTGTTTGGCAGAAAAGGAACTGGCAGTTGCTTATACAAAATAATAGAGGCCATTAAGTATTACAGGTAGCCAGAACAAATAAGATCCAGAAAACAAATTCAACAAATATTCATTAAACACCCATTATATGCAAAGCCCTGTCTTAGGCATTATGGGCATGAATATGTAAAATGATAGTGACTCCCACTTTTCTAGGAGGGGGAGAAATGAGAAAGGTACTCAAATAACTCTAGCTCAAGTTAGAAAATGATTAAGCATATAAGATGGACCAAATAGTATGGCCGGCAAGTTTCAAGGAAGAAGGGAACACCTTCATTTAGGGAACCAAGGAAGGCACCCTAGATGAGGTTACTTTTTGAGTTAGGTATTTCAGGAAGGGATGAATGTTAATAGATTTTTTTTGTTCAGTTGTTTTCAGTTTGTATGACTCTTCATGACCCCATTTGGGCTTTTCTTAGCAAAACAACTGGAGTGGTTTGCCATTCCTTCTGCAGCTCATTTTACAGATGAGGAACAGAGGCATACAGGATTAAGGGACTTGTCCAGATTCACACAGGTAGTGTCTGAGGCCAATTTGAACTCAGGTCTTTCTGACTCCAGGTGCAGCACTCTATCCACTGTGCAACATAGCTGCCTCTGTTAATAGGTGCAAAAATGCTAAAATTATAAGTCCTCAACCATCATTAATCATTAGCAGAGCTTAATAAAACATCAAAGTTACATTATAATTTATTCTGACTACAAGTTACCAAGGAATAATTCTGTCTAAGTGTGTTTAGTGCCTCTCATCCAGTTTTTAATCATGACAACAATGCCTGGTGAATTATAATTCAGATGAATTACATGGGTATTAACATATGACATTAAACTAAAAGGCATAAAGCTATACTATACCCATGTTCAGAAAGCTCTTGTCATAGAATCATCATCCCCTCCACAACAGATTTTCTTTTTCATGTTGTTCCTTCTCCCCCACACTTTCAACAACAAAAGTCAATCTAATTTAGACACATGGTTTGTTCTCTCCCACAGTGCTAAATTTTCTTGTGCAATGTGGTATATATTAGGTAGTTTCTGGATCATGTCACCTTTATTGAGATTTATTCAAGCATACTTACCTGAAGATAGGATTGTAAATGTGTGAAGCAATAATGTAACCTAGAAATTGAAGGATTAATTACCAAATTTTGCTAAAGATTGGCTAAATCCTAAAAGGCAATTCTAACTATAAGGGATAAACTTTTTCCTAAAGTTTGAAAAATCTTGAGGGTCTATATATTTCACACAAGTGTATTTATCCCAAATGTCCCACCTACAGATGCACACTGGGAGTCACTTATATATACCATTCACATGGAACCATGTCACTATGGTAACCTTCACAGAGTGATTAATAATGGAAATGGTTTTCATCAAGTCATAGAATGTGGCAGGAAGGGTGTACATGCATTTTTTCCTGCTTGTCATGTGACATGTCATGAAATTTAAATTTGGCCTTATATAGCAAGACCTGCACTTCTATTGCAACTGTGGACAGGCATGACTAACACTGCTACGTGGTATAGTTGGTCCAAAAGGTCATTATCTTACAATGATGTACAGCAAGGAGCAGTGATATAGAGAGCAATGATTTACATGGATAATTGCCAGCCAGTTCCTTCACCTTTCCTGTTATAAATGTTAATGATGATAATCTTGAAATCCTGAGGCACTTCTGTGGCATTTCTATTTTCTATATGTGAAACAGAGGCCAAGGAGGTTAATCAAGTTGTGTAAGAATACCTAGGAGTGGTGGATTGTCCAACATGCCTTCTAACATTTAGAACTGGGGTCTATCTTTTTCTTCATCTTCTTTGAGGAGCCTTCTGGTCTAGAGCTGTGATTTCATCTCTGTGGGGAAATCCAGGTACGGAAATTCCCTCTATCTCTTAGTCAATAGCTGATAGTCTTAGAGAGCTGCCTAGGGCCCTGAGAAGTTAAATAAATACTATGATCACATATCTAGGATGCTTCCTTGTACCTATTGGAAAATACTGAAAGCTTCTTCTTCACATGGATTTTGGAAAGGCTGGGAGAGATTCTTCCAGGGATAGTGACAACTATCACTATCATTCCCCAAGGAAATTTAAGGAACTCAATCATGATTTTTTAAAAATAATAATAATAAGTGTATTATTTTGTGTTATTTCTCTGCTGTTACAACTCCATTACCTCAAACAGGCTGTTTCTCATTCTGTAATGTGCCCTCTCTTCAACTCTGCCAATTGAAATATTCTTCCTTTAAGACTAAGTTTAAGTGCCACTTCCTCCATGTAGTCTCTTCACTGAAAATGTTCTTTCCCATTTCAAATTTTTGTACCATATTTGAGATTACAACTTTGTTCCTATTTCCCTTCTGGCTCTACTTCTAACCTTCCAGTCATTACAACAATACCTCAGTTGCCATCTAACCCTGGAAAGTCCTTTACTACTTGGGGGATTGTCCCTTAAAGCATACATCCTTCCCCATAACCTTCTCATGCTGGAACATCTCTCTGCCACGATGGGCCCTTTTTTCCCATTGGTAAGGTCTTTTCTCATCTTTGGTTTTGGGGAGGAGCCCAGACTAGTGAACTTCATTTCTTTCCTAGGTATGCTTCAGGCTTTGTCTCCATGTTTAGCTGTTGTATTACCCTACAAGTTGCCTCAGTTCTTGAGGCCTATTCACCCTGGAATTTCTATCTATCAGTGGGGACTCATTAATCTATGTAATACCTCTGCTATATTGGTTCCCTTTCCCCATTGATGGATTCCTCCCAGGGTCTTCATTTTAGTGATGGAATCTACCTGTTTGTTCTCCCCATACAAACTTGGAAAGTTTCTAAACTTTCCTCCAATTAAAAATCAGATTACCTAATCTTAAATCTTGGTTTATATCATTTTATTTTCTTTAAGTGCACAAAAATCTGTTTTCCTCTGTATTTGGGTTCCAGTTCCAAGCAGAAGAGGTGTGGTCCAGACATATTCACCAATTAATTTAAATTATTTAAATTATTAAATTATTCAAATTATTAAATAATCAATATGCTCATGTGAAGCTCAAAACTGTTTCATCAGTTATTTCAGATTTCACCCACTACACATTAGGAATTCAGTTTGGTTGGACCATAGAATAGTTAAAGGGGAATAATATATAACAAAGCTACAAAGGTAGCATGAGGTCATCTTATGAAGGGTTTTAAGTGCCTAATAAAGAAGCTTACATTTACTCATAGAGCAAGGAATCTTACCTTCTTCTAGTGTAGCTTATGGGCAACTAGGTGGCACAGCGTATAGAACACTGGCCTTTGAATCAGGAAGATTTATCTTCATGAATTCCAATCTGGCCTCAGACACTTACTAGCTATGTGACAACAGAAAAATCACTTAACCCTGTTTGCCTCTGTTCTACATCTGTAAAATGAGCTAGAGAAGGAAATGCCAAACCACTATAGTATCTTTGCCATAACATGAGCTCTGGTCCTTTTGATTCCAAAGCCATTCTTTTATCAGGTATTCCAGGTAGCTTCTCACAGAAAAGGATTGCCAAACAAAATACAACAGAAGGAAAAACAAAATTATATTAATCAAGATAACATGGTCATATCTCATGTGACCACTCTAGCTAACTGTTAAAGACAAAGGAAGTCTCATGGTGACTTTAAAAAGGTACAACTTGATTCATCTTTGTTAGTACAATTTTAGATCATGAGTGGAAAGGTTGTATGGAAATTTTGCTTGTTTTAAAGAATATTTTGACAGGATGGAAAAGGAAAGTTGTCTTAAGAGTAGTTGTCTTGGGGCAGCTGGGTGGCGCAGTGAATAAAGCACTGGCCCTGGATTCAGGAAGAACTGAGTTCAAATCCAACCTCAGACACATAACTCTTACTAGCTGTGTGACCTTGGGCAAGTCACTTAACCCCATTGCCTAGCCAAAAAAAAACAATAAAAAAAGAGTAGTTGCCGAATATTAATTAGAGGGGAGAAAAAGGTAGAAAATATTATTTGAATACAAGGAAGGAAATAGAATTGTTCCTAGGTGGTAGAGATGGAGAGCAGAATAGAAACAGCAAAAGAATACTTCAACAAAATGACAAGTGTTCCAGTATTGGGGTGTATAATGAGGAGAAGAGAGTCAAGGAAAAATAGACCTAGAATGGATGAAGAGAATTTCCCAGGATATTGAGTACATAAAACATAAGCATATTATTCATACTGCATTATTAATTTTGAAATTGAGGGTCTATTATTGCTCTGCTTGTCAGAAACACTATTTGTCATCTCCTATTCCCAGATAGAGCAGTGTAGTCTTCAAAACAAGACCAGATATTCTTCCATTGTCAATAGTAATCAGGCAAAAAACCTAAAGAGACAAATCAAAGAGAAAAGAGAAAGGCAGGTAGGGAAACAAGTTAGCATGACTTTCTGGCTGTAAACATGCCAGCAAGGTGGTTGTTGTTGTTGTTGTTGTTGTTGTTGTTTAGGGGGAATGTGTTTTAACATATTTAAGACAAAATATGATTTCAGTAATTCCCTTAAGGAATTCAGCCATGTCCTATCAGCTACTGGTAATGAATTCTGTTCCAGAGGCATAATTTATTCTCATTGTGCTCACAAAAGACAAGACGTTATCCGCCACAAGAAGATACAAAAGAATCCGATCTTATTAACTGTATTGCCACACTTGCAACACATATCTTATGAGCTACATATTAAATGATGAGAGGCTATTTATCTTCTAAATACAGGAAAGAAAATGGCTGAATCATTTCTCATTTTCTGCAAAAGATATACAATATATTTTTGTCTACATTCCAATTTCAGAGCTTCAAAGTTTTGATACTTTTATCTACTTGAAGCAGTAAGGGAAAAAATAAAACAAATGTAATCCTTTTTCTTCTGAAGGTGAAATTTAATAATAATGAAAGTCATTGATAAAAATTGAATTATTAGCTTCCTTAAAAACAGTTAAATGTGAGGGGGTTTGGGGAGAGTGCATGTGTGCTTATATGTATATATGTGTATATGTATATACACACATATATATGTATATAAATGGAATTGTGTTTTTCTTTCTTTTTTTTTGCTTGTGTAGAAGAGGGTTTTCATCTTTTTAGGAAGCTTCTGGTGTGAACGCTCCCTTTACTAAAACAGACAACTTCTGTGCAATTGTCAGCCTTGAAGAGTTTGGGTAAACTACGATGCCATGGATAGAGCACTGGATTTAGTGTCAAAGCAATTAATTGGGTTCAAATCTTACCTCATTTATTTACTCTTTAGGTGAGTATAAATGAGTAATTTTATTATCTAGGGGCAGTTACACTAGATTAATGGTCCTTAGAGTATTATAATTAAAAAAAGCTTTTCAATAAAAAAAAGAACATGTTTTCAAATATATGTATATTTACTTGTCATTTATGTACCTAATACTATATTACTATGTCATGTTATATTATTAATCTATTAATATATTAAAATATACATAAAACATAAATATAAATAAAATAATGAAATAAAATAAAATTAACAATATTTTAAAATTTTACTACTAACATTTAGACTATAGAATATTGGAAAGCACACTGCTTTTGGAATTATTTTAAATCTGAATTCATGTTCTGATTCTCACATTTACTACTTGTATGTATCCAAGTGTATTACCATGGACTAGTAATTTAAACCGCTAATACATCAGTTTTCTCCTCTTCAAAATGAGGGGATTAGACTAGGTGGCCACTGAAATCCATTCCAACTGTGCATCCATAATCCTATTTTCTCAAGGTACAATTTAATCTTGAGTTGTGGTAGACACACACACATATATATACATACACATATATATATGTACACATATACATACATATATATATGTACACATATATACATACACATATATGTACACACATGTATATATACACATATATACACACATGTATATATACACATATATACACACATGTATGTATATATATATATATATATATATACACACACACACACACATGTATATCATCATTCAACAAATAAAATCAGTCAATAAGCATTTATTAAATGCCTACTAAGTGCCAGATAGTATGCTGAGCACTGGGCATACATAGAAAGGGAAAGGTAATACCTGCCTCAAGGAACTTACAATCTAATGCTACGCTATGCAAGCAAAGCCCTGTTCTACATCCTAAGGAAGATATAAAAACAAGTAATATCTAGCCCCTTTAATCAAAGAATTTATGCTGTAGTAGAGATGTTAAGAAATGAACAGTATAACTATAACACATAAGTAAAGGTTGGTGAATAAAAGAAAAGTACTACAACTTCAGATGAAGGAAAGATCCCTGCTGGTTAGGAAAATTATGGAAGGCTTTATGGAGATGTAATGTTAGCTAGCCCTTGAAGGATTGGTAAGATTACTAGAGATAGGTATGGATGGGTAAGGTCTTTCAGCCATGATATGAACAAATTCACATAGAGAGGGAAGTATGAGCTATGTTCAAGATAAGTAGTCCTGGTTATCTAGATCATTCAATACCAAGAATCAAATTACCATAAAGCCATCTTGAGAGATTATTTTCTTTACCTCCTCTTTTCAGTTAGGTCCATTAACCACCATTCCTTTCAAGCAGAACAGTTCTTTATTCACTTAATGAATCATCTATCTATCTATCTATCTATCTATCTATCTATCTATCTATCTATCCATTTATACATTCATTCTTTCATCTCATTTGGTGACTACATTGACATATACTTTAAACATGAAAATGCGTATTATTTGATCTAGACAGGGTAACTTGTTAAAAGAAAAAAAATTATGGACAGTGCTTTTAAGAAAAAGGAGAAAACCGCTATTCATCCTACTCTAGGAAAATGAGCATCTTACTGAATTATGTTCACAAGAAATAGGAAAAGAATATTTAAATATTGGCTATTTAGAAAAAGTTGTACCAATTAAAATAGTTACTTCTTTATTGTAATTCTCCTCTTTTATCTACCTTATCACTTCAGAGCAACTAATTCTTTCAAAACCTAGTAGAAAATAAGTCTAGACTGTCATGAGAATAGCCTTGATATGTGAAGGAATGTATCTTCCAGGACAATATGAGCCTCATCATATCACCTTCTTTGTGACGTGTTAATTACAGGTATAAGTAAAGTCTCAGAACACTTTAAATGAGTTCTGTTATATCTTCAATTGCTTAGTGTTCAAGTTCCAAGTATTTCTAACATTTAAAGTAAAATCCATTTCAAACTAAACATACATATCTATCAGTTTCATTGCAAATCTTTAGAAAAGGAAAATGATGACAGTCAAGATACGATGGTAGCCATATTTAGCCACCTAAATTGCATTCTACAAACTTATATTTCTATGTAAAAATTGTCACCTTAATTATCTGGAAGCCATTTTTCCAGAAAATTCAACTGCATAGCTGAGAATGAGGATGTAAGCCAGAAAATCTCTGAATGTATAAATTACACAAAGGAAAAAGAAAAGCAAGTATTGAAGTTTATTTTTCTTCTTTTTTATTTAATTAATTTATTTTTAATTTTCAACATTCACTTCCATAAGATTTTGAGTTTTAAATTTTATTCCCCTCCCACCTCTCTCCCAACCCCGAGACATTGTACAATCTGATGTAGGCTATACATATACATTCATGTTCAGTATATTTTCCCATTACTCATGATGTAAAGAACAATTAGAACTAATGGGAGGAACAATGAGAATGAAGCAATAAAACAAAACAAGAAAGCATATAGTATGCTTCCATCTGCATTCAGACTCCATATTTCTTTCCCTGGGTGTGGATAGCAATTTCCAACAGGAATCTTTTGGATTTGTCTTAGATTCTTGTGTTGCTGTGAAGAGGCAAATCTATCAAAGTCAGTTACCCCATAATGTGGCTGTTACTGTGTACAATGTTCTCCTGGTAATTCTCATTTCACTCTACATCAGTTCATCTAAGTGTTTCCAAGTTTCTTTTTGTCTGCCTGCTCATCATTTCTTTTAGAACCATAGTATTCCATTACATTCATATACCACAACTTGTTCAGCCATTCCCCAGTTGATGGGTATCCCCTCAATTTCCAATTCTTTGCCAACACAAAAAGAGCTACTGTAAATATTTTTGTACATGTGGGTCCTTTTCCCATTTTTATGATCTCTTTGGAATATAGCCCTAGAAGTGCCATTGCTGGATCAAAAGGTATGCACATTTTTGTAGCCCTTTGGGAATAGTTCCAAATTGTTCTCCAAAATGGTTGGATCATTTCACAACTCCACCAACAATGTACTAGTGTTCCAATTTTCCCACATCTTCTCCAACATTTATCATTGTCCTGTTTTGTTATGTTGACCAATCTGATAGGTGTGATGTGGTACCTCAAAGTCATTTTGATTTTCATTTCTCTAATCAATAGTGATTTAGAACATTTTTCATATGACTATAGATAGCTTTAACTTCTTCCTCTGAGAACTACCTGTTCATGTCCTTTTACCATTGATCAATTAGGGAATGTCTTGTATTCTTATTTTTAGAGATGAGACCAAAGACACTGCTTGTAAAAATTCTTTCCCAGTTTTCTGCTTCCCTCCTAATCTTAGATGCATTGGCTTTATTTGTGCAAAAATTTTTAAGCTTAATGTAATCAAAATTATCCATTTTGTATTTCATAATATTCTCTGTCTTTTGTTTGGTCATAAATTCTTCCCTTGCCATAGATATGAAAGGTAAACTATTCTTTGCTTTTCTAGTTTGCTTACAGTATCAGTTTTTATATGTAAATTGTGTATCCATTTTGACTTTATCTTGGTATAGGTTATAAGGTGTTGGTCTATGCACAGTTTCTGCCATACATTTTTTTTCCAGTTTTCCCAGCAGTTTTTGCTAAATAGTGATTTCTTATCCCAGAAACTGGAGTCTTTGGATTTATCAAATAGTAGATTAGT
>NW_027555514.1:95957849-96037849 GCF_003287225.1 Phascolarctos cinereus | reverse complement strand
TTCAAATTTTCTACTTTGTTTTCATTCTTTTGACTGTGTTTTATTTTTTCTTGATGTCTCATGGACTAATGTCTCATTAGCTTCTGCTTGCCCAATTCTGATTTTCTAAGAAATTATTTTCTTCAGGGAGGTTTTGTACCTGCTGTGATAGAAATTCTGAGAAATAAAGTTCTAAGTACAATCAATTTACTAGTAAGGCTAGCAGTTACCAATAAATGAGGTCAATAGCCTCTCTCAGTGATAAAATCTCCACAGTTAAAGGTGATAGGCCCTTTCATATTGATTAACAGGATAGAAGAGCAAAATCTTGAACAAAATGTTTGTCTTTTTATTGACTAGATCTTTCAGTGAGGAGGTAGGATAAGTGTCATTCTAGCTACTCCCCATTTCTTCATTGAGAGATGAAATTACTTCTCATGTGATGGTAATGATCTTCAGATGATGGGACTAATTTGAAGGCAATGATAGGTGCTACAAAAGTTTTAAGTTGTTCAAATTTGTCTTTAATAGAGTAGTTTAGTTTGATGAGATTGACCTTTAGTTTAATGCAGTTTCTCTAGAAAATGGATAATACGGAAAGTTATAAGTGTAAGAGTACAAGTTATAATGTAAGGTAGCGTTACATATTTCTAGGGCAGAATCAGTATACAAGTATCTGGAAGTTACTTGAGTGATTTTGTAGGAATGAGAATTTTAGGCACATACAACAAAGGAGAATATTAAATCTATACTAGCTTGATTAAGTCTTAACAAAATAGGAATAAACATCAAATTTCAATTTCACATAACTCTTTTATTCATTTGGGCAATTTTGCTTTTTAAAGAGTTATTTTCATCTGCGAATTTTTGTATCTCTTTTTCCATTTGGTCAATTCTGTTTTTAAAGTGTTATTTTCCTTAGTATTTTTGTGTCTTTTTTTTTTTTAACCAAGCTGTTAATGATATTTTCATAATTTTCTTCCTTTGCTTTTACTTATTTGACAATTTTTTCCTTTATCACTCATATTTGATTTTGAAAATCATTTTTAGCTCTTCCAGGAATTCTTGTTGGCCTTGTGTCAAATCTTTTTTTTTTTCCTTTGAAGCTTTGCTTGTAGCTGTTTTGACTTCATTGTCTTATTATGATTTTGTGTCTTGATATTTACTGTCACCATAGTACCTTTTCATGGTCAAGTTCTTTTTTTTATGTTGTTTGCTCATTTTTCCACTCTGTTTCTTGATTTGGAACTTTATGTTAATGCTGGCCTCTGTTCCCAGTGTGAGAGAATAGAGGTGCACTATTTCAAGCTTCAGGTGTTTTTTGAACTGCTGTTTTGGAAGCTACTTCAAGGGGGTTGGAAATTTTCATTACTTCTAAGGTGATGTGATCTGGGGAGAGGCTTTCCTGGTCTGAACTCTAGTCCTTACCCAGGAAGAGTCCCTGATCCCTTGGGATGGCAATGGATACTGTTCCTCAGTATCCCTGGGGACTAGAAGTGATACTGCACCTCAAGGTTTTCATTCTTTCTTGATTAAAAGTGCTCCTCCCTACTAGGAGGTAGCTGTATGGCGTGACGGATAAAATATCAGTCCTGGAGTCATGAAGGGTCATCTTTCTGAGTCAAATCTAGCCTCAGACGATCACTAGCTATGTGATACTGGGCAAGTCATTTAATCCTGTTTGCCTCAGTTTTTCATCTGTAAAATGAATTGGAGAAGGAAACGGTAACCCACTCTAGTATCTTTGCTAGGAAAACCCCAAATGTGGTCATGAAGAGTTAGACATATTTAAAACTATACAACAACAACAGCAACAGCTTCTTCCTGCCCTTGAACTATGGTTCAAGGGCAAATCATAATTCACTCATAAGTGGTTATAGGTAATTGAGGTACTAAACGGAGTCTGGTCCTCTGTCCAGTGCTACGACAGGGGTCCACTGAAGTCTCTTTCTGACCAGTTGCCAGGTTCCCTTACTGTCTCTGGCTTGGAAGCTCTTGAAACTTCTGCTGCTTTTGTTGACATCACCTAGTCCTACCACTGGGGTTTCTTCCACATGGGTTCTGGATTGCCTCCACCTCTGTGTCACAGAGCTCTCTTTCCAAACTCCTCAGCTGTCATAGGCTAGAAGAATGTCTCATTCTGTCCTTTTGTTGTTTCTGCCACTCCAGGATTCAATTTGAGGTGGTATTTTAAAGTTGTTTGGAGGGAAATATTAAGAGGGCTCAGCTGAGTGCTTTTTGTATTCTGCTATATTTGGTTTGCCCCATTCAATTATTATTGAATACACTATCTGCATACAATTTATTTTGATTACTCTAAACCAGGGGTGGGGAACCTGTGGCCCCAAGGCCACATGTAACCCTCTAGGTCCTTGGGTGCAACCCTTTTAATGAATCTACACTTTGCAGAACAAATCTACTTAATAAAAGAATTTGTTCTGTAAAACTTAGACTCAGGCAAAAGGCCACACCCAAGGGCCTAGAAGGCCAAGTGTGGCCTTGAGGCCTCATGTCCCCCACCCTTGCTCTAAAAATTTTTACTCAGTTCCATCCTCCTACCTTATTATTATTATTATTTTAAAAATTCTAGAATATAGTAAGAATATTTGGTGTTTACATAAAAAGACAAATAATCTTTTTAAGCCATACCACTAAAACAATAATGTTATGAAAAATTGACATTGTATGTGGTATTTTTGCAGAGATAGTTTAATTTCATTATGAATCTCCCTAAACTCATTGTCATATTTCCTGCATAGAAGTATGTATGACGGCTAAGTAAAAAAGAAAGTCTCCACAAAACATTGTCTTATTCACTCGATACACATTGATGAAATTAAATAATATGCTTCTTTCAAAAAGCATATTAAAGAGCTTCTTCATTTCATGAAGACTTGCTTCAGTGATAACAATGTTATATGTACCAATAAATGGAAAACTAATGTATACTATGAAAAACAGAGAATAAAAGCTTTGAGTCTAAATCTGAAAGTTACTTAGGAGCAAGAGATGAAAGTAATGCTTATAAAGAAATCCCTCAGTTATTAAGGAGAAAACAGTGTGAACATATGTAAAAAGATTTGCTGGCATCCTGAAGTTAAACATTAATAAGAAGAACACCTTTAGAACAATTACAAACTTCCTAATACCAGTCAATGTACACTTTTATAGTAGCAATGTAAATAACTACATACGTAGGAAGTAGCCAAACAACTCATAGGATATTAATACTTCCCAGGTTCTATCTTTCTGTGGCAGTTACAAGTTGTTACATTTGTGTGTTTAAAATGTGGAAAATCATTTATAAATATTCTCAGAGTGAACCAGCTCATTGGTACAGTAGAGAGAGTGCTGGGCTCTGTGTGAAAAAGAACTAATTCAAACCCAACCTCAGAGACTTAGTAGCTATGTGACCCTGGGCAAGTCACAAGCTCTGTTTACCTCAGTTTCCATAACTATAAAATGGGGATAATGATAGTGCGTACCTGAGAGTGCTGCATGGCGACACCTGCTGCTTCGCTGTTATGGTTAGGGTGCTGAAGAAGACCACAGGTGTCGTTGGACTGGAAGTATGTGAGACTCCACAGGATTGGCTAAAATTATTATATTAGAAGATTCTTGATGCTCTTGAGTTTATGCCCTCAAATGCGGCCTACAGAAAGTGCACAGAACACATTATAAATTAAAGGCTGAATACGGTAAACGAGGAAACACATCTTCAGAAACTAGAGGATAAGCTTCAGGCTGGCCAGATAGAAGAGGTGATTCTTCAGGCTGAAAGTGAATTATCACTGGCAAGAAAAATGTTGACGTGGAAACCCTGAGAGCCTTCAGTGGAAGAATTGCCAGCCAATGGGTGGAAATGGCCATTATAATAAATGTTAAATATCTATGATATATGAGTTTTTAAAAATCATTAAACATCTGTTTAAATACTATTAAAATATTTTTTTGAATTATTGGACTTTATTAACAGGAAAACTGAAACAAGGGAATTAGGGACAAAAAAAATAGTGAAGGATCAATATATGATAGGGATGGACCGTGGTAATTTTAATCTGAAAAGCATTTATTCATAAAGGAGATTATTTTAGAAAACTTTAAGGAAAGTGATTGACTGTAATTTGGAAAATCTAATCAGAAAATTTTTTTAAAAAATCTTCAATCCAAGGATAAAGAAAGCCACAGAGACTAATACTCTAAAGCATGAGAAACAATCAGAAAATGAAGTATAATCTGGATAGGTTTATGGAAGACTTCCTTTAGTATTTTTTAACATTTAGTTTTAAAGTTTGTGCTACGTTATGTTAATTTCTAGGAAAGAACTGAATAAGTTGGTATGCTTGAATTTTAACTGAACACTTTTAAAATGTTGAACTGTCGTATGGAAAGCAGCTGATTAGCTGAGATTCTAAAACTTATTGATTGAATGTTTTTGTATAATTGAATGCATTTTCCTACGTTCTGAAAGTAATATAAGAGATTTTCAAATTGAGGTTGACCTGCTTGGCTTTGAGTGTATGTATTTAGTGAAGAAAATTTAATATGTGAAATTCGGTTCTTATGTATATTAAACAGAAATGTTCACTGAAAATAAAATGATAGCACCTACCTGCCAGGCCTGTTATGAGGATCAAATGAAATCATATTTATAAAGTACTTAGCACAGCACCTGGCCCATAAGCTACATGAATGCTAGTTATTATTATTATAATGATGATCAACAGGTTAAGAAAAACTCTAGAAACATTTCTAGTATCAAAAGACATTACATCAAAGAATGGATGTGTAAAAAGTCATAATCCATTGCTGGTTTACCAATAGAGGAAGTGTACAAAGAAACTCAAATAAAAGAATGGAACCATGTATGGTGTCCATATGACGTCTACCAAAGACACATTTACAAAAAATTATAAAAAATTGGCCAAGTAATGCAGATTTGTTTGAATAAGTGGACATATTTATGATAGCAATACAAAACCAAGCCATTGCTACCATAAATAAAAGAAAGATCATCATTAAAAAGTACGGACATTTGTGATAGCCCAAAGTCACAAAGATTGCATTTTACAGAGCTGAGATATAAACTAGGAGTCTTGATGTGGAATCAGGGAATCCTGGTTTGAATCTTGGCTTTGTAATTTGCTACCTGGGACTTTGAGAAATCCACTTAACCCGTCTCAGCCTTAGTTTCTTCATGTGTAAAGTAGAGAGTTTATACTAGATGACCTGTAAGACTCCTGCTATTTCTAAATTGGTGAGTCAAGAAAATTTAAATTTAAATCATTTCTTTGACATTTACTATCTATGTAATTATGGGCATTATGTAATCTCCCTGAACCTCTTTTTCTTTATCTCTACAATGGAGTTGATAATAATTCCTGTACTACTGCCGCAGAGGGAATGAACTGAGATCATGTCCTTCTGGCAGGGTTTACCATATTTTACTGCTTAATCATGGTAGATCTCATGCAAATTTTTTGCAAAATTTGCAAAATTTTTGCAAAAAAAGATTAAAATCTGTGCTGCTATTACTTTAAAAATCATTTAAACTGCCTTTGTTGCAATATTAGGATGCACAGAATACTCATGAATATACGTTAAAATTGAATACTGACAATGCACGTGGCTCTCAATGTGACTGAGAGATAAATGTGTATCCTTATGCCACTGGTGAATACATTGCTACTCTGTTTACCTTTTAAGCAGCATGACAAACAGAGTTATGCCATGTGGCAATTACCTGGTAAAAGGTCACAAAGCAATTTTGGACCAAAAAAAAAAAACAGGGTGTGATGATTATGAGGTAAAATGTGGTAAACTTTCTGGCTTATTCATCGTGTTAAATTAATAAAGATTCAGAGACTAGCACTTTTCCCTATCTTTGGAGGAAAGGAAACTAATGGGAGATCAGGACTTAAAGGTGGAGTTTTCTCACTACAGTTTGAATGTTAAGGATGTTTAGAAAGGAAAGAGAGAATAGAGAGAGGAGGAAGAAATGGGATTTCCCAACATGAAGTAGCAGAATGGAAAGCAGCAGCAAAATAAACAGTTCTCCTCTCTTTCAAGTGAAAGCTAACAATGATAGTAGGGGTTCTGTCTTAGGTAGCAAGATCACTGAGGACAAGGGAAGAAATGGTCAAGAAGGAACTGACAACCCTGCTGCCCCTCCCCAGGTTTCAGTCTCCTTCCATATCTGGTGGGGGCCCTACACTCCTTCCTCCATTTTGTCTATGAATGTAACAACCCCTGCCAAAAGGTTGCTGGCCATAAAATCCTCTGGGATTTGTAGCTTTTGCCACTTTGGGAAGAGAGGAAATAAGTTAAGCCCTCAAATTGGGTAGAGGTTTTCATACACATGATGAGTTCTGTGGCACTCTTGAAGAGAACATGAGAAGGGAGAGGTGACGGTCATCTCACAGTGGTGGCCTGAGACCAGAGCAGCAGCTGGTGCCAGCCATGTTTTCAGTTACTTTTTCTTAGACAAGGAGAGGTCAACGTTATCTGAATGGACAAGCTGGGAGGTATGTAAGCCCTCACCCTGCAGCAGCAGGGAGGAGAGAAACAAACCCTTAGAGAGACAAATGATGGGGCTGGTTTTTCCCTCCCCTAGCCTTACTTCTGTTTGTGCTTTTCTTAACTTTATTCTGTTACAGAATACATTTCCATGATTTTATATATATTTTTTTCCCTCATGAACACCTGTGATGATCACTGTCCTTATGTTACAGTGTCCTCTTATCTGTAGCCTCAGGGCACAATAGGATCCACATAGGAGAAGGAAATTTTTCCTAGTAGAGGACTGGAAGCTCAATGCTAGCCTGTTCTTAAAAGAGTTTTGTTTTCTATCTAGGGTAATAAGAATGAATTATTTCATAATTTGCCTTCTATGTACAGAATTATTATGAATTTTGTCATAAATCTACCATATAGATAAGAGTATGTGGCAATATTTTCTCTCTTCCTTCTTTAGAGATTTTAATCTACAAATAGAAAGGGAAAACTCCATCCTCCACAGAGTCTTCATCTTTGGATAGCTTCCTGTCTTCCTAATCTGGGAAGTAATCTAACTCCCAGGGTCTTTAGCAATTTAGACCCTTTTTCAAACCTTGCCAGAATGGTGGCATATGTAAATTATTGTGCAAACTTTGAAGTGCTATACACATGTCAGTTATTGTTATTAGGTAAATAAAGCTCAAATATGACACACTTTATCATCCAGCTCTCATATTTTGTTCCTCTATCCAAGGCTTCCGATGCCCACATCTCCCCACCCCTCCAGGGGCAGCATGTGGAAATCATGAGAACATAGATCGGAGCTCAAAGGCACTTCAGAGACAGTCTAGTACAATTCCTTCATTTTTAAATGTGAAAAGCTTAGACCCACAGAAATAAAGTGACTTGCCCAAGGTCTCACAGGTAGTAAGTAGCAAAGATGACTCCAGATTCAGTCATCTTTACCTTCTGTTACCCTGTACCGAATCCAATGCAGAACTATGAGGGGCTGTATGTCAAATATTTTATGATAGACTAGAATATAAATGTTTAAAAATTACAAAATTAAGAAAAAAAAACACCATCCTTTTTTTCCCTTTAAATATAATCCTATTCTCTCTTTTTCCTGTATATTCTGAGTCTTATTACAAAGGATTGTTATACAACACATGGAAATTTGAAAATTCTTTATGATCATAGTTTAAATGGTGGAGCTGTCTCCTCAGTAACAAAATTAGGCATATAAGCAAACTCTCTAATGAAATAGATTTTATTGTCATTTAGATGCCTGATATTGTTTATGCAGAATTTGAACCCAGAGCATATTGATTTAAAATCAATTCTATTCAATAATTCTTGGAGCAAGAGATTTTTCAAGTTGGTCTGAAGGGAAAAGAAAGGAAGGATGACTCTACCTTATTCCTGTCAGCAAAGCCAAGAGTTAGGAATTAAACATTTTCTCTATTTGTGTCAATGGTACCTTCAGCTGAAAGTGGAGATTAGTTCTGAATCATTCACCTTGCTTTACTGAAGCATCTTTTAATTTGTGTTTTGAGGCTCTATTTCCTGGTATCTCTGAGCTACTTTCAGCTCCATATTTCATCCCACCTCTGCATACACACACACACACACACACACACACACACACACACACACACACTCTGAGAACTTGCAGTACACATAGATATGCATATTTTCTTCTGAAAATTTCATTGAAATGACAGATTGATCTATTCTCCTTTGGATTGTTATATTCCAATTTAGTTCCTGATCATTTTAATTTGGGGACATCCAATTTTATTCTACTTTGCACTAAGTTGTAATGGAATAAATTTTTATTAAAGTTTAAAAAGTAGATTTTACTAAAGCCTTGTAAATTATCTATTTTCAAGTAGGTGACTGAATGAAAAAATAGTAATTCCATGTAGTATTCTTATATCCTAACCTTTGAGCATTTATATTTTACCTATACTCTTCTATGTGACAACAGGAAAAAAAAGAGAATAATGAATCAACAAACATTTCTTAAATGTCTATTTTATGCCTAGCACTGTGCTATGTGTTAAAGTCTTCTCCTCCTCAAAATCATCACTCAATATGACAATTTGTTATAATAACTTGCATGGACATCTCCAAAAGATTCATGATAGAAATTGCCATCCACACCCAGAGAAAGAACTATGGAGACTGAATGCAGATAGAAGCTTACTAATTGCTCTCCTTTTCCTTTGTTGCTTTGTTTTATTGTTTCATTCTCATGGTTCCTCCCATTAGTTCTAATTGTTCTTTACTAATCATGACTAATGGGAAATTATGCTTAACATTAATGTATATGTAGTGCCTATATTGGATTGTACACCATGGGGTGGGGGTGGGTTGGGGAAGAGAAGGGAGGCAGAGAAAATTTAAAACTCAAAATCTTATGGAAATGAATGTTGAAAACTAAAAATGAATATTTTTTTAAATGTAAAAAATATTAACTTGCATGTAGATTAAATGCCTTTCGAATGAATGAAACATAAGCACTGTATAAGTCATTGCAGCTTCAGTCTGATGAATATCCACATAGTGGTACACATATAGTACAAGATTTACCCCTATTTGCAAATCTACATTGTAAACTCAAAGAATCATTATTAATCAATGGACTCTGAATTCAATGCCTTTTTTTTTACTCTGAAACTGAGATAGAATGGCTTTCCCCACCCCGTATTAATTAATCTCTATGCTTTTAAAACAGCAACAACTACAACAACAAAACATTTAGTATATCTAAAGAGGAGCCCACATAGGGCTAGTCAGGAATCTTCTTACATTATTATATTATTTAGCACTGAAACTTAAGATAAAAATCATAGTTTAAAAATTCAGAGATGTTTCCTATCAAAGAATGGCTCACAATAGGTGTTAACAATGCTCTGGGCTGTCTCTGCTAAAGAAAAACAAATCCTTACAGAGTATCCATGAAACTCAGTTTAATGTGATTTTCTTGCTGAGAGTTTCTCCTCTTTCCTCATAGCATATTATCATTGCTACAGGAAGGAAGAGAATTTATCTCTACTGTATTTTATGATTGTATTCTGTATTTTTATGTCTATGGATTCTAATGTTTGCTTTGTTTAAAATTTCAATATGTACAAATATTCATGTGTATGTGGACTTTAACTCATAGAAATAAACACTTTTTTCTTTTTAAAATTGCCTTTAGTTCACAATCACCTTCTGATATTATCTCCAATTAAACTCATGTCTGTTTTGGTCACAGGTTGTATCCCCCATTAAATCTGAGATTCTTGAAGTCAGGGACTCTTTTTGCTTTTCCTTATCTCTAGTAGTTAGCACACTGCCTGGCACATAGTAAGCAGTTACTGTTTGTGTACCCAATATTACCCTCATTTCTCAATATTCCTCTTCTTTCTCTTTCTGCTCAAAGACCTATTCCTTATAATAAATGATAAAAGGCTAGGAAAAGAAAAAAACACAGTTCACTACAGCCAATCAACATGAGTCAATTTTTACAGTATTTGATATACTCTGCTTCTACTTCTCCACTTTCACAAAGAAAAAAGTGAGGTGTATATTTATTTCTCTTCTTTGAGGCCAAGTTGGTAATTATAATTACGGGGCACTCAGTTTCATTTGTGATTGCTCTTTCAATTTACATTGTTATAATTATTGCATATAAAATTTGATGAATCTGTTTAATTCACTTTGCATTACTTCAAATGAGCTTTCCCATACTTCCTTGTACTCTTCATAGTCATTTTTTCTTACAGCATAGTACTGTTCTATTGCATCCATGTACTATAACTTATTCAGTAATTCACAAACAATAGACATCTACTTTTTTTTCCACTCCATTGCTACAAAATGTTGCTATAAATATATTTTTGTTTGTTATAATTTCTACCTTTGAACTCCTTGGAATAAATACATGGCTAGAAGTGGCATATCTAGGTCACAGAGTAAAGACATTTTCATCATCTTGTCATAATAATTATAGATTCTTTTGCCCAAATATTTGGCCAGTTTATAGCCTTAAATGCATTGTATTCATGTACCTATCTTTCCACAATTTCTCCAACATTGACTATTCTCACCTGTCAACTTTATCGATTTGCAGCATGAGAGGTGAAACCTCAGACATTTTCATTTGCATTGGCATTTAGTGATTTGGATCAATCTTTCTTATAACATTACTATATTGGAGTTCTTTTTAAAACTGTTTATTCATATCCAATAAATAGTTATCCTTTGCAAAACATTAGTTCCCTGTACGTCTTGGATAACAGGCTCTTAGAAATATTTGATGCAAATATTTTCCCAGTATTCCCTTCTTTATTCTAGCTGTGTTGATTTTGTTACTGTAAAGATTTTCACTTTCATATACTTTTTTCATACTCTTTATTCTTTTGTAAACAACTTGATGACTTGTTTAACAATTTTCTTCTAGATATAACTAATCTGTCTCTTCTCTAATTTTTGTGATATGATATTTTATATTTAAGTAACATCCATTTGATCTTATTGTTATTTATAATGTAATTTGCTGATCTAGTTCTAATTTCTGCTAGCCTTTTTGGGTATTCCAGATATTCTTCACAAATTTGGAATACTTTTCTTTTTTCCTCAATGGAATCTCCAAATTGTTATTTATCCAAAGTGTATCCTAAGGCATGGTAAAGAAAGATGATTAAAAATATGCTTCATCATATTTACACGAGGAGCTGGATGTGCCTGCTTATAGAGTTATTTTTGAGAACACAGAGTAATCATAGAATTGAAGAATTTGTTTGGGCCTCAGTAGTTGTGTATACCAACCCATAACTAAACGGAAAAAAAAATTGCCTGTAAAATACACCTGTGGTCAGTTTTTGTTTGAAGATGTCTAATGCAGTTGAACGTGCAGTGACTTACCTATCCAGGCAGTTGCAATTTTGGAAAGCTCCAAGTAATTGGTAGGAAATCTTTCCTCCTATCAAGTCCGTGATTGTCTCTTTTGAACTTCTATCAGCTATTTCTTTCTTTCTTTCTTTCTTTTTTAACTCTGCCCTTGGGAGACAAGCATTTCAAGTCTAATCAGCCAGGTAGAGAGTGCATTTGATTTGGAGTCAGGAAGACAGGAGTTCAAATGTGTCCCCAGATGATAACTAATTGTGTGACCTTAAGTCTTTTAACATCTATCTTCCTCAGTTCCTTTGATTATAAAATTGGGATGATAACAATGCCTACTCCACAGGGTGATGGTGATAACCAAATTAGATATTTATATAGCACTTAGCTTACTTCCTGGCACATGTTATTGTTTGTTCACTCATTTAGTTATATCTCACTCTTCATGACCCCATAGACCATACTATCCATTTGGTTTTATTGACAAAGATATTGGAATGGTTGGCCATTTCCTTCTCCAGTAGTAGGCAAACAGAGGTTATGGGACTTACCCAGGGTCACATAGTTAGTAAGTGCCTGAAGCTGGATTTGAACTCAGATCTTCCTGACTCTAGGCCCAGAAATCTATCTACTGAACCATCTAGTTTCCTCTGCTTGCAACTTAGGAGGTGCTTAATAAATGATTATTTCCCTCCTTCTTTTACATGACAACCCCTCAAATACTTGAAAACAACTATCATGTTTGCTGTACTTATTCTCTTCTCCAGAATAATCACCCCAATTTCCTTCATTTGGTTATTTTGATTTAATATTTTCTTTTCCCCTAATCACATGTAAAATAATTTTTAACACTTTTTAAAAAAAGTTTTTGGGTTCCAGATTCTCTCCCTCACTTTCTCCCTCTCTTCCTTGGGAAGGAAAGCAATTTGATTTAGGTTATACATATGCAGTTATGCAAAACGTATTTCCATGTTAGTCATGTTGTGAAAAAAACAACAAAAACCTATAGATAAAAACCCCAAAAAATATAAAGTAAAGAAAAAGTATGCTTCGATCGGCATTCAGATTCTATCAGTTCTTTTTCTGGAGATGGTAGCATTTTTTATCATAAGTCCTTCAGAATTGTCTTGAATCATTGTACTGCTAAGAATAGCTAAAGTCATTCATAGTTGATCATCATATACTATTGCTGTTACTATATAAAATATTATCCAGGTTCTGCTCATTCTGCTCATTTCATTTTGCATTAGTTCATGTAAATCCTTCCAAATTTTTCTGATAGCATCCTGCTTGTCATTCCTTATAGCTCAATAGTATTCCATCACAATTGTATGTAACAGCTTGTTCAGCCATTTCCTAGTTGATGAATGCCTCCTTAATTTCCAAGTTTTTGCCACTACTAAAAGAGCTGCTATAAATATTTTTGTACAAACATGTTTTTCATTTCAGTTTTTTTATCTCTTTGGGATACAGATTTAATAGTGGTATTGCATGGTCAAAGGCTATGCATGATTTTATAGCCCTTTGGGCACAGTTCCAAATTGCTCTCCAAAATGGTTGAATCGGTATACAAATTCACCAACAGTGCAATAGTATTTTAATTTTCCTACATCTGCTCCAACATTTGTCATTTTCTTTTTATGTCATATTAACCAATCTGATAGATATGGGGTGGAATCTCAGAATTGTTTTAATTTTCATTTCTCAAATCAATAGTGATTCAGGGCATTTTTTATGTAAGTATAGATTGCTTTGATTACTTTGTCTGAAAACTACCTGTTCATATCTTTTCACCATTTATCAATTGAGAAATGGTTCTTATCTCTATAAATTTGACTCAGTTCTCTATATATTTGAGAAATGAGGTCTTTATCAAAGAAATCTGTAGTAATTTTTTTCATACCTATGATTTCTAGCTATTTTCCCTGTTTATCCGACTCTCTCTATCCTTTCACACTGTCCATTCTCAAAAGTGTTTTGCTTTTGATTTTTACTTCCCCCAATCCATCCTCTCTTCTATCAGCACTATCAACCCTTCTCTTATCCTCTTCCCCTCCTACTTTCCTATAGGGTAAGATAGATTTCTATACCTGTGTGTGTGTGTGGATGTTATTCCCTCTTTGAGCCAATTCTGATGACAATAAGTTTCATGAACTTGCCCACACCTTCCCCATCTTCCCTTCCTCAGCAAAAGCTCTTTCACACCTCTGTTATGTCATCTAATTTATCCCATTCTACCTCCCCCTTTCCCCTTCTCCAGTGCATTCCTCTTTCTTATCCCTTAATTCATTTTTTTTAGATAATCATCCTATCATATTCAACTAACACCCATGCCTTCTGTCTAGGCATACTCCTTCTAAATTCCCTAACAATTAGAAAAGTTTTAGAAGTTACAAGTATTATTTTCTAATGTAAGAATGTACATTATTTAAATTTGAGTCCCTGATGATTATTCCTTCATGTTTGCTTTTTTATGCTTCTCTTACAAATTATATTTGAAAATTCTCTATTTCACTGAATATCTATTTTCCCCCTGAGGGAATATAGTCAGTTTTGCTCGGCTGGTGATTCTTGGTTGTAACCCTAGCTCTTTTGCCTTCTAGAGTAGAAGTCCTTTGAGCCTTTAATGTAGAAGCTGCTAAGTCTCATGTTAGTTTGATGGTGTCTCCACAATATTTGGATTGTTTCTCTTGACTGCTTGCAATATTTTCTCCTTGACCTGGGAGCTCTGGAATTCAGCTAATTATTTTTGGTAGTTTCAATTTTGAGATCTCTTAGAGGATGTAATTGGTGAATTCTTGGTGGATTGGTGGATTACTCTCTGGCTCTAAGACGATATCAGGGCAGTTTTCCTTGATAATTTTTGAAAGATGATGTCTAGGCTCTTTTTTTGATCATGGTTTTCATGTAGACCAATAATTCTTAAATTATCTCTCCTAGGTCCATATTCCAAGTCAGTTATTTTTCCAATGAGGTATTTAACATCTTCCATTTTTTTCATTCTTTTAATTTTGTTTTACTGTTTTTGATGGCTCATGGAGTCATTAGCTTCTACTTGCCCAAGTCCAATTTTTAAGGAATTGTTTTCTTCAGTGGGCTTTTGTACCTTCTTTTCCATTTGGCCAATTCTACTTTTGAAGGAGTTTTTTTTTTCTTCAGTGAATTTTTGTATATCTTTTTTTTTTTTCCAATTGGCCTATTTTACTTTCAAGGTGCTCTTCCTTTCATTGGATTTTTGTGGCTCTTTACTATTTGGCCTATTCTATTTTTTTAAGGTGTTGTTTTCTTCATTATTTTTTGTGCCTCCTTTCCCCAAGCTGTTGACTTTTTTCATGATTTTCTTGTATTACCCTAATTTTCTCCTCCTAATTTTTCCTCTACCTCTCTTATTTGATTTTAAACATCCTTTTTGAGTTCTTCTATGGCCTGAGACCAATTCATATTTTACTCTGAGGCTTTGGATGTAGCAGTTTTGACTTTGTCGTCTTCTTCTGAGTTTGTGTTTTTATCTTCCCTGTCACCATAGTAACTTTATATGGTCAGAATTTTTTCTTGCTGTTTGGTAATGTTTTTCCATCCTATTTTTTTTTTTAACAATGCTAAAGTGGGGTTCTGTTTCCAGAATGGAAGCAGTGGGGGTACTGCCTTAAGCTTCAAGGTATCTGTACAACTGTTTTCAGAGATAATTCCAGGCACCTGTAAGTTTTCAGCTCTTCCAAGGTGGTATAATCTAAGAAGAGGTATGTTTACTAGTCTCCTAACCTATGCTCTGGTCTGTGAGCAACCAGAAGCACTCTTTTCCACCCCAGAACTGTGGCCAGGGTCCAAGCTTCCCTGAATCCACAAGCTGTGGTGTGCTAGTGCTCCTCTTCATCCTGGTACTCAGATCCAAGTATGGACAATGTAATGGAGTCCTTTCCCTGGTGCTAGCAAAGGGACCCCTGTAATCTCCTTCTGACCTGTTGTCTGATCCTGAGAGCTCCAGAAACTGCCACTGCCAACACTGATTCAGTGGCTTCCAAGGCCTACTACTAGTTTACTAGGACACAGCCTGTACTGGACTGTGCTTTATTTTCATCCTGATACAACAGACCTTTCCTGATGACCTTCTAAATCGTCTTGAGCTGGAAAATTGTTTCTCCTGTCCTTTTGTGGGTTTTGCCACTCCAGAATTTGTTTTGAGGTATTATTTGCATTATTTAAAGTTGTGTGGGGTTTTTGGAAGAGCTCAGGTGAGTCTCTGCCTTTTCTCCACCATCTTCTCATTTCATTCTTATATAATTTAAATTGAAGGCCCTATGCCAACCTTATTTCATCCTCTGGGTACTCTGAAGTTTATTAATTTGCTTTGTGGAGCATGGTAAGCAGAACAAATGTAATACTACAAATGAGGCCTTACCTGGGCAGAGTATAATATTAATAAGAACTCCTTATTCCTAGAACTTATACCTCTCAATTCAGTCCAAGATCAAATAAGTATTTTGGTGGCCATATTATAGTGTTGACTCATATTTAATCCACTAACCCCTCAGATCACTTTTCAGATGAAGTTGACAATCAGTAGTCCAACTGAATAGAATGAAATTAACAACTTTTAAGTATTGTCCAGAGAGAGAGAAACAAGTTTTTTTTTCCTTTATTTTGAATATTTTTAGGTAATATTGTTCCTATCTCAAATATTGTCTAACATGTAAAGAGTACAGTGGGCTTATTAACTCATTTGATATGAACATTTTACTACTATTAATGAAGCCTAACTGCATTGACATTCAATTTATCTATAACACCAATATCTTACATTAATCTTGATAAGCTGAAATGTGCAGCATAGTGCCATGAAAAGACGACATGAAAAGTTAACTTCTACTTAAGATCTGTGTGACATTGGACAAGTTATTTCTTCTCTTGTGTCCTCAGTTTCTTTTAATTATGAGAAGGCTGGAGTAGAGGTCCTTTCTAACTCTAAGTCTATGATACTTTTTCACAGGAGATTCTTTTAAATCAGTTCTTCCCATTTTTCACTTTCATCTTTTGAATCCAAATGTTGACCTTATCAAGGTCAAGTAAAATCTGAGTTAAATTCTCTCTTTTTAATCTTAGCCCATTTCTTTGGCCTGTATTATTTTTCATTGATTCTGTCATCTTTTGTATAATGTATTCTTCCCAGTTTTTAATTCTCTCCAGATCAGATGAGTATTTCTTGAATATTTTCATGTACAATGTTGACAAAATTATAAAACAGGGCCAAACTAAAGAAGTAGTTCTGTGGCATGCCATAAGTTGACCAACATTTTTGTGGTATAGTAATTTAGTAAGGTATAAATCTTTATCATGGAGGTGGAGGGAAAGAAGAAATAAGCATTTACAGAGCATAACAGCTGCTGTGTGCCAGGTAGTTATGCTACATGCTTTATGAATTTCATCTCATTTGATCCTGACTTTATACACTGGACCACCTAGCTGCCATGGTTGTTCAACTTTGCTAATCCAAGCTAGGAATAGGGATGAGGGAGTTGGGAAAAGCAGCTTATATGTTGCATATTCTTGGTTTAGCAGACCAGCAACCTTATTGAAAGGTAAGAAGTTTGTTATGGCATGATTTGTTTATTTTGAATCCATGTTTATTTTTAGTGATTGAGTTCCCTGCAAGTGTTTCACCAGCTATGCATTATGTTTCTTTAGACATTTTTTCAATAAAGACAGTTAAGTGAAAGAACTGATAATGTGCTGGGCCTGAATTCAGAAAGACTTGACTTCAAATCTACCCTCAGACACTTACTATGTGACCCTGGACAAGTCACAAACTGTCTACCTCAATTTCCCCAAATGTAAAATGGAGATAATAAAGCTTACCTCCCAGAGTAGTTGTGAGGATCAAATGAGATAACGCTTGTTAAGTACTTGGCAAAGTACCTGGCAGGTGGTAGGCACTATGTAAATGCTAGTAGTAGTAGCAGCAGCAGCAGCAGCAGCAGCAGCAGCAGCAGCAGCAGTAGTAGTAGTAGTAGTAGTAGTAGTAGTAGTAGTAATGTCATTTTAAGAAAAACCTTTTCATATACTATAAACAATAAATATCTCAATAAATGAAATAAACCACCTCAAATTTGGTCACATAAGATGGAAGTCACAGGTATTTTACAAAGAGGCAGAATAACAAGTTTGGAATTTCTAAGTGAACGAGTGATGTTTGTAGAGAAGATTCTTGGTCAAGTAGAAATTGCAACAGATGGCCACTGAGATGCCTTTGAATTCTCAGATTCTGGGGTTCTTGATCCAAATTTAATGAATATAGGGAGTTACAGGGAGAAGAGATAGGATCATAGTAACTCTAATGTAATAATTAAAGGGGTTTTGGTAATAATCACAACCCTAGGAGTTTATAATTTCATATTTCCATTTATAACAATCTATGTTAGTTAATTTGGGTTAAGAAACTAAGTAGAAAAATGTAGAAAGAGAATCAAAATGAATGGAAAGAAGTAGAAATACAAGAGAGAACCCACTTTCTCAAACCCACAGCTGTTCACCTGGCTCCTTGCCCCTGCATCCCACCATTCCCCACAGCTGCACCTCCCTCTCTCCATAAACACAGATTATCCCAGAATCTGCAATCAAATTAAGGCATAGTCAAAGTAAATATAAAGCCTTGATCCATAGCCCAAGCAACCTTGTTACTAATCTTACTGTGATTCCAGTTATGGTAATTAATTTCTGGATTTGTTGTTGTTGCTGCTGCTGTTGTTATTTATTTGTTTGTTGTCCACTGAGCCCGAGTGTACTTTAGTGAACCCAGTTGTGTTCATTTCATTATCTCCACTTCCTATGTTCCTATGTTCCTACTTTGGTGACCTTCTTAACATCGTAATTCCACTTGAATTGGAGCTTTTCTTTACTACCACTAGGACTCCCAAGCACTGTGGATTTTTGACTCAAGCCCAGTCTATTCCCTTTAACCCACCCAACACCTGTTTGCCCTAATTTCCATCTATCCCCAACTACAAGAATTCCCTGATATGCCTTCTAGTCCTGAGTACCTGCCTTCTCACCTTCCTAGCATTTTCTATGGTCAAACTCTCCTAATGACTACCTTCCAGCCCATGCTCCCTCCTTTTATGCAAATGTCCATGTTTATTCTATTAAAATCTGATAGATTCATCTTATCTTTGGATATCATTTAACTCCATCAGTGGATACTCTCTCATAAACCTCACGGACTGACTATTTGTGAAAGGATAAAACAGCTCTAAAAAGAAAAGAAAAGAGAGAGAGAAAAGAAAAGAAAGAAGAAATCCTGTGATATGCCACCACTGGAAACTCTTCCTAATAGCTAATTCAGGAAAACAAAACAAAACAAAACCAAACAAACAAAAGTGTTCACTCTACTCTGAGGCAAGAAAATTCAACCCTAAAATATAATTGCTTCAATATTTTAACAGAAGGAGGCACAGAGTTCTTTCTGCGTTGAAGTAGTGACATGTATGTTCCTTAGTTCTAATTAAAGTGAGAAGTTTTGGTTGCAGGTGCCTTGTTGGCTCAGTAACCATGCACCACTGTGTATCTAATAATGTTAGGGCAATGATTAACAGGAAGGTTAATGCACTTCTGTTTGCTGAAGATCTTTTTTTTTCTGGAAAGTCAACTCATTCTACAACATTTCTGCCAATTCATAAATTAACTTATAGTAAAGTACATTAAGGAGATAGTTTTGTTCACCAAATTACTAAGATACCATATGGCTCGGATGTTGGTGTGAAGCAAATCACAAACCACATGGTTGACCATTATGGGTTTTTTTCCCCATAATTAATTACAAATACAAATGATGCTATTATCAACACAGTATGGCATACATGATACCAGTAACCTTTAGAATAGGGAAATTCAACATTCTAAAAATTGCACTAATCATATTGAGAAATCACAACCTAACAAAACATGTAGAAGGACAGACATACAAATACACACACACACACAGAAAAAGTGTAATGTAACTTTTTTAAAAAAATTATTTATTTTTAGTTTTCAACATACACTTCCACATGATTTTGAATTCCAAATTTTTTCCCCATCTTGCCCCTCCCCCACCCCCAAACGGCATGCATTCTGAATGCTCCTTCCCCCAATCTGGCCTTCCTTTTATCACCCCCCATTCTCTCATTCTTTTCCTCTTCTCATTGCTCTGAATTTAATCATACACAGTTAATTAGTAGTGATATACCTTTCTGATCAACCATCTTGGGGCTGGAAATTTGTTTCACCCTGTCTTATTGTGGGTTCTGCTGCTTTAGAATTTGTTTAGAGCCATGTTTTACAGGTATTTGGGGGAGAGCTCAAACAAGTCACTGCTTTCACTCCTACATTTTGTCTCTGCCCACAATGTCATAATTTCTAAGGCTATAAAGTACCTCAAAGGATCAACTAGATTACTCATCTCATTGTATAATTGAGGAAACTGAGGCAAAAAAGGCAGAGTGAAGAGAAAAGATTTAAAACCAGGTCATTTGCATTCTAAATCCAATATTATTTCAAAGTAGCTAGCTGTCACAGTGGATAGAGCAGTGGAGCTAGAAAAACAGGAAGACTTGAATGCAAATGTGTCTTCAGATATTTACTAGTTAAATAATCCTAATCAAGTCATTTTACCTCTGTCTGCCTCAGGTTCCTTAACTATAAAAGTAGGGATAATATTAGCAACCTCAAAGGGTTGTTGTGAGGATCAAATGAGATAATGTTTGTGAACCACTTACCACTGCTCCTGGAAAATAATAGGCATGTAAAAATTTTTGCTTCCTTCTTTCCTTCTTTTTGACAATAATAAATAGACTTGTTATTTTTTCCCCTAATACCATCCTAAAAAACAGCTTTATAAACTTTGGCCTCATTATGGCACATTTAAAATATCTACACAAGTTGTTGGAACACGAGGAGAACATTGAATCAATTCTCTGACAGTGTGGTCATTCACATTCGTTGTTGCTGTTGTTCATTTGAGGTGGATGCTGGAGGGTTTACCATTTCTTTCTACAATTCATTTTACAAGTGAGGAATTGACACAAACTGGGTTAAGTGACCTGAGCAGGGTCATACAGCTGGTAAGTCTCTGATTCCAGATTGAACTCACAAAGAGGAGTCTTTCTGACTCCAGGCCTGGCATTCCAGCCACTGTATCAGCAGGCCGCCCTTGGTCATTCACTTTAGCATAGTACCTAAACCAGTGAGGTAGGTAGTATATGTGTACACTGGACCTTCCTGATGCCTTGTCTTTCTTTTTTTTTTTAATTTAATATTTTGTTTCCCCCCAACTACATGTTAAAACAGTTTTCAAAATTCACTTTTAAAATTAAGTTCCAAATTCTCTCCCTCCCTCCCCACCCCACCCCCACTGAGAAGGGAAGCAATTTGATATAAGTTGGCCATGTATAAACATGCAAAACACATTTCTATATTAGTTACGTTTATAAAAGAAAACACAGACCAAAATAACAACAACAACAAAAAACCCAAGAAAAACAGTTTCTAAAAAAGCATGTTTCAGGGCAGCTAGGTGGTGCAATGGATAGATTTCCAGCCTTCAAGTCAGTAGGACCTGAGTTCAAATCCAGCCTCAGACACTTGACACTTACTAACTGTGTGACCTTGGGCAAGTCTCTTAACCCTGATTGCCTTTAAAAAAAAGTATATTTCAATCTATATTCATATTCCATCAGTCTTTCTCTGAGGTTGGATAGCATTTTTCGTAGTAAGTTCTTCATAGTTATTTTGTATTATTGTATTGGTAAGAGTAGCTAATTCATTCACAATTCATCATCTTACAATATTGTTATTACTGTGTGCAATTCTCTCCTGTTTCTACTCATTTTACTTTGCATCAGTTCATGTAAGTCTCTTCAGACTTTCTGAAAGCATCCATGTCATTGTTCTTATATTAGTATTCCATCACAATTATATACCATAAATTGCTCAGCCACTCCCTAAGTGATGGGTGTCCCCTCAATTTACTACCAGAAAAGAGTTGCTATAAATATTTGGCCATAATTTCAAATTACACTATATAACAGTTGAATCAGTTCACAACTTCACCAATGGTGCATTAGTTTCTCAGTTTTCCCATATTCTCTCCAACATTTGTCATTCTTCTTTTCTGTTGTATTAGTCAATCTAATAGGTGTGTGGTAGTACCTGAATATGGTTTTAATTTGCATTTCTCCAGTCAATTGTGTTTTAGAGCATTTTTTTCCATATGGCTATAGATAGCTTCAGATACCTCATCTAAAAACTGACTTCATATTTTTGATCATTTATCAATTGGGGAATGGCTCTTATTTTTATAAATTTGACTCATTTCTCTATATATTTAAAAGACGAGGCTTTTTTTTGCTACAAAAATGTTTTCACAGTTATGATTGCCGGCTGTATTCCCTTCAATCCTCTTCCTTCACCCCATTTATTCTATTGTCTTTCACCATGTCCCTCCTCAAAAATGTTTTGCTTCTGACTATTGCTTCCCTAAATCCCCCCCACCTTCTATGAGCCCCACCTCCTTCTCTTATCCTTTTCTCCTCCTACTTTCTTGTAGGTTAACATAGATTTCTATGTCAAATTGAATGTGTTTGTTATTCACTCTTTGAGCCAATTCTCATGAGAGTAAGTTTCAAGCATTCCCTGCCACCTTCCCCATTTTTCTTTCCATTGTAATAGCTCTTTTTTGCCTCTTTTATGTGAGATAATTTACCCCATTCTACCTCTTCCTTTCCCTTTCTCCCAGTGCATTCCTCTTTCTCATCCCTTAATTTTATTTTTAAAAATATAATCCCATCATATTCATCTCATACCTGTGCCCTCTGTCTAATTGCCTTCTAATTGCTCAAATAATAAGAAGTTCTTAGGATTTACAAGTATCATCTTCCCATGCAGGAATGTAAATAACCTTATTATGTCCCTTATGATTTCCCTTTCCTGTTTACCTTATCATGCTTTTATTGAGTATTGTATTTGGAGGTCAAATTTTCTATTCAGCCCTAGTCATTTCATCAGTAACACTTGAAATTCCTCTATTTCATGGAATGTCTATTTTTCCCTTGGAGGATTGTGCTCAACTTTCCTGAGTAGGTGATTCTTGTCTGTAATCCTAGTTCCATTGTCCTCTGGGATACCATATTCCAAGTCCTCTAATCCTTTAACGTAGAAGGTGATGAATCTTGTGTTATCCTGACTATGGCTCTAAACTATTTGAATTATTTATTTTTGTATGTTTGCAATATTTTCTCCTTAATTTGGGATTTGGGAGTTTTCATTCTGGGGTCTCTTTCAGGAGGTGATTGGTGAATTCTTTCCATTTCTATTTTGCCCTCTAGTTTTAGAATATGAGGGCAGTTTTCCTTGATCATTTCTTGAAAGATGATGCCTATGCTCTTTTTTTTTTTATCATGGCTTTCAGGTAGTCCAATAATTAAGTCATCTCTCTTGGATCTGATTTCAGAGTCAGTTTTTTTTGTTTGTTTGTTTGTTTTGTGAGGCAATTGGGGTTAAGTGAGTTACCCAGGGTCACACAGCTAGTAAGTATGAAGTGTCTGAGGCCAGATTTGAACTCAGATCCTCCTGACTCCAAGGCCAGAGCTCTATCTACTGTGTCACCTAGCTGCCCCAGTTGTTTTTCTAATAAGATATTTCACATAGTTTTCTATTTTTTTCCATTCTTGTGGTTTTGTTTTATTTTTTTCTTGAACTTTCATAGTCATTAACTTCCACTTGCTAAATTCTAATTTTTAGGGAATTATTTTCTTCAGGGAGCTTTTGTACCTCCTTTTCCATTTGGCCAATTCTATTTTTTTATGAGTTCTTTTTTCACTGAATTTTTATGCCTCTTTTTCCATTTGTCCAATTCTGCTTTTTAAGGAATTCTTTTCTTCAATGAATTTTTGTGTACCTTGTTCCATTTAACCAATTCTGCCTTTCAAAGTATTATTCTCCTCATTGGAGTTTTGCACCTATTTTACCATTTGGCATATTATGTTTTTAAGGTATTATTTTCTTCAGTATTTTTTGTGACTCCTTAACCAAACTGTTCACTCTTTTTTTTCCATGATGTTCTTGCATCACTCTCATTTCTCTTCCTGATTTTTCTTCTCCTTATCTTACTTGATTTTTAAAATCCTTTTTGAGCTCTTCCATGGCCTGACACCAATTCATAGTTTTCTTGGAGGATTTAATGTAGGAATTTTGGCTTTGCTTTCTTCTTCTGAGTATGTGTTTTGATCTTACTTGTCACCATGGTAACCTTCTATGGTCAGAATTTTTGCTGTTGTTTGCTCATTTTCCCAGTCTATTTCTTGACTTTTCACTCTTTGCTAAAGTGGAGCTCTGTTTCCAGGATGGAGGCACACTGTCCCAAGATTCAGGGGTTTTCTGCAGCTGTTTTCAGAGACACTTCTAGGGACCTTTAAGTTTTCAGCTTTGTCAAGGTGGTATGATATAAGGAGAGTTATGTTTACTGGTCTCCAGGTTGTGCTCTGGTCTGTGAGCGACCACAAGCTCTCTTTTTGCCCTGGAACTGTGATGAGATTCCCTGCTCCATTGTGGCCTCCTCCTCCTCCTCCTGCCTCTGGGACTGCCAACCAGGACTGTGACTTGCATCAGAGGATGGGCAAAACAACTGAGTCCTGCCATAGTGCCAGCAAAGAGTCCCCCGTAATCTCCTTCTGACAAGTTATTCAACTCCCTTACTGTCTGGGAGCTGAGAGCTCCAGAAGCAGCTACTGAGCTGCTGATTCATTCACTCCTAAGGCCTGCTTCTAGTTTTCTGAGGCCTAGTCTATGCTGGCTTGGACTGCACTGGATGGTGCTCCACTCTCACCCAGGAGTGACAGACCTTTTCTGCTAAACTTTTAAGTTGTCTTGGGCTGGAAAGTTGTTTCATCCCACAGTTTTGTGGGTTCTGCCCCTCTAGGATTTGTTTTAGGGAATTATTTAAAGGTTTTTAGAGGAGTTTGGGAGAGAGCTTAGGAAGTCCCTGCCTTATCTCTGCCATCTTGGCTCTGCCCCCCTCTCCCCACCTTGTCTTTCTGTTATTCACAAAATTTCTTAAGATATAAGACAGCAAAAGTCTCTTTTTGTAGTTCTCCAGTCTCTTTCCATTCTGTCAATAAATGTAGAGCCCAGTTTACACATCATAGTTATTCAATATATATTTGTCACATAAAGGTATTTCATGGGGATTTCCCAAATTCACTGTAAACTGATTTGCACATTTTCTAAATTACCTCAGCATTTATTATCACTCTTTTATGTTGCAAAATGGATAGCTGTATGACTGCAAGTAAGAGACTAAATTTCTCTCAACCACAGTTTTCTCATGGTACAACAGGGATAATAATACCTATAGTGCTTACCTCACTTGATTTTTGTGAGGTTCAAATGTGATAATATATGTAGAAAATATCTTGTACATCTTAAAGTAGTATCTCATTGTTCATTATTATTGTTTTCACTTAATCATAAATGGTGCTACATTATTATTATACTTCATTTATTCATGTCTCTTCTGTCAAACTAAATTATAAACTCCTGGAAAGTGGGGAGCACTTCTTTCAATCACATTTTTTTCTAAAAATTCAGTGAGGGCAAGGTCTTTCCCTGTTTTTCCTGAATTTATATCTCCCTCACCCTAGCATGATATTCTGCACACAATAGATACTAAATAAATGTTTCATTCAATGAATGAATGAATGAACAAATGAATATGTTTGTCAAGGTTGTGTTCACTGCCATCCATGTACAAACTAAATGTGTGTTAAATGAATGAATGAGTTTCTACAGGGATATGACTCAGAATATAATATGCTTGTATCCTAAATATGTCCATGTGGTGATTTTTCTGGCTGTCTTGCAACTGATTACAGTTATTAAATACCTCTTCTAAAGTTTTCAAGAGGATAATTGATATAAATGGTGATGACTCTAAATCCTTGTAAGATAGTCCGTATCTCCTGAAACATCAAAGAAAAGTCAAGTTATGCTATTCATAGTATGGAGAAAATTACAGTGTGCACAGAAGCATAAATGGTTTGCTATTACTGTTGAGGGCAATACCACCCCTTCAATCACACAGTCTTATAACCTCAGTGTCATCCTCAACCTCTCATTCTCATTCATCCTTTTCATATGCATTCCATTGCTAAATCTTGTTGCTTCTGTCTTCACAACATTTCTCCTATGTATGTCCTTTCCTCTATTCACACAGCCAACTTCTTAGTTGAGGCCCTCATTACTTCTCACTTAAATTATTTATATAGGCTTTGAATTCACACCCCTGCCTCTTCTTTCTCTGCACTCCATTCCCTCGTCCACTCAGCTGTCCAACTCAGCTTCCTAAAGCACAGGTCTGACCTTGCTATCACTATACTAAATAAACCCCAAGGGATACCATTCATCTCTGAGATGAAATAAACAATCCCCTACTTGATATTTATAACTTTTCATAGCCTTTCCCCTTCCTCCCTGCCCAATCTTCTTATTAACCCTGTGTTGAAGGCAGGTGGCACAGTGGAGAGAGTGTCAAACTTGGAGTTAGGAAGACACATCTTCCTGAATTCAAATTTGTCCTCAGATATTTACTAGATGTGTGGCTTTGGGCAAGTCACTTACTCCTGTTTGCCTCAGTTCCTCATCTGTAAAATGAGCTAGAGAAGAAAATGACAAACTACTCCAGTATCTTTGCCAAGAAAACCCCAAATGGCATAACACAGAGTTTGAAACAACTGAACAACAACAGAATCAGAAGACTTGGGCCCAAGGCTGCCTTTCATGCTTCCTTTAAGTAGTATTTTCACGCATGCACACATGCATGACACACACACACATGTGACACACACACACACACACACATATATATATATCTTCATGTGTTATTTTATCTCATTTAGTCTTCACTTTGGTTGAAATAAGTCATTTAACCTTCCTGGGTTAGTATTATTGTTGTATTCTTTAACCTGAAAATGATGGTATTGGACCTCTTGATTTCTACCTTGAGATATCTGATAGTCTGGTGAAAGGCATTTTAGAACACAACTTGTACCTAAGTAGAATACTATAATCAATAGACATGAGCCCCATCTGCCCTATTGGCTTTTAGGTATTTTTTTCCAGTCGTATAAAAAGAAAGTGGTAAAATTTATACTCTCTGGTAGTCATGGGTGCTATCAAAGCTTTTGGATATACATTTTTATACATTTTCCTTTAGATCAATTTCAGTCACATATGATTTGGCAAAAATTAATAGGACACAGCTGTTCAAGTTGTTTTGCTTCTTCTTCCCCCACAAATTAAACATGGAAACTTCTCATCAGCATCATTGTTGGTTGAATTTTAAGATTTATTGTCTAATGACTGACATGTGATTAATCTTCTATTGAAATATGCATGAATAATCAGATTAAATGTCACATCTCCAAAGGAAACATAGCTGATCATCAATAATATCATTTAATTGTTTTATTTGTTTTCAGGGCACTAATCAAGGGAAAGTAATCATCTTAGAAAATCTCTCTATTGATATCTGAACCAAATAATCATTAAGTCTATCTTTGCTCTTTAAACAACAAAGAGAAATTAGGTATTATTTTCTAGTCTTCCTCATCAGCTCCCTGGCTATTTATTATTATTATCATTATTATTATTATTATCAATTCAACAATTCAACAAACAATGATTAAGCACCTGAAAAACAAAGTGTTTCTAGATCTATGAAAAATAATGGTTCCCCACTCACAAGAAACCTTGTAATCTAAAGTGAGCAGGTGAATGATAACCACCAACAGAGTTATGACACAAAGCAGAATGTGATAGGTACGAATAAGTCCTAATCTCACCTAACTTCTAGAAATGCATTTCTTTTTGATATTTTGAACTGGTTGTACGCTATTTTATTGCAAATAAGAGTGGTAGAGTTTCTAGTGAGTCTGCAATTTAATGGGGGTAATATTGGTAGTTATATACAAGAAAAGACTGTGAGAAGACCTGAATGGGATTAAGGAATGGCAAATAGTCTGAGGTGGGCCAGGTGCAGACAATTAAAGTAGTAAAGTGGTCAGAGAGCCCCAGGGAAAGGGCAGTTAAAAGGATTATTGAGTATCTAGGTAGAATGGGCAGGGCTTGATGCCTAAGGTGAAATACCAGTGTGGGAAATTAGGGGCTTTGGCTTGGTTGTGTTCAAAGACATGGTCTTTTCCTTTCAAGTTGAGGTCCCATAACTATCATTTCCACTCCACCACCTTGTAATTGTTCAGTCATATCTGACTCCTCATGACACTTTTTGGGATTTTCTTGGCAAAGATACTGGAGTGGTTTGCTGTTTCCTTCTCCAGCTCATTTTACTGATTTAAACTCATGAAGATGAGTCTTCCTGACTTTAGACCCAGCCCTCTGTGCACTGCACCACCTAGGTACTTCTGATTATATAGACAGGCAATTTCCACTATACCTCACTCTTTCTTTACAGAGAACCTAAAGTTAATCATGTTTACTAGGCTTGACTAGATCTGCCACATAGACTCCACAGAAGTGCTAAATGAGGGAGGTGAATGCTGTTGCCTTCCACAGGAAGAGGGGACAAAGCTGTTACATGCTTGCATGGATCCCAGAAAGGGGAGTGGGGAAAGAGAGGGTCAAAAAGATGCAATGACTTGTTCACAGTGGCAAAATAAGAAAATTACAGTGATAAAATCTGAAATCAGTTCTTCCCTAATTCCAAGAGTAGTACCCATTCCCTCCCAGAAGTAATTATAATATCAGTCTTTTACAACTTTGTGTGAATAACTTTAGGTTGGCAGGTAGGATTCTTGCAGTTCTGTTCCCAGGAATTATTGGGGTGGAGGAGGGTGTGCAATTGAAACATTATTGTGTATATTTTCAGTGATATTTTTGCCCTTTTTAATTACAAATAAAAGCTTTTGAAACTTTTCAAAGAATGTGTGTGGGGTATGAAGACCCCTACCAATAAATCGGGGACTCAGAGATATTAGCAAAAAGAATAGTTCATTTATTGGCTTTCTCAAGAATGGACTCCCTCAGAGCACCCAAAAGATGGTTCCGACCAAAGAGAGCGGAAGTGTGTTCAGCTCAGCAGATTATATAGATCCCAACCGCAATCCCCCCCGCCCACCCACTGGCTTTTCTTCCCATTGGCTGGGCTTCAGAGCTTACAGTCTAAGTGTGGAAACTTCTCCCCAGCACCAAGGACAAAAAGGGCACAAAAGAGGGCCAACAGCTAGGGAGGGGGCCTGAGGAGGGATAGAATCTGGGTGAACAGGATGTGACTCTATTACCTGATCTTGTGACACTCTGCTTTCTCAGACAGGCAGGTTCTGAAAAATGTAGGGAGGAGTCAACTCCACTGAGGGAGCTTCACTATTTCAGCATGCCATTCAAATGGAATATTTATTGTCTAGCATGACAACTTAATCATTTATACACACACACACATACACATATATGTATATGTATATATACATATATATATATATAGTATGTATATATATATTTTTTTTCTATAGGTAAATGCACCCTAAGTCTCAAATAACTAACTCAGCAGTGGGCTTTTAGAATATGGTTTCTTTGACAAAAACTCAAATTAGAAAGTTTTTCTACCTTCAAACTGTAAAGTTAAATGTAACTTTAAATGCTAAAACATCAGGTCCTCATTGGAATCATATTAATTAATTCAACACATTTTTTAGGTTCCTAAGTCTGCAGAGCCTTGTAATCATTATATAGAGAGAATATAAAGATTGAAACAAGGTCCTTGCCTTCATGGAGATTACATCAAAAACGTGGCCTTCAGAAGTATAGCAATTTTTAGACTCCATCCTAACTCAGATATTCAGCTGATTAAAAAGTAAAGCAAGTCATTCTGGAACACAAAAGAAAATACAGTGCCCAAGGAGAACAAAATTTGTCCTACATTTGTCATCAACTGAGAAACATCCTCTCCACTGACCATCCAGAATACCAACTTCCCCTCCTACTTAGTTCAAAAGTCCAGTGATTAGAGTCACTAATGAATCAAGCAGCAAGAAGAACGGTGGGTAATTTTACTCCATATGGCCAAGGTGAAGGTTCACATATTTTTTTTCTGGGACATGTTAGCATAACAATGTCCTTAATCCCTGCAGGTGGAGAGAGGAGCAGGTGCATCGGAGCCTACAATAAGCCAGTTCATTTATGGGTGAAGGAAGAACAGCTTGTTGTTGGACTTTCTCTTTACTCTCCCTCCTTCATGTCAACAAGCATTTTATTAAGTTTCTGCCCTGTGCTAAGTGAGGAAGCAGGCACTGTGTTAATAATGCACAGGAAACAAATGAGAGGAGAAACAAAGAAGGACTGGTCATCTCAAATCTGCAGGTGTTTTCCATTCTTTATATATTAGGGACCTAAAACTGCACTTTCTGTTCTGAGAACATCATATGAATGCTCTCCCCTGGGCACCTTTTGGTTTCACTGTGCCCACTGAGGAGTGGCTAGAGGCTCTGGCATTTACAATAGAATATCAATAAGGATTTCTGGGGCAAGCTCAGCTATTGCTGCATGCATGTAAGGACCTTCTGAGACTGCTTCCATTTCCCTCTGGGCTTATTTGTGACAATGATTAGGGATCCTGGTTGCAGAAGCCTTCTACTTCCACTCTGATACATTAGCACATTCATTTGGATTTTCAGAATCAGATAATCTAGTTGACACTTTGGGGGCCACATGTTTAAAATGCAGCACATTTAATAGTTTGTTAGGGGGAAAATGTTACAGCCAGCTTTGGTAGTCAGGAAAGAAAACTTGACAGATACTTGTAAAGAGAGACATTCTAAGTCTGGTAATGGTATTCAGGGACCAAATATTCTAAAAACAAGAACAATAAGACTAGAAGAAACACTTATCAAATTACTACTGTGTGAAGGGCACTGTTTCATTCTAGACCCTGAGGAGATGACAAAAACCACACTGCCCTTGACTTCAAGGAGTTTATATTCTTTTTGGGGAGCACAAATTATACACATAAAAGCATGTATTATATCAAAATATACAAAAAATATATAAAAATAAGAGCAAAGTTATTTCAAGGAGAGTAGGTTCAGGAATGAATTCCTGTAGGAGGTGAAACCTGAGTTCTTGTCTTAAAAGAGCCTAGAAATTGAATGGAGCATAGTATAGACATGGGAGATCCACATGTGAAAAAATGTAATGCCATGGCTTATTAGAGATGGACAAATGAAGGAGAGGATGTTTAAAGATGTTGAATGTTCCACTGGAACATAACTTCACCAACCTAATCACTGTAAGGCCAGCTGGCAGTTCTTGGTGTGTTGGTTTTCCCCCAGTAATAATCTCCTATGACCATATAAATACTGCACATCTTATGGGCTAAAAATATATAAGGATTCTTGTACAGTTCAGACATAGTAATCCAACTGACTCAAGACTTATTAATGAATTCAAGAGTGTATTTAAAGTCTATGTGAAAACAACCTAAGCTGATCAGCTTATTTATTTGTTTGTTTGTTTATTTTAATTTCCATTGATCATTTGTGTCTGAAGAGACTTTGTTTAGAGTCCAGACTTTCTCAGAGAAAACTGCCGCCTCTGATAGGGCTACATCAAAGTTCTTTTAAAATTCCTGGCATTGAGTATTACTCTGGCATTTGCTTTCCTCTTGTAGGAAGCATTAAATCTTTCCCTGCTTACTCTATGCTGGAAATGCTAGAATTTTATTTTATTTTAAAATTTAATTTAATTTACTTTTTTGTTATGTTTAAGTTTTATTCCCTACCTCCTTTCACATCCTGCACTAAAAAAGGCCACCATTTGACATAGACATAGGAAGATAGGTAGATTAATAGCTAGAGATAGATAAGAGTCTGAGATAGAGTCAGATGTCTGTCTCTCTATCTATGTAAAACCATACTTTCATATTTCTATTCATCAGTTCTTTCTCTGGAAGTGGATAGAATCTTCCTTCATAATTCCTTTGTAGATGATTTGAGTATTTATAATATTTATATTTATAGTTTTTATATATAATACAATATATTTATATTTGTATTATTCAGAATAACTTAGTCATTCACAGTTATTCTTTGAATAGTATTGCTGTTAGTATGTATAATGTTCTCTCGATTCTACTCATTTCACTCTATTATTTCATAGAAACCTTTCCATGTTTTTTCTAGTCAACCTGTTCATTATTTTTTTACGTGACAGTAGTATTCCATCACAATCATATACTACAACTTGTTTAGCTATTCCCCATTGAGGGGTATCCATTATTTTGAAGTTCTTTAGCACCACAAAGAGAACTGCTAAATATTTTAGAACATATGTCTCTTTTCTTTTTTCCCTGATCACATTGGGAAACAGACCTAATAAGCAGTACTTTCGCTGGGTTAAAGATTATACACAGCTTTATAACTCTTTGGGCATAATTCCAGATTGCTTTCTAAAACGATTGGATCAGTTCACAGTTCTACCAATAGTGTATTAATATCCCATCTTTTTCCAAATCTCCTTCTACATTTGTCATTTTCCCCTTCTATCATTTTAGTCAATCTGATAAGTAAGACATATCTCAAAGTTATTTATTTTTTTATTTTTCTAATCAATAATGATTTAGAGCATTTATTCATATGACTATATACAGCTTTGATTTCTTTGTTGAAAATGTTTCTGTTCATATCCTTTGACTATCAATTGGGGAATGACTCATATTTTTATAAATTTGACAAAATTCTCTGTACATTCAAGATATTAGACCTTTGTTTGGGAAAATGTCTATAAAATTCCCCTAATTTCCTGCTTTCCTTCTAATCTTGGCTACATTGTTTTTATTCTTAAAAAAATCTTTTAATTTAATGTAATCAAAGTTACCCATTTTACTTCTTACAATTCTCTTTATCTCTTGTTTTTCAACAATTCTTCTCCTGTCCATCAGTTTGATAATGTAATATATTCCATGTTCTTTTAATTTACTCTTAATATCCCCCTTTATATCTAGGTCATGTGTCCATTTGACCTTATCTTATTAAATGATATCTATATACTCATCTATACTCAATTTCTGCCTGAACTGCTTTTCAGTTTTCCAAATAATTTTTTAAAAATAGTGTATTCTTATCCCAGAAGCTTCAGTCTTTATATTTGTCAAATACAAGGTTACTATAATCATTTACTACTGTGTGTTTGTATGTGTACTCTGTTCCACTGCTCTACCCTATCTAGTCAGTGCACCTGGGCCTCAGGCCCAGTACCAGTGGAGCCCAGCAATCTTCCCCTAATCAGCTGTCTGACCCCCACCCTGTCCTTAAATGGAACAAAAGTTCTGGAAACTGAGGCTGCTGTCTATACAGTTGCCTCCAGGACTTATTGTTTGTTTATTCAGAGGCATTTGCCCAGAGGCATGTGCACTTCTATCAGGCCAGATCGCCCTAGGGAGGTCATATCTTTCCTAAGCTTCTCCCAAATTATTTTAGGCTGGAAAACTGCTTCACACCAGCTTTTAGTTATTTCTGCTGCTCAAAAGTTCACTTTGAGGGATTATTTTAAATTGTGGGGGAGTTGGAAAAGCCAGGTTATTTCCTGCCTTGTTACACCATTTTCCTAGAATCCATTAAAAGCCCATTTCACTCCACAGAAAGTGGACCAAATATACTCCACCACAGTGCTGTCAACTGGGGTTTGAATCTAAACTCAAAACCACTGACAAAAGTGAAAATTTTGGGAAAAAAATCTAGCGCTCTAATAAGGTTGAACCCTTATATTTAATTTCATTCTTTTAATTTCAGAAAGACTAGGAAGCAGCACTGCCTAATGGTAATACTATTCAGAATAGCCTAGTCATTCACAGTTATTTTTTGAACAATATTGCTGTTACTATATATAATGTTCTCTTGGTTCTGCTTATTTCATTCTTCATTACTTCATGCAATCCTTTCCATTCTTTTCTAAAGTCAACCTACTCATCATTTCTTACATGACGGTAGTATTCTATCACAATCATATACTACAACTTGTCTTGTACAATGAGTCTGGAGTCAGGCAGCCTTGGGGTCAAGTGTTATCTCTGACACACACTAGCTATTTGATGGAAGTGGAGTAAACTGTCATTGCCCAGGTCACTCTCCAGGATTGTAGGTTGCACAGAAGTCTCTGATCTGTATGTGTGGAGAGTATTGCTATGTAAGGAGTTCCTTACCTTGGTGAATTACAGGTTTGTCCAATCTCTGCCTCCACCTTCCCATTTTTTTTTCTCATAAGGAAAACTTCATTATATTTATAGAGTTAAATCATATCAATATCAGTATTACTGAAATGAACCCAAAGTGAAGAAATAGTGGTTTATTCCTGACATCCTAATCTTTTCATTTTGTACAGTCTTAATTCATCTTCAATATTTCAAGAAATCAGTGATTTCTCAGTGACTTACCTAAAACTAAAGAATAGTGAATCTCTCATAAATTGTTGCAACTGCAGTTGTCTCTGCCTCATACTGAGAAACCTTCTACTATGTCATAAATATGAAAGTCATCAGACTCTATTAGCTTTCTTGTATGTGCGCTTCAAATATAGTCTCCTTTTACACATCCTGCCTCCCACCTAATCTATTAATGTCTATTAATAGGACTTCTAAATGAAGCAGAACAGCCCTAAATGTAAGCCTTCTTTTATGTCTTGCAATACATCCTCTGGATGTCCTACTGCAACAGTTTTAGTTTTTCATTGGGCCCATTGTTTTTTGCTGTCTTTCAAGGATTTCTTGGGCTTCTGCAATATTTGATTCTTTGCAGCACTAAAGGGTGACCTCCAGTTTAAGAAAAGAATAACATCTGAAGATTGCCCTGATAGGTCTAGTCTCTTTTAGATGGGGCAACTGAGTCTGTTAAGAAGAAATTTTATTTGGTAGTCTATCAGAAAAAAAAATATGTAGGTCCTTAAGAATCTGACAAGGATGTTAACAAAATTCTAGATATATTCAAGTATAAATTGTTTGATTCCTTCTGGCAGTTTTGGCGAATCTCCTTGCATTACATACTTAGTGCTGAAACTTAAAATTCAAGTATACCAAATGATCATTTTGAGTATATTTTTGAAGGGGATGATTGGCCACTTCTACATCTCAAACTATTTTTTCTAGTTCTATCCTTTTCATTTAACCATGTTTTATGATAGAATCAGGAATAAAACTCAAGTCCTTTGAGTCCTATTAAGTACCTTACCTCTTTTAGTTTTACCATAACTAAGCAGTAAAAAAGGGAAAAGGAGCTGCTTAGATACAAAAATATAAACTGTGGAGATAATTATGTGCTCAAACATTAAGATAACATTTTACAACAATAAAAAAGACTGTATGTGTGCCTATATCTACAGAGATATAAAGATTATAGAGATATATGTACATATATGGATATAAAAATATAATGCCTTCTTTACTTTTTTTTTCTTTTGATGATTTGAGAATGAATTCCTTCTGTTTAATGGGGAAATGCAGATAATTTCAGACCGACCTCTTAATTGCTGAATCATTTTTTCATTGTTTTTGATTGAAATCTTTCCAAAATATGTTACTTTCTTCCTTGACTTCATAAAATGTTTTGAAAATAATTTAGTGTGTTCTTGATGATGTACGGTAATTGTTACAATCTAACTATGAGTATAGAGTGTTTCTTCAATACAGTAGATCAGAAAGTACTCTAAACTAGAAGTCAGGAGAGATATAGGTTCTAATCCTATCTTTGACACCCATTAGCAATGTGAGCATGGGTAAAGAATAATATATATTTATGTAATATATATTATTACATATGTGTTTATATATATAAAATATAATATATATTTAATCTGCTACAGGGTCAAGGGGGGAGAGAGAGAGAGAGAGAGAGAGAGAGAGAGAGAGAGAGAGAGAGAGAGAGAGAGAGAGAGAGGCTAAGCAAAGTGAATAGACTGGGGAAACAAAAAGAAACAACATAAGCAGAAGAGATTTCGAAGGACTGAGGCAGAGGGTGAGATGGAAGACTATGAGCCTATGAGCTTGTGATCAGAGAGGATTTCAGAATTCTGGATATGGAGGTAAAACAAGTCCCATTCTTAAGGATGAGATTAATGCCATAGATGTCAATGTGTGTATGGTTGAGATAGAATGAGTCTATTTGTCATGGCAACTGAGAAGACTGATTATCTGGGAGGACAGGGCTTGAGGGGGCATTAATGTATATATCAAGTAGTTCAGCACTATGGAATGAGTGCTGGGTAGGAAATCAAAGAACCCAGATTCAAATATTGCCTCTGAAACTACTTTTGTTTTGTGGAACAAGTCATTTTACTTCCCTCAGTTTCATCTGTAAAATAAGAGATTTGGAGCACAGAGCCTCCTGAGATCTGAGACCATGACCTGTGAAATCCCCAAATATGGAGGTTGAATTCATAGTTAAAAAAAAAAAAGAAAAGAAAGAAACTTGTGAGCCAGATACTGAGTTCCCGGAGAAAGGAGGAGGGATGATTCAGGACAAGTACGTTAGAATGAGTCAAGGGACTCCAAAATTTAAGGTACAGCATCAAGGTTCAATGCCTCAACCTCAAAAGGCAGCCTGGATTGGGTTCAAGGTATCAGAAAGAATCCATTCAGGACTCAGTTGTAACTGAGTTTATTGCCATGTTGTACAAAACATGAGCAAAAAGCACAAAAGTGAATCAGGATTAGTGGAGGGACTATGTACATAGAGAATTTTGGTCACACAAGGCCACTCTTGAGGAGAGGATACCAGGTACAGGGTCCCAGCATGCCTTGTGAGATGGTACCATTCTTGACATCAAGGTTGTGCAGGGGGATTCTTAGAGACTAAAGAGGGAGAGAACCCAGTGGCTTCTAAGAGACACCTTGGGGCTGACTCATTTGCTTATTGGAAAAACCTGATGGTTGGTTTGTTTGCTTATCCTGGCTACCTTGTCCTTACGTGAGTCACACAGAAGAGTATTAGACAACTTAAGGCCTACTTATTATGCTTATTATGGCCATTAGGACAAAGCCGAACTAACTCCATTTTGTCAAACATAACAGCAAGGGTTCTTATTATGTGATCCCTTATATAAAACTATAGATTGATCTCTCAACAATTGTCATAACTTTATAGTAATCTCCATATGTCTTATACTGAGAAAACTCCTAATATTTCAAAAACATGAAGGTCATCATCCACTTCTTTCTTCTATGTACACTTCAGATATAACGTCTTTTCAAATATCTTGGCCTCCTAGATAATCTATTAAAGTCTGCAGGTCCACAGGATCCTTTCAGAGGAATTGTGAGGTCAAAACTATTTTTATAATAATACTAAGATCTTTTAATTTTATTGTGACAAATTGCTAGAATTCACATAAACAAAAGTACTTTGTTCTTGTTAAGGGAATCCTCAGGGTTTTTTTTAAATGTAAAGGGTTCCTGAGGCTAAAAAGTTTGAAAATTACCAATCTACTGATTAGTGGGGTACCTGAAATAAGAACCTTCAGACAGGGATGTTGACAGAGAGAAGGGAAACTCCAAGTTGTTTCATGACCACCCAGAAGTGTTTCCAAGTAGTGTCAGCAAAGAGAGCATTTGAAAGTGTTCATTTAAATTTTGTACATTCTTCAACATACAACACAAGAGAAAAGAACGATTGAATTTCAGCCAAAGTACCGGGGAGATGATTTAGGGAAGACCAAACTGACTAGTACTCCTTAATATATCCCATGATGGCTATTGCTACCCATTCTGCCTCTTAGTAAGATCAGCCATGCTCCTGACCATACCATCCTTGAGGCCTATAGAAGTTACCATTTCCAAATTTTCATCATTTCTACAAGGCAGGTACTTCCATTTTCAAAAGATAAACTTCTTATAATATTTACGACTTTGTTTTGTTCATTCCTTTCTGGGTATATCTCTATCCAGAGTTTACAAAGAAATTAGACTGAATGGTGATATGAATCCCAAAGGAAAGATATGCCTCTCCTGTAATGTTCTGAAATGTCAGAAAATCATTTAGTGAGCCAGCAATCCCGTTAGTGGCTGGTTATAATTTGCTTTGCTGCCTGATAATGTGTGTACTTGTAGATCAATTATCTGAAGCCTTCTTTGGAGCCAGAAGGTCATTTTTGGTATATTTGTCTGCTACCTCACTGAAGATATTGTTTGTCAAATTGAATTGAAGACTTGCCAATTTTTTTTTCTTCTTGCACTTGGGAGATTTTTTTTTCCCTAAGAAAAGGGAAGAATTTATTAAGAAAATAAAATCCTATCACATTAGCCAAAGCTATCTTTTAAAAATAAATATTCTGTGTTATTAACATCAAACCTCAGTTATTAAAAAAAACTAAGATTTACACTGCAGCATGCTTTTCAGCTGTCTTTAAAGACTAGGACTTAATCTTTAGTTCTTCCAGGGTCATTGGAACAGTGTCAGACTTAGGCTCTTTATTTCTCAGTTTGTCTCAGTTGCTGTTGTTGTTTCTTTGCCATGCAAAAGAAGCTGAAAGGAAAGGATTTCAGACTATCATGTTGAGAATCTGACTTGATGGTAGATTTTTTTCCACATGGAGATTAATGAACAAACAAAAAAAATTATAGAAAAGATAGATGGGAGGTGCAACAAGAAGGCTACAGCTGGGAGATAGTGCTTTGTTAAGTTTGGAGTAGAAATAAAACCCTTAAAACTGCCAAGGCAAAGAATAGAAGAAAATAGTCCAGGGGCTCCATTATTTTCATAGTTTTAAGCTCTTAGAAGGGGAGCAGTAAAAGAAAGCTCAAGAGGAAGACTGTATTGTTGGGAAGTTTTGCAACTGTAAATCATTGTTTCAAAAAATAAAAGTGTGATTTGAATAGTGTGGATAATCCCTCCAAGAACTACCAACAATTCAGTTGTTTCAAGCTTCATTACATAGACTTCATGAGTTGTGACCAAAATGTTCATCTGCTAGCTAACCTTTTGATCACGAACATTAGGAAACTTGGCTAGGCTAGTCTTCAGGACACACACTATCATCAGGAGTGTGCTAAAAGCCTATCTCAGAGCTTGCTTTCTGTTAATATATACTTGATAATCAAGAGCTCACTTAATGTTGTAAAGAGCAGTTTTTGTTCATTTATTTGTTTGTTTTAATGAGTAAATTGTGGATGTCAAGAAAATATTTCTTCTATATTTTGAGATACTAATAATAATATATTATTAGTAAATGACAATATTGCACACCAGATAGGGATTGGACTTCAGAGTCAGGAATAGCTGTGTGTAACAAACCCTAAGTGACTGTGACATACATTGGTTGTGTGAATTTGGGCACCAAATCACTTAATGTGAGTTCCCCTAGAAAACTAGAATTATAAATTTTAAAATAGTTGCTAATATGTATTAATGGACATAGTTTTCTCAGTGAGAGATGCTAACACCAACACAATCAAAGATATAGGTCCCCCAAAAATAGCATTTAAAGGTTAAGAAAAGGGGGAACAATTGAAAGATATTTGGGGTTCTTTGCCCTCTTTCCTTTTCCATGCACTATTAATTGTTTCTCATTTTCTTAAGTTCATTCTCTAAGTTTCCCATTAAGTTCTTTAATTTCTTAAGTTCATTGATTTCTGACCCACAGTTCAGAAATACAATGGAAGTTGAGTGCTATTTTATCTATGACCTTTTTTGTATCCTCTGGCAAATGCTCTGTAAGACTGCTGTGAAAGATATTGAAAATGAATATTCCTTATAATCTTGTTATCACAAAAAAGTGTTTTATATAACAAAATGAAATTATTAAATGAATAAATACAGTTTTGTATTTTTTCTTCCTAGATTTTCCTTAATAAACAATAGTCGTAGATAACCTGGAAGTTAAATGAAAAGTTGAGAAAAATGTCAACTTTGAAAGCTATTAAAAAAGAAAAACTTTAGTATCAAGAACCCCAATGAAGCTAAAGACTTTCTATTAGTTTATTCTATTGGTCTTCCTTCCATCTCCCTGCCTGCTTCCTTACTTCCTGGAGTAAACACTTAAAGACTAACATTCATAGAAAGAAAAGAATATGGCAGGAAAATAACTTGGGAACACTTATATCACTGACAATTTTTCTTTAAGCTCTCTGCTTCCTTTTTTGTCTTTTGCCTTTTCTGAGATAACAACTTTGATTCAAAAATAATCAGTTAAATTCAGACTATATCCAGGAATTTATGGGGAAAAAAACAAAAAAAAACCCAACCTTTTTTGGCATACACTTTCAATTTGGGGCCCAAACATCCCTTAAATGTGGCAGTATCCCTCAATGTCCCAAGGTAGTTGTCTTTTGCTTACCCTCATCATGTTGTAGGAAATATAATGTCACGTTTATATTCAACAAAGTATGTAGAATTAAACATTATCACTAAAAGTGTTTCCAAGATTGAATTTATATTAATTAATAAATTTTGTCTTTTTTATTCCTGACTTATTAAAAAACATCCTGTAAATATAAAGTAAACCTCACAGGTTCTTGTAAACACTGGAACCTTATTAGTTCCTATTAAAATGTTGATTTTAAAACTTTTAAACTTAAGCCTTGTGAATTTCAGTGACTAATAAAATGATGAAAAGTAAATCACCAACAACTTCTGGGCCAGGATTCTGAAATCTTTATTTCTATCTCTTGAGTTTATACAAATAGTTGTAGTAAATTATCCCAGTTAATTAACGAACTAAAAGTATTCTTCAGTTAGGTTAGGTAAAATTAGCACTATGTTTTCTGTTTTAATTGAGGATGCTAATTGGTATTTACATTTTCAACTGAAAGTTCTCACTTTTTATTGTGAATTAATTCTGCGTGTTTTCCATCAAATAACCATATTCCTGATTTTAAAAAGTCCTTGTAAAAATGAAACATAAAGTTATTTTCTTTATTTTGGGCCTTTAATAATGTAATATGGAAAGCATAATGGTGTTCTTAAATATTGAATGTTGACATATAAGAAATTAGACTCACTGTTGGGCATTAACCACTGGTATGAAGTAACATGTATCTGTGGTTCTTTTTGGAAAGAAATGGGAAGTTAAGATTAGAAACAATCATTAGTAACAAATATAGTTGTCTTGCCAATGAGTAAATAAATGTAAGGGAAAAAAGTAAAAATTCAGCCTTGTTGCACTCAGAATAGTCTAAAAATCAGGCCAAAAGATCACTCTTCAGGAATGATGTTTAATCACTGTATCAACAAGAATTCATTAACTTTATTATATGACATACTGTGCTGTAGCATTAAGGATACAAATATCAAAGTGTGATACCATCAAGAAGTTCACACTCTAATGGAGAAGACAAGGTATACATATTAGATATATACCAAGTGGATAAAGGTAACCTTAAAAGTGAAGGCATTAGCAGCTGGAATGAATAGAAAAGGCATCCTGTAGAAGATAATGAATGAGCTGAGTTTTGAAGGAAATCAGGGAAACTAAGAGTTAGAAATGAGAAGTGACAGCATTCTAGGTATTAGAGGGTGGTAACTAGTGTAAAGGAAAAGAGGGGAGAGAGGGAATAGCATGTATGAGGAACAAGAAGGCCATTGCAGCTAGACTGTAAAATATATGGGAAGAAGTAATATGTAAGAGAATTGAAGAAGTCAGATTGTAAAGAGCTTTAAATGCCAAACAGAGAAATTTGTATCTGAGCATAGAAGTAACAAGGATCCCCTGGAAAAGATGAAATTGAGGTGGGAACTTGAGTAATTAGATGAGAGATAGATGCTTGCCAATAAAGATTGCAGCATGGCAGCATGGAAAGGATCAGTCAATAGAAAGATACTTAAAATTAGAGAAAGAGAAGGAGGGGTGATGGTATACCTAGTAGTATCAAACTCAAATAGAAACACATCCCTACAGGTTGTATATTAACTGTAAAAACCACAAATTAACATTATCTTTATTGTAGTGTATTTCTCTTTACTTTGTTAAACATTTCCCAGTTACATTTTAATGTGGTCTGGCTATACTCCAGAGTTTTGTGGGCGTATGCAGCCAGCTGTGTTTGTCACATCTGCTAGTTTACATACTGAAGAAGATGAGATATGGGTTCAAAGGTATTTAGAGTGGTCCTTTGCCAGGTTAAGGGCCACTTCTTCATCAGAGTCTGAAGTGAAATAGGAAAAAGTGGGGAACGATGTCGTGTGAATGTGAGATAAGAGGGATCTCGCAGTGAATAGTCTCAGTTATTTTCATTGATATATGAAGTGAGGTCTTCATCTTAGAGCTTAAGAACCATGCTGTGAAAAGTTTAGAGAAAGAAGAAAAGGTTAGGAACATCCACAATTGTGTGTGGCTTATAGAGTTGAATAGAGAAGAAGAGAAAGATGCCTTGCTGCAAAGGGAGTCTAGTTGAGAGTCAATAATAATTGTGTAGTATATTTCTGAGTATCTTCAAGACAAAGTGAATACCATTCTAGTCTATACAGGATTGCTTTTATGTGTATCTTGTTACATATCTAGTTACATAGCTATCTCTGCTCAAAATCATCTTTTAAGGTTCTGAAAAGAAAATGAGTAGATTCACCTTCATATTTCAGAAGCATTTACTAATTATTTTTCTCACATGACAAACATACACTCACACTCTGCTTATTATTTATAGGTTAATTGTCAGTATTATACTTATTGGCTTACAGAAGAACAAGTATTTCTTTTGTGTGGTGTGGAAAGGACATCTCTTATGCAATGATGTAGGTATATTTTGTTGTATCTGGGTTGATGCCTCTCTCATCTTCTTGTCAGTTCAGAATTCCTGTTCAATTATCTTTCATTCCAGTTTTGTTTTCTCTGGAAAACATGCTAATTTCAGGTTGGGAAGCAATCAAATTCATTCATGTCATAGGCCAGGATTACTGGCTCCAGTTTTTTTGTTTGTTTTTGTTTTGTTTTATTTTGTTTTCAAATCACTGTTAAACTGGGTACTTATAATTAGTTCTGTTGAAATTGTGGTAACATCCAATTAATCTTCTCAAACATTGTGTGCTGTCCATAGTTGACACCATTCATACCAAATGGGTAGAAAATCTTTATTAACATGTCACAGGTCAGATAGTTAAGAGATCTTCAGGTGGCAAGCTGTAACCATTTTTGAAGGATGGGGAGAGGGAAGAGGAAGAAAGAAAACATGGTACATAGAAATACCACTGTTTTAGAATCATAGGCCCTGTGTTACAATCTCACCTCTGCACTAAGTCATGTGATTTCCATGGGTCTTAGTTTTCTAATCTATAAAATAAGGAGTGGGATAGACTAGATGCCTTCAAGGTTCTATACAGTTTCAAATCTATGATCTTATGAGAATATTAGATATTTGCTGAATGACTATTGATTGATAGTTTGATTTTTTTGAGTGTGAAGAGAAGCCTGGGTAAGATGCTTCCTTTGGGCAAATTAAGTAGGATGGAGGTAATAACCTTTAAATACGCTGTAAGTCTGTAGTTTGGCCTACCCAATATAACAGCTAAAAATGAAAAGGTTGATAAGCACCAATTTCTTTAAAAGCTTTTCCCCCAAAATAGTGATCAACATGAAATAATTTAATCATTTTTATAGGAACAGGAGACACAAGGAATTGAGAGATACAGAGTAAAGAACCTGTTTCTAACCATTAGTAAAACTTCTTTTACTTCATGCTCATTTGCATTTTCAGTTACAGGCTATGATCTGTGGCCTAATGAAAATAGCATAGAATTTAACTTGGGGATCTGAATTTGAATTCTGGCTCTGCTACTTATGACCTATATGACCTGAGAGGAGTTATGAGCTCTCTGGGCTTCATTTTCTCCTCTGTAAAATGTGAAGTTGGACTAAATATTTTCTAAGATCCTTTCAGCTATAGAATTATATCCTACAAAATTCATTAGCTATCAGAGAGAGAAGAATCAGCATTTCAGACTTTCTAGGCCAGTATTATACTTCCATAGAATGCCTTTAGTTTCCTGCTCACCTGTGTGTATTTCAACTGACTACCTTGGTTATGATTTCTTTTCTTTTCTTCTTCCCCCCTCCCACCCAGGCAGTGGGGTTAAGCGACTTGCCCGGGGTCATACAGCTAAAGTATCTGAGGCCAAATTTGAACTCAGATCCTACTGACTCCAGGGCCGGTGCTCTATCTACTGTGCCACATAGTTGCCCCTATGATTTCTTTTTATTCCATAAATTATGTTTCTCTATCTGAACTTCTTTGACTTAAGTTCCTCCCCCCTGCCCCCACACAAAATAACAAACAAACAACAAATAAACGTTTTTTTACCTCATACCCATCTCTTTGTCCCACTGGCTTTCCTATCACAGTGTTCTACTGCCTCCTAACTTTGGCTGAATTTCAAGATTTAGAAAACTTGTTGAAGTCCCTCATCAACTGGTCTTCAGCAAGGCCTCCACTACCAACATACAGCATGTTATAGTGCAGAGTGCTGGACTTGGAGTTAAGAAGTCCAAAAGACCAGGGTTTAAATCCTGCCTTTGATACTTAATAGCTGTGCAAATTGTTTAACCTTGGAGACCTAGTTTCTTCACTGGTAAAATGGGGCTCAAAATCTCTGTCATCACCTGTCTCACAAGCTTGTTTTAAGATTCAAATGTGATAACGTCTGTAGATTGCTTTGGAAATTTTCTGATCTATACAAATGATACTTGACATAGTGGAAGAGCTGATATCCTTGCTAGTGAGACATGAGTTCAAATTCTATCTCTGACATACATTGGCAGAATGATCCTGGGCAAATTGTTAAAACTTTGAGTGCTCTATGCAACCCATGAAGGTAAATGGGCGGACCTGCATTGGTAGAGACAATTTCTTCATGTGGGAGCTGCATATAGTAACGCAATTATAGGACTAGTTCTTCTTCCAATAAAAATGTCAATTATAGTTACCCTTAAGTGAAACAACAGTAAAATCAGAGTCCTTAACCTTCCTTCTAATCTGTCATCTCCATCCCTTCCCCCTCCTCATCAAAATCCCACTACTGATTGGCACCAGACTATTGACCTGCTCTATTTCCACCTGAGTGTTCTCCTTTTTAAACAACTTGTACTTAGAAGTGACCATATTGGTGTAGGACTTAGTGCAAAGGGGTTAGAGAACTGAAACTCAGAATTTCCAAGTAAGCTCAAAAGATTTTCTAGCTTTAGCCTCTCAAATACTACAAAATACAATGATTCACCACCATGCCTGGCCTGCTCATATTTTCTTTACCATATCAGGACTAGAGGCCCATTACAAGCTCAGATGTATATTATGTTTTAAAAATAGAGAAGGGGCATCTTGAGTTTGTAAGACTTAAGTGTCTGACAATCAAGTTTCTTTTTGCTTAAAACAAATCCTCCAGCATCTGATAGCTATGGGGAACTAATGCAAAACTGTACTCCCTCATTTGTCCAAATGTCTACTTAGAATCTGCAACATAAAACAAAAAAATCATGTTTTGTATCTTTAAGACCTGACATAGTGTAATTTGCTTTGAGGTCTTTTGATGCATTTAATTTAATTTATTGGAAGCGAATTAATGCAGAATGATAAAATAATTATTAAAATAGAAATATTAGAAAATGAATGAAGGAAATCAACAGAGAGAGAAAAGAGAGTGGTTGATTACTGTAGTTCAAAAGATAATTCCCAGTTTAATCACATTAAACCTAATTGGTAGCAGACTGATGATGGGAAATGCAGCTTTCACTTTGTAACTGAAAGAAAAAAATGAAGAGGCGAATGGAAGGGAAAAGCATGACTGCAGAGGCTAAATTAAAGAGAACCTAATTATGGAGGCCAGAAGAGGCTCTTTTAAAGAAGCAGTAACCATTTTATAATATTTGCTAAATAAGGTACTAGAACACATAAGTGGCTTGAAATGTATCTATATGTACAGTTCTTCCTTGGAGAGGGTTTAGCAGAATATCTGGAGCAATAGAATAGCCAAGTCTAAAATCCAAATTACATGAGCTAATTATGCAAGAAATGGAGCATCTCAAAAGGTATGAGTTAAAATTGCTATTAAATAGGGGGACCAATCAAAGGAAAACTAAGACCAAGAAGATGTTGTACACAAAGTCCTTAACTAAGTCCTGAGGCTCTTTTGTTTTCTGTTTCACAGCTTAGGGCTTCTGTTCTACCTTTCTATAACCTCCCATTGCCTCTTTAATGCATGGTTATTAACTGAACTGAAATGCTTGCTAAACACCTTGAGTGACCTACTCAGATTATCAAGCCCATTCACATTTTTTTTAAACAAAATGTATTGTTTAATCCCCTTCATTGAACAAGTTTTATAAAAGAAAAATCAAATCCTCATGACAACTATCCATAATTAACAAAATAAACTCCCACATTGGCCATGTCCTAAACTGTATGTTTTATTGTGCGTTTTTAATCCATCTCCTCTTAGTTGAAGCAGGGAACAAGCTTTATCAGTACTCAAGAATCATCCCACCTGCTTCTTAATTCTTTTTTTTTTTGGAGTGATTAATCACTTAGGGATTTCTAGGGAAACGATATCCCAAGCTCCTATTATTGTAACTTTATATAAACTCTTTATAAACTTAAAATATATTTGCAAAAAGTAATAATTCAGGCACTTTGTGCTAATAGAAAGATGAGGAGAGCCTTTTCCCAACAATTATTTAAAAGGGGGGATAGTGCAAAATCAGAAGGATAGGAGTTAAATTCTAAGTGGAATAACTAAACTTAACAACTTAAACTTAACTAAACTTAAATTGATGAAGTAACAACTAAAACTAAATTAAACAGCTAAACTACAACTAACACTTAACAACTAAAACAACTGATGAAGAGAGGAGACTGGAAGCCACTGACTCAAGGGTTTATAAGCTCACCGTCTCTATAAGTCTTTAAATGGAGATTAGATAAGCATTTTTAGAAGGGATCCTAGCTTCATGCAAGACTTAGATAAGAATGATGTCCGTGTCAGTTTTGAGCCTATGATTTTATCTAAAAAAGCAATATATCACAGGGGATACAAAGTTAGTGCTAGAATCAGGAAGCCCTGGGTTTCACTTTTTGTCTCTGTCACATGTTAGCTGTGAAACCCTAAGCAAATAATTTCCCTCTCAGAGGCCTGATCAACCCTTTAACACTTTAAAGGTACTGTTCAAGTTAAAGGATTGAGTAAAAGTAAAAGGATTGATATCAGTGAAGGAAGTTTCCCTACAGCAAGATCTTTAAGCCTGTGAAATCACAGATAGGCAGTTTTTACAATGACTGTATATTGCAATACTCGAAAGGATCTGTGATCTCAGTTATAGTGACAAAATCTAGGATTCATAATTTTATATATGTCATAAAAAGGATGGACTAAATTTCCAAATAACCTGATTTTATTTGAGCTCACAATTTTAGCATCAGCTAATTCTCCCCCTCTGATATTCAAAAACATCTGCCAAAAAAAAATGGGTGTGGAGGAAGGAATATAGTTTTTTGTAAGAAGGAGAAACACTAATAATCAAAGAGATCAGAAATGTTTGAAAGCTGACATTAAGACCACTAGCTCTTTGTTGAATCTTGAATCACCTAGGTCAAAATCCTTTTGTGTCCCTCATTGATAAAGTGGGCAGATTACCAGGCTGCTGTCAGAATTGATTAACACTTGAGAACTCCTCTGAGCCTTTTGAACAAGAGCCGCTTGACAAGGATCATTAGTAAATGGGATTTTGAGACATTTGACTTTCCTAAAAAGTTTTATTATCTGGATTCCCTACCCACCCCTTAGCAAAGTAAAAAAACAAACAACTGGAAATCTCTTCCAATTTTAGGTAATAACGACATGGAAGAGATCACTGCAGGTATCCTATATAATAACTAAAGCCTTTTAAGGCGCACTTTGATTTTTTTTTTTAAAGGAAGCTCTGAATTTTTTTTTAAAGAAGCCTGTAATGAATTAAAACAAAGAAACAAACTAAAAGTTAGATAGTTATACCTGATATCGAAGTGTGAGATTGGGTCAGTGATTGAAATATGTATTTATTAAGCACAATGCTAGTCTCTGGAGAGGAGAGGTGTTACTAAAAACAAACAACAAACAAACAAACAAACAAAACAGTCCTTAGATAACATATCCATTGGTAGCTCTACTCTCTTACAAATTATAAGCAAGGAGAGAAAAAGAAAAAAATGGAGGATCTAAATTCAGAGAATTTTAAATATGACTTGTGACTCCTTTCTGGAGCTAAAATAAAATTTCAAATTTGGAAGGGATCTCCAAGGCTATCTAATCAAACTCATACAAGAAAAGAATCCTTACTATGATATGCATGACAATATTGTATCCAGCCAGTGCTAGAGATCCCTAAGGAAGAGAAATCCACCACATCTCAAGGCAGACAATTCCAATTTTCTGTAGCTTGAGTTGTTAGGAAGTTTTTCCTGAAATCAAGCTTAAATTGACTTCTTTGTAACTAGTTCTGCCCTCTCAGGCTAAATAAAGCATGTCTAATCCCTTCTCCACATGACAATCACTTGAAGACAACTATTATGTTCTTCCTGAATCTTTGTTTCTCCCGGCTAAATTTTTCCAATTTGCCTCAGCACATCCTCATATTACTTGAACTCCGGTCTTCCCCATTCCAGTTGCCTTCCTTTTGACATTCTCCATCTTTTTCTGAACCTTGACACCTAGAATTGAACACCCAATACTACAGAGGAGGAGTGTTTCTAGATCTTATTGTCTCTCCTTTCTCTTTAAATGCCTACTTTTCCACAGCTGAAATCCTCCTTCAATCTTTAAAATCCCTTAATGGGCCCTAGTTACATTCATTGCTATCCTTAAAGCCCTTTCTAACTTAGCCTCTTTCATACTATTTCTACTAAATTTTATTGACAAATAGGTATTAAGTTCTTTTTTTTCCCCCATGCTGCTGAAGAATTGTAAGAGTTATTGCTGTACTCTAAATTTGACTCTCTGGGCTTGATACCAGTTGTTTCACTCTAGTTGCAACTTTAGGTCCAATAGTGAATAGTGCACTGCACTTCAAGTCAGGAAGATTTAAACAAAAATCCTGCCTCAGACACTAACCAGCTGTGTGGCTTTGGCAAGTCACTTAAGGCTCCCTGACAAATCTCTCCATCTCAGTTTCCTCATCTTTCAAATGGGAACCCTTCCAGATGTAAATTTATTCATATCACTTGAGTCCTCTGCAATAAATTGTATATAAATAGATAGTATTGTCTTTAGTATATACAAATACAAGTGTATACAAATAGTATATAAATAAATAGTATTGACATAAAAAAAAGGAAATGTCATTTCCATACCAGAATGGGGAGTTTTTCTTCTTGGAAACTCCTTAAATATGGGTGGAATCTCCACGCATTAATGAAAGTCACTCATTTCAACATTCTTAACAGTGGTCAGTGAAAGGCTTGCCACATTTTGAGGACTCAATTAAACTCTCCTTTGTTTCAACTTTATTTTTGCTATTCTTGTTCAGTAGTTTTTAAGTAGAACCCAAATCTTCAGGACTCCATTTACTTATTTTTTGTTTTGTTTTTTGGCAAAGATATTGGAGTGTTTTGCCATTTCCTTCTCCAGCTCATTTTACAGATGAGGAAACTGAAGCAAATAGGTCGAGTGACTTGCTCAGGGACACACAGCTAGTAGGTGTGTGAGGCCAGATTGAACTCAGGTCTTCCTGTCTGCAGGCCCTGGCCTCTATCCACCGTGCACCTAACTACCCCATTCAAATAATTAGAGCTATCCAAAGATAGCTGCTTCTTGTGGATAATGGACTCCCCTTACTGAAAGTCTTCGAGGAAAACTAATCCAATATGATTGCTTATCCAATATGATATGAGGTAGTTTCTTTAAAAGTTTAGAATTCCCCTGAGATTCTGCCTTTGACATCCCTTCCAAATCTGAGATTCTGAGATTTTTGGAGCCACACCTTCCCCAGTGTTGATTATAGTGTTTGGCTAACCTTAAAGCACTATGTATGTGTAAACAATTATTGTTATTAGGTTGTCAAAGAATATTTCTTGTGAGTTTTATTAAAATGGAAGCAACTAAGATGCTTGACTTTTTTTTTTTAAATTTCACATTTAGCCTTAGGATCATTTGATTTAACCATAGATAGTCATTGTGTTAACTTGCAGGGTAAATTTTTGTCATTTGCTTTAAAATAATGTTTTTTTCTACTTCTAATCATAGTGACCTGTGTTCTCATCTCTCTCTCTCTCTCTCTCTCTCACTCTCTCCATATATATATATATATATATGGAGAGAGAGTATATTTTTTCGCACATATCATTACTAACATTTTGAATGTCTTACTACATTTAGTAGGTACAAGTAATCACCACATTTTCATGTTTAAGTCCCATGTAATGATTTACCAAAAACAGACCCGATTGTTGTTGTGGGTTGACCGTAGCTGAATTCTAAGTCAATAATGTAGAAAATGTGGTTGGGAATGTTGCTTCTGCATATCCCTCATCAGGATGATAAATAGCTGCAGGGGTATTGACAGCTGTACACTGTTGACAAGGAAATGTGGGGAGTGGGTGATTTAATTAGGGGCAAAGACTCATGTGGGGAAATTAGGCACTCTGGATAGGCTGTAAACCCTGCATTACCCAGCCAATGGTGAAACAGGAGGGAATTGCGGTTCCGGCCTAGGAATAAAAAGCTCTGTTCTCCCTTCTGTAAGGTGTGCCCACACGTGGGACACCTGGCTTTGCAGGCCATGGATAAAAAGTTTTTCTGGTTCACCAATGGTGAGAAAAATAAGAGGAAAATTCAGCATGAATTCAGGCAATTGCCCTTACCTCATAATAAATAAACAAATGCGTAAATAAGTGAATGAATGAATAAATGAGTAAGAAAAGCTAATATGTAGTACTTGACTAAGTGCAAGCTCTACACCGCTTTGCAATGATTACCTCATTTGATTCTCACAACAACCTTGGAAGGTAAGTACTATTGTTATTCCCATTTTACATATGAGGAAATTGAGCCGAATAGGGCTTGTGACTTGCTCAGGTTTGCACAGCTAGTAAGCATCTGAGGCTGAATTTGAACCGAGGTTTCCTGACTCTGTATACTATGCCACTTAGCTGCATGTAGTCCAAAGCCCATCTTTTATAGCTGAGGAAATAGACACAGGGAATCTAAGTAACATGTCCAAGGTACTCAGGTACATGGCAGGATTTCAAAACAGAAAAGTAGCAATGATTTTAAAAAAAGGAAGTAGAAAATAATCAGACTTTTAGAATTATATGATACTTTATCATTCACTTATACTAGTCTCATTTTATCAAAGAGGAAACTAGGTTGGAAAGAAGTGAGATATTTATATACTACTAATAATAATGATATTTTTATAGCTCTTACTATATGCCAGATACTGCCCTGAGTGTTTTACAATTAATCTCATTTGCTCCTGTCAACCACCCCTCTTAGCAACTGGTATGATTATTCCTTTTACAGATGCCAGAATGAAGTGACTTGCCCAGGGTCACATGGCTAGTAAGTGTCCAAGGCTGGATTTGAATTCACATCTTCCAAACTGAAGACCTTGCAGTCCATTGTGCCACTTAGCTGCCCTAAGTTAATTATGCCTATAAGTGTAAATACACATAGCTCTGTATTTACTTTTTGATTAATTGATTTATAATTTTCAACATTCACTTCCACAAGACTTCGAGTTCCAATTTTTCTCCCCATCTCTCCCCTCTCCCAACCAAAATGGCATGTATTCTGAATACTCCTTCCCCCAATCTGCCCTTCCTTTTATCAACCCCCCCCTTCTCTTATTCCTTTCCTCTTCTCATAGCTCTGAATTTAATCATAAACAGTTATTTGTAGTAAAATGTGGGCTAGAAGTCCTCTCTCTAGGGTCACAGTCCAGAAGTCTTTCTACTAGTACCTACTGCCTCATGAGTTTATATTTATTGTTGACTACCTGCTGAAGTTTTGTAATCAGAGGTTTCTGTGTTCTATTTTCTGGTATCCTTAAAACATTTTAAAAGAGAGAAATTCTTGCACGTGTGAGGTTGGTTTCATACAGCACAAGCACTGGAGGGACTTTTCCATTGATTTGGTTGTCAACATTCCCAATGCCCATGTGGGGGCAAACAGTAATCACAATAATGGGCATGATGTCCTTGCACATAAACATTTGGATACTCACAGCATGAGATATCTTGTCAGCACCAGGGATAAAATAATGGACTAAAGATTAACTGTCAAGGAGCTTAGCCAACCACAGCAGGGTGGCAGCTCCAAGCAGATAGATGGCCTGGCATGCTTAGGTCACCTGTGTTTACACTGATGAATGTGTGTGGTTTTCCTAGTCTCTATCACTGTATTTAGTGCTATAGCTTTCTCAGCATCTGTAACTTAACTCAAAAAAAAAGATTTTTCACAAGACACATGTACTCTTATCCTGACCTCTTGACTAACCATTTCTATAATTTTAGCTAGTGAAAGGAATATTTCTTTAAGTTTACTGTATTACTTAAGCATTGAGGAACCTATCTACACACATTTTGCTGAATGAAATGACAACCCCATGATTATTGCTGTTCTTCCATAATTAAGATTTTCATTATGGCTTCTTTCTTTCTTTCTTTCTTTCTTTCTTTCTTTCTTTCTTTCTTTCTTTCTTTCTTTCTTTCTTTCTTTCTTTCTTCTTTCTTTCTTTCTTCTTTTCTTCCTTCCTTCCTTCCTTCCTTCCTTCCTTCCTTCCTTCCTTCCTTCCTTCCTTCCTTCCTTCCTTCCTTTCCATCTCTCTCTCTCTTTGTCTCTCTTTTTCACTGTGGATTTATTCTTGAAGTATCAAAGTCCTTGGAATGTGAGTTTGAGGTTTAATGCATAATTTTGTTTATATGCCATTTTCCTAGGATTTTTTTTTTTTCTTTTTCTTTTCTTTTTAGGCAATTGGGGTTAAGTGACTTGCCCAGGGTCACACAGCTAGTGTTTGGTCTGAGACCAGATTTGAACTCAGGTCCTCCTGAGTTTGAGGGCAGTGCTCTATCCACTATGCCACCTAACTGCCCCTTAAGGTTTCTACTAGGACTTTACGGATTCATTTTAAGTTCAATGTGACTAGATAATAGACAAAACCAAAATTTGAGTTATAGGAAATAACAGAATGATTTTTGTCCATGCTTAATAGATGTCAGACACAATGCTAAGCCAATATAGAAGAAATGAGTTTGTCTTTATCAGAATTATAGTGGTAGGACAAAATGTAAAGGAAAAAAGTCATCAGTAAGGGGAAATTGTATATTCAATGTATTTAAATAAATTATTATGCTTCCTAACAACTTGTTATCAGGAGGTACCTTATGAGGAATTTATTATATTAGTTAAATCACAGGTTCAGCATAAACACACATACATGCATGCATACACACATTCACGCAGAGACTTACTGGAAAATATTTCATTTTTTTTGTTTGTATAGCATCCTTCTAAAAATATGAATTCAGAGTAAAAAGCAATATGACTGATTAACAAATGAAACAATACATATGGTAATTGGAACTTCATTGCTTTCACCTGTATAATTTCGAAGGGTTCCTAATTGGTCTGCAGTTTTCTTGTCTCTTGTCTCTCCAAGTCATCCTTCACATAACTTTCAAAATGGTCTTCTTAAATTAGAGATCTGATAAAGTTATTTATTCATTAAAGAAGGGGTTCCTTTTGCATTGGCAAATGCCTAAGTTTGAGAACATAAAAAGCATCTTTTTATTTTCCAAGTATCTATTCTATGTAGAGTTGTAAACTTTTAGATATAAATTACTAGATTATTGGACATATAAAGAAGAGAACAAAAAAGAGCCTGACAATACAGTATTTCTTAAAGGTCATGTGTATTTAATTTTGAATATTATACAACATTATATATTTATTGCCAATAGTCTGGTATTAGATTAAAATTAATAGACATGCAGAGGTTCTTGTACCTAAGGTCCAATGGTATATATATTGGGCTATTTTCTGAAGAATTTACATGACAAAAAATGAAATTAAAATGCCTAGGATTGTTCTTTCTTTAACTATAGGAATAATTTTTTGCATTCTTAAAACTATGTAGAGAAGTAAGTGAGGAATTCACCAAGAACAAAGATAAAATCAACTTATTTAGTCTTTATGAAACAAATAAATTCAGATAACTTAAAATTTCAGTAACTAATCTCATTAATTAATATGAAATTTTCATTTCATATATTTTCATCATTTAAAAAAAGTCATTCATAGCATTCTAGGTATGTCCACTAAGTTTGGATTTGAGACGTGGTGAATTTCTGATTAAGGACAGGGCACATTAATTTCCCTTTTGTAGAACAAAAATTTAAGTCAAACAATTATGATCATATTGTTAAGACTAAAAAAAAATCCTAATTGGATCATGAACTTTTGAGGGAAATAGCTCCATCTCCATCACTATACTCATTGCTTATTTCAGAAGCACTAACCCAACAGAACATATGATACTTCAAAGTTTGCAAGGTATTTTATGCTTATTATTTTATTTAAATTTCAGTGTATCCATGTGAAGTATCTTCTACATGTATTAACATTACTATTTTACCAGTAAGACAATCAATTCCATTACTGGGGACTTACATCATTAGGAAATTCATTCTAATATTTGTCCAATATCTTCCTCCATGAAATTTCCAATCATTGGTCCTAGTTGTGCCCTATGGAGCCATACAACCTTCTTCTACATGACTCACGTCTTTGAAAATAAATATAATTTCCCCACCTCTCCCTATTCTTTTCATTTCTCCAGATTAGATATCCTTATTTGTTTCTTGGTCCTCTTATGACATGGTTCCCATCCTGACTCCTGCATCATCTTGCTAGTAATTCCTAAGATTTATTTTTTTGTCACCCTTGTAAGATGGCATCCAAACTGAGTACAGTACTCCAGATATGGTCTGAGTAGTGCACAGTCTAGAATAAATTGGAATAATCTTTTACATAGTCTGGAGGAGAGAAAGAGAAAGTGAATAAACATACAATGTGCTAGCCATTGTGCTAAGTACTTTACAAATATAATATCATTTGATCCCCACAACAACATACATAGGTATTGTTACGATCTCCAATTTATAGTCAAAAAAACTGAGGTAGACAGAAGGTAATTAACCTGAGAGTCACATTGCCAGTTAAATGTCTGATACTGGATTTAAATTAAGTTCTTCTTGTCTCTAAGCATAGTACTCTATCCATTGTACCACCTAGCTGCCAAAAAAGTCTAATTCTAAGGTTGCCTTAGCTTTTTTTTTAAGTAACTTATGATACTAATATACTAACCAGATTTCTGTCAACTTTGAGTCTGATAAACTTGGCTTCTAAGTCTTTATCTAAGTCACTGATAAAAACATAGAATGAACAGCACAGAGGACAGAGCTTATTGTCCACCATCTCTAATAAGCCAATTCAGAGCAGTTACAAACTACTGCATGATGATGTTAGCCTCTTTTGAAGCCTCATTAATTCTTTCAAGTTCATTCTTCCCCAGAATGGAGTGACATGCCTAGCCTCACTATCAGGAACCCAACAAGTCATATGTGATTTGCATTTAACTATATAGTTTCCTAACTTACATTCAGACTTTTTTGTATGGAATGTAGGGAGTCTAATTATAGGATTATACTATATAGTGAATTAAGTGCCATATAGTGGATTATTTCTGTCAAATAATAACTGCAAAAAATAACTTGGTAATATTTTTTTTACAGTTATTATTCTTGCCTTTTGACAAGATTTAATGGAGAGGAGGATTAATGGGTTGTGTCAATCATTAAGGTGTCTAATACAACCTCATTAATAGTTTGTGATCCACTGTTTGGGTAATGACCCAGACTTAACATTCTGTGTTAATAGTTTTGATTATTCAGGATGAATTTTTATTCACTTTATAGTATTTTTACCTTCTTAGAAATAAAAATTAAAACTGTTTTAAAGATCTTATTATTGAAAATGGTATTTCTTCGGCTTACTTACCAATTTGAATTTAGCAGATGTTTCAGGAAACAGTGGAAATATCAGTCATTCATAGAGCCTCAATTATGAGAGGGCAAATAAGGTTTTTACCTAGAGTGCCAAAATCCAAATGGAGTGATAAAAATGTGTGTGTGTATGAGATATGCTTCCTTACTTCATTGACTACCATCCTTGTACCTTTCTGTTTTTTCCTGACTGATACTTGTTCATGTTAGTTACCTTCCCACCAAAAAAAAAAAAGTCTCTCACTGTGATGTATGTTTCCAGACCTCCTAGCTAATCCATAGCCCTATGAGAGAAAGGACCAAATCCAAACCATTCCCAGGATAATCAAACCTATTATAAAGTGTTCTCTGTGTTGCCTTTTTCTTTATGCTTTTTGCCTCTGATGGGGAAAAACAACAACAAAACTCTAGCTATGTCTTTAATCACCAAATTATTTGGAATTTTTCAGATGTAATGTAGGTGGTAACATATAGACATTGCTCATCTTCTCTCTTCAACTGCATTTACTTGCATAATAGTACTCTAGTGTGTAGTGGTGCTCAGTCAACAATAAAGGCTGGCAAGATCATGTGGCCACAACATCAGTGTGTTTTATTTTGTTGTTGTTTATGTAGTACTAATTCTAGATCTATTATGCCAACTCTCATTCATACTAAGGTACTGAGTCTCAAGAGCATGGCCAACATCATGATATCAAGGAGGCTAGAAGTAGCACCAAGGGATTAGTGGTTATCATTCTAAAACTTTACCTCCCAGCCCCCTATAAAGTACTTCCCATTATGGTTATCAATTAATATTCTTTAGTCATCCATAGTTAATTAAGTTTTTTAAAGGGGGTATTTATTAAGGTGGTATAGGAAGAAGAGTTGGAACAAATTTTTCCCAAAAAACTAATATTTTCTCACAAGTACATAGATTTCAGGAGAATATGGGCTCAAATTTAAAAAGGATGTGTCATAAAGTGGTACCATCTTCTGAAAGTCTTTTTTTTTTGCTTAAGTACTCAAAATATTACTCTTAACTTCTTGTATTATTTTTTTCTCCTGAGCTCTTTACAGAGTCCTGTATCTAGTCAGTCCATGACTCACAATGTAGACACCTTCATCAACTATTTAGATTTTTCTGGGATGCTATGTTATTGATGGTAAAATGGAAAATTCTCCCTCCCACCCTTCAAAATTCATAAGGTCTTCCTCCAGTCAAAGTGGGAAGAGGTGGGGAGAGATCCAAACACTCTCCTTCCTCTATTCCCACAAACTATCCCTTCTCAAGTTTAATGATCTTATTTTCTGTTTCCAGCCACTCAAATTCCCTGGATTTTGAACTAGATCTCTTTTTTTATATAAGCCCAACAAGGTACTATCAAATCCTTAATTGGATTAGAACAGATTTTTTTTCTATTGCATCTACTTGAAATGTCTGATTTAAGGAAGTGTACCCAACTTGTTCACTCTGATTTCTAACTTTCAAGTGAAGTAGAGTAACGAATGGATCTTCCACCATCACAATCGATAGAAAAGAATAAGACAGTCTCCCACAAATACATAGAGTCCAGGGGAAAGTGGGCTCAAATTTAGAGAAAATATTCCACAAACTGGTAACATAGCTTTTGTTGTTGTTGTTGTTGTTGTTGTTATCCTTCTTCTTTTTTTCTTTTTTTTGTGCCTCCTATTTCTTCTCTTCATCTTTTTTTCTTTTTCTTCTTCATCTATGGTTGTTAGAAGGAAGGCATATACACTGAGGAGATAGTAGATGCTTTGTATACTCAAATAGTTGGCCTTTTATTATTGGCACACTATGTTGCTGAGAAAGTGGAAAGCAAAAAAAGCAAACTCCTCAGTCAACTCTAGTTTTTCCTTATAAAATGGGTTTAATGAGGCAGCTAGGTGGCAAAGTGGATAGAGCATTGGCTCTAAAGTTAGAAGGACCTGAGGTCAAATTTGGCCTCAGACATTTGACACTTATTAGCTGTGTGACCTTGGGCAAGTCACTTAACCCCAATTGCCAAAAAGTAATAAAAAAGTAAACAAAAAAAGAAAAGAAAAAATAAAATGTCTTTTTAAAGTCTCACCTTACTTTTTTAAATTCTCTAGCCTCCTTATTAAAATGTAAAAGACTTCACACTTGCAAACATTTAACACTTGTTGCTTAAAAAAATAAAATTTAATGAGCATTCTGACTAAGTTGTTTCTACATGCATAATTTCAGGGATCTTATGATTAAGTTTATTTTTGCTTTTACTTAATACAGAGTTGCTTCTTTTACCAAATATTTTCTGTGAGCTTTTTACATTTAGGTTCTATGAAAAATAAATTACGTGAGGGATCTATAGTGTTTTCTATCTTCTTCAGAATTATGTAGTTTATTTTGAGTGCTTCTACGGTAGTATAGTTGAAAGAATCCTCCAAGAAAAGCAAGAATCACTGGATGTTAGTATTGATTCTGTTACTTCGTGACTTTGAGCAAGTAGATTTGTGTTCTTGTACCTCACTTTTACCCCCATAAATTGCCAAGATTGATGGGTTAAATAGCCAGTTCTTAATGTGGAGTTCAATGCCTTGCTTTTGTTTATGAATTGGTAAATATTTCAATGTAATTGGTTTCCTTTGTAATCCTTGATATTTTATATGTGAATTTAAAAAACATGATTCTGAGAAGTGGTCCATAGGCTCACCAGACTGTTAAAAGGATCCATAATGCAAAAAAAAAAAGTTAACAACTCCTGGACTAGAGGATCTATAAGGCCATATCTAGCTTTGAAAGTATTCTACGTCCCTGTTTTCCAGAATGACTGTTTTTTTTTAAATCAGTTTTCCCTTCTTCAAACTAAATATGATTTATTGGATGATCTCATCTCCCTAGTTCTGTTAAGGTTATGGTATTCCAAGGGCAACCTTAGGCTACTTTTTTAAGTATTTACATGAACAATATAATAGGGATATTATAGAAATTATTCATGACTTTAGAAGGAAGTTGGACTATAGGAAACCTTCAGGGTAATGCACTTAGAGTCAGGAAAACTTTGTTTTAAATCCTGCATCAATATTAACTACACGACCCTGAGAAAGTCACTTGACTTTTCAATTTCAGTGTCCTCTTCTGTAAAAATAAGATTGTTGGATATGATGGCCTCTAATGTCCCTTCTAGCTTGAAATCTATGATGCTATGGTACAGTGATCTCTCAGGTACCTTCCAAGTCCAAGATTCCTTATCCTTATAATTATGCTATTTAAACAGTGTTATGAACCAGTGAAGAGTCATGTATGTGAGCATCCATCAGGACCATTCTTGACAAAGGATACCAATAACCAAGGTACTCAGTAAGGCTTCAGTAAATCAATTTAATGTCAAAAAAGATAAACAAAACCAGAATGTATAAAATTAACAGGTCCAAGGTTTGAGAGATGGAGTAGGAATCAGGAGTTGAAGCAATGATGGAAAAAAAAAAGCAAAAAGTTTACCATTCTAATACCCCAGAACAACCCAAAAGACTGTACCATTATTCAGTTTTTGTTCATTCAGCAAGCATTTTTTTAGCAGCAACTAAATATGCAGCTTGGTACTGGGTCCCATGGAACATGTAAAGTAATAAAATAACAAGCCCCTCTCATCAAGGAGCCTGCAGTCCAGCACAGTGATGTCAAGATCAAATAGAAATGGGAGTACTACACAGTATACAAAGAACATTGCAAGCTACAGATTGACTTAGAAAATGACATATTAATTATCTATATTCTATTTTATTTTTTATCTATGTTGTTAAATATTTTTCAATTACATTTTAGTCTTATTTGGGCTGTGGTCTGATGTGTTACTGGGCCACATTGATAGGTTACTTGACACCTCTGGTCTAGTAGAAAAGACAGGAAGAACTGAAGAAAATTTGAATAATAAAGCAAGGTGACAGCAATATCAGGCACCACAATAAGACAAGCAAATAGAAAAGACAGTGCTAAAAAATTATATTAAAGAAAAAGTTTATAGAAGTTAGAAAGTCTTGGAAGGCTAATTTAATCTTACCAAAGTACAATGCTTATGATACCACTTTCTAGCTCAAAAACTCCCAAATGTACACTGAATAAAGTCTGAATTCTTCAGACTAGCATCAGTCTATTATCTAGCTTATTATCTTACACTACTTCCCATTAAGCATTCTATAGTTTTAACTACAGTAACCTTTATTTCTAGAAAGTGTTCCTTTTATCACTCATTGTTGAAATCCTTTATGTGCCACCTCTTCCAGGAATCCTTCCTTGAACACCTCAATGAATCTTTGCCTACTTCTATCTTTCCTTTATCCATAATATATTTTGTACCTCTTTTGTATGCTTTTCACTACTAACTTATGTTAACATCACTTGGAGGACTTATTCTCTCTTGGTAGATTTCAGGCTCCTTCAGAGTAAAGATTGTAACATTCACTTTTGTACTCCCCAATGCTTAACCCAAGGCCATCCATATAGTAGCTACTTAAGGCATGTTTGTTAAATTATTCTACTTTGTAATTTAGTACTCTGAAGTACCTACCTATGCTTGACATGTAGTTAAGAAAATGAGACACATTTGTTAAATTAAGCATGCATGTCATTTAGATGACGGTGAAGAGTCTAGTCTACATCTAGAGCCAAATGTTTATATAGGGGAATAGTAGAAGATAATCTTTAAAAAGGTGTTTTAAGACAAAATTATAGAAAACTTTGAATACTGGGTCAATGAATTGAGAAATTTTCCTGTAAGCAATAGGACGTCATCCAGTGTGGCAGGATGAGCACACAGTATGTTAACCTGTAAGTGGGCACCTTGGCTTGGACAGGTTATGAGTCAGATATTATATGAGTAAAGATTATACTTTTGGAGTCTAGGAGATGGATTAAAGAAAAAAAGAAAAACACCTTAAAATGTGTCTTGACTCAAAAAACAAACAAACAACTCTTTATAAAGAGCTCACCTGGTAGGTTTCATTTTTGCATTTGCTGGACCTATTAAGTAATTTCATATACTTGTCAATCTGCAAAGTTAGTGTAAAGGACAAAGGTGAAGTCAGAGTGTTATGGGACTGGGGAAACACATTTACTTATTTACCATGGCCATAAAATTAAGTTGTTTCAGTTCAACTTACTGAAATCTTCAGAAATCAATGCCAGTGTCTAACCTTATTTTAACAGTACTTTGAAGAGTTTGCTGTATATTTGTTATGAATTTTTTTCATGAACCAGAATATTTTTCATTTTATTCTTATTTCTAATTTTCACAATTCAGTGACTTGAAAGTTTCCACTGCCAAATAGAACAGTTTGGAATGCAAAACAAGTTCATGTGTAATGATCTTTGCAGAAGGAAAGGAAAGAGATATAATAGGTGAACTTTGGGCTCAGGTCAAAAAACCACAAAGGCTGAAACATGTACAACCACTCATTGTGATTGAAGGCTTTTTTGGTGTTTAAAGGAAGTGTGTTTTTACGTAGTGGTTTGTCTGTAGACCAGGGCAGTAAATTATAAAATTTCTAACAATGACTGTGGGCCATCTGTTTCTCAGAAAGTTTGTCTGACACCACATGTCCAGAAAAATTAACTTGCTGAGATTCCATGTAAAAAAAAAAGATTTATTTCTCATATTTTGGAAGGGATGCACATGGAACATTGAGGGGACACCATCATAGCCAGCCAGCCACCTAAGTTATCTCCAGTGATAAAGGAGATAACAGATATCACAGTAATATTGTTCTCACATGCATTTTTCACATTCAACCATGGAATATGTAGTGGATAATATTGATATTTTTAAACATTTTTCAAAAAAATATGATAGCTGTAATTCTTTAATATTTTTATAACAATCTCCTTACATTGGTTAATGGGGAATACAGCAAGTAAAAACGTGTCCTTTTTGCCACAGGTTCACATTCTAATCCTTTTTCCTTTATCCATAAATAAAGAGAACCACTATTACAACAGTGTTAACAAATTCTTATGTCTTTATGCTGTTATATTACCAGTAAAAAAAAAATAAGTAGTTCTGGTTTAGCGTTGCACAAGGGAGCATTTAGAGTCAATTGAATGCAATCCTTAATTTCCATTTCATGTTCACATTTTCTTAATACGCATGAAGTACTTCAAGTTGAGAAAGAATTCCTCTTTCAGCTGTTAGCTCACACAAATCTTCTCACCTTAACCTTCTCTGCTCTTCCAACTAATCCTTTAACTCATAATTTTCTCTCTTTTTTCCTATTCTTCCTACTTTGCACCCAACCATTCCCAAACCATGTATTGTGTCAAATATGTGCATAATAGTATGATAGGCACTTTCAAAATGGATGCACTATTTAAGAAAGTCATCTTTACACATGAAAATTGGAATTAAAAAGAAGAGAAATTGGGACACTTAAGCATACATGTTTGTAAGTTCAAATTTACTTAGGTTTGATAAACAACCTTAGTGGGAAGAGCACTAGACTTAGAGAAAGAAGACATGGCTTTGAGTTCTGCCTCTGAAACTTACTAGGTATATTATGGTAGGCAAGCAACTTAACTTAAGCCTCAATTCCCTTGTGAACAAAATAATATAGGGATAATATAAAATAAAAAGGGATAGTAATTAGATTATTTATCTTTCGTTATTAGGAAGGTACTGTTTATGTATGCTTATTTACAAACAGATGTATGAGTCAGGCAATGGCACTGTGGAAAGAATTTTTGTCTTCGGTGACAAAGTTGGACCCTGAAATCATGTCTTAAAAAATTTTAACATTCCAAAGTACAACAAAATTTCCATGCACATTAAAAAAATAGAAAAATAAAGTGTAAGTATACTAAAAAACACATGGAACAAATGGAACACTGCTACATATTTCAGGAATTTGAACAATGCTCATTTTCTTCCCCTCTTTCCCTCTACTATAATAAGATTTTGTGCCTTTTCCCATAATGTAATTTACACTTGTCTGCCTCCTTTCCTTGTCTCTCAATATATTTTCTTAGATAAGATTAATCCACTTGGATCCATTTAACCCACTTGATTAGATTTTTGTTTATCATTGCATCAAAGTCAACTCATACCCACCCCATCTATGTATACCCCTTTAACATGGTGTAAAAACAATACAGTTCTGAAGAGTTACAAGTGTCATCTTCCCTTGTAGGGAAGTAAATAGTTTGCCTTTATTAATAACATGTTGTTTCTTTCTGTCTCATTTACCTCTCTGTGTCTCTCTTGAGTCTTGTATTTGAAGACCAAATTATCTGTTGAGCTCTGGTCTTTTCATCAGGAAGATTTGGAAGTCCCCATTTAATTTAATATCCATCTCCTCCCCTGAAAGATTAGGCTTATTTTCACTGGGTAGTTGATCCTTGGTTGTAATCCAAGCTCCTTTGCCTTATGGAATATCATATTCCATGCCCTGTGGTCTTTTAACGTAGAAGCTGCAAGGTCCTGTGTAATCCTGACTGTGGTTCCGTGATATTTAAATTGTTTCTTTCTGGCTGCTTGCAGTATTTTCTCTTTGACCTGGCAATTTTGGAATTTGGCTACTATATTCCTTGGAGTTTTCAATTTGATATCTCTTTCAGGAGGGGATTGGTGGATTCTTTCTATGGCTATTTTACCCTCTGGTTCTAGGACCTCAAGGCAGTTTTCTTTGATGATTTCCTGATAGATACTGTCCAGGCTCTTTTTTTTTAATCATGATTTTCAGGTAGATTACTAATTTTTAAATTGTCTCTACTGGATCTATTTTCCAGGTCAGTTATTTTACCAATGAGGTATTTTATGTTTTTGTCTATTTTTTTTCATTCTTTTGTTTCTGTTTGACTGATTCTTGCTCTCTCATAGAGTCATTAGCTTCTATTTGCCCAATTCTAATTTTTAACAAATTGTTTTCTTCTATGAGATTTTGTGCCTCCTTCCCCATTTGGGCAATTGTATTTTTTTTAGGAACTTGTTTTCTTCAGTTAATTTTTTTCCTTCATTTTCTAAGCTATTGCCTCTGTCTTGCATACTTCTCATTTCTTTTCCCAATTTTTCTTCTACCTCTCTTTTTTGACTTTAAAAATCTTCCTTGAGCTCTTCCAAGAAGGCTTTTTGGGCTTCAGACCAGTTCATATTCCTTTTTGAGGTTCCAGATGTGGGTTTGTTCACAATGTTGTCCTCTTCAGAATTTCTGCCTTGATCTTCACTCTTCCCATAGTAAGAATCTATAATATGTTTCTTTTTGCTCATAGTGTTAGCTTATTTCCTGGCCTTTAAAGAGATTGAGCTCTCCTACTGGGGAGCAAGGGACACTGACCCAAACTTCTTGTGTTGGGAACCCAGGACCTGGTCACTGGCTTTACCCAGGTCTTTCTTTCCTTTCACTTTCTTCAGCTTCTTATAAATGGATGTTGCAGGATGTATATCTGCCTAGGGTCCCTTGGAGTGCTTCCCAGAGTTTTGCTGAAGCACTAGGATACTTGACTGCTTTAGAACACCAAGGAACATGGTGGTTTTCCAAGCTGGTTTGCACTGGTTCCCCTGCCCTCAATGAGGCAGTCAGGGGTCCTGGTGTGTTTGCCTGTTCCATCACCTGGGTTTCAAGATCTCCTCCTGATATGCTGAGGTGGGGCTTTCCACTAGCTTGCTGGGACATCTCCTGTTCTGTACTGCTCCCCTTTCCCCAGGGCAAGAGGGGTCTTTCCTATTAATCCTTCAAGCTACCTGGTCTACCAGACTGCTGGACCTCATCTTTCTTCTGGGTTCAACTGTTCCAGCATTTTTCCCAGGGCAATATTTTCTGGGCTTTCAGAGGTTAATAAGGGACAGTAAGAGGTACACTAAGTACTTCTCACTCTGCCATCTTGGCTTCCGGAAGCAGAAGCTGTTTCAGGAATTTGAAAAGGAACAAATGGGAAAGGGAAGACAACTTTTTGGTAGCCATCAAACTATCAATCCTAACAATCAGAACCATGGCTAGGACCCACATAGTCCTGGAGTTTATCTCTCTGGAAGGAATGATGTTGTTGCTGACAAAAGTCATGTTATCCTTTTCTGAGAATAATCATAGGGAAAGCAGCTGAGGAAAAGAGGAATGGGATTATCTTCAGTTTATGTGTAATAGAGTAGACCATAAAACCAGAAATCTTTCTAGATGGCAAAAGAATTGGGTATAGTGAACATCTCAATGAAGAAGAAGAAAAAAAAATACTAGGAAAAAAGATCAACTGTAAATGATCCCAATCTATTTCCTTGTATCTATACTGCTCAGCAATTGGCAGAAATAAACACCTACTTCCACCATTCATTCTTTTGCTTATAGCAGAGTAGCTAGCTTATTCTTATGTAATATGATTTTAGGAGTGTTTAGAAGGTCCATTACCTGAAACTAACTTTTTCAAAATTCTGATGTGAAACATTCAATTCTACATTTAGTGTTCTATTCCTTTGGTTCAAGGCTTTGATTTCTACTGTAAATCAGATACTCTTGTGAGGTGTCACACTTCAATATGTTGCAGATTAGCAGGAATGTTCCAGAATATTTTTATGTTCATCAAAGTGAAGGAATATTGGGGAAAGTGAGGATCACAGGGTTTAGAACTGAGAGAGATTCTAACTGAACCATGTTATCTAAAATATTAGGAAAGTGAGAATAATAATAATAGAATAATCAAGGGGCTAGCTCAAAGTAACGTGAAAAGTCAGTAGCAGAGCTAAGATTTAAGACTGAGGACTCTCATTCCCAATCTGGTCCTCTTCTCAGTAAACTGTTACCAGATCATTTGAGTTCAGATTAGGTATGCTAGAGGAGAGGGAAAGAAGGATGGGCTAGAGGTGGTAAGGACATATTTCTCTAGCACATTTTCCTCTAGGGCAAACCCTATCTGTTAACTGCTGCAGTTAATAAAATTTTTCCAATTCTGCCAGTGAATGGCACACCCAGTTTATTTCTTCTAAAGCACTTACTTTCTAACTTTTTTGTCCTATAAATCACCTGGGCATTGTAAAACAGCCTTTAGAACATTTCCATTTTCCCCCATCTTTCCTTTAAGAAGATAGGCGCACAGTGTTATGTATTTGGGGGTATTTCTCTGGGTAATTAAGCATTATTGTGGTTCCTTGTTAAAAGTGCTTAGTTTAAGTTTTTAAATTGGATTAGAATCTGCAACAGAAAATTCAGATTAAATGCAAAAAAGATGGTGTGTGTGTGTGTTTCATTATGGATAAGCCTGAAAGTGACAAGTCATGTCATAGCAGGTCCAGTTTGAGAGTCACTGTCCTTGAGGTTAATCTAAAGCCAAGCTGCAGTGTTGGCAGAAGCTACAAATCTTATAAGATCAGGTATTCACAGTGAACCCAGTGAAATGAATAGCTCTATATTAAAATAAACAAGGGGCAGCTAGGTGGGGCAATGGATAGAGCAGTAGGCTTAGAATCAGAAAATATGATCTTGATGAGTCCAAATCTAGACTCAGACATTAGCTGCGTGACCCTGGGCAAGTCACTTAACCCTGTTTGCCTCACTTTCCTCATCTATAAAATAAGCTGGAGAAGGAAATGGCAAACCACTCCAGTATCTTTGTCAAGAAAAACCTCGCAATGGTGTCATGGAGAGTTAGACATGATTGAACAACAACAAAATGAACAGACAAATAATGCCAAACACATACACTCTCTCCTATACACATATACCATTAATCTAAAAATATAATTCTGGAAGGTCAACATATTTCAAAAGTAGCTTTACATCCTGGCCCTAATTCAGCTAGTTCAAATCTTATTTTCTTCTTATCTCATGGGAAGTGGGGATGTGGGGAGAAAGAGAGAAATGAAAGGGTTTTTTTTTTGGTCATTTTCTTTTAGACTTCTGGAGAGCAATCACATTTGGAGGACTTAAAAGGAGTCATGTTTTCATGTTTTGTTTTAAGATACCTCATACACCAGTAGACACTTGAAAGAGTAGTTTCAAAGGCACTATCTCCCCATTTTTAGCTCTTTCTCTTTGTATATGTATGTATGTGGTGTTTTATATTGGTAGCATTCTATAGAGAGAACTAGATGAGACTGGGTCAAGTGGGATAGCTTCTAAAGAAGTAGCTATTATAAAACCTTTGGATGAAATGAAGCAGTTGGTCCAGATGATTTCTGGGTTGTTTTCAGCTTTCCAAGGCAGTGATCTTTCCTCTTATACTGTTTTCAGACCAGCCCACTCCCATTCAGACTTGGGAGAGTTGCTTTCGCTTTGCTTAATAGTTCTCTTGTGCCTTGCCAGGCAGTTGCTCATCACTCTAATAGCCTAACACTTAACAAGGGACAAGCTGTAGAAGGTATCTGAATGCATAACACCTGTCCTATCTTTTGTTCTCAAAACATTTTAATCTACTTACAAATATAGAGAATGAATATGTAACAGATGACAAGGAGTCATTGGAAAATGGGTGGTATTTACATTTCAACAATATCTTTGTCATAATGTATGCTTTAGTATTTGGAAACATGCATAAGTATTCAAGAGAGAGAATGATTTTTTTTTTTTGTATAGCACTGTAAATTAACAGAACTTGAAAGTACATCAGTGCATTTTTCAGTCAGTCAAACAGGGTTCATTAGGTGATTACTGTGCCAGGTACTGTACTAAGTTCTGGGGATATAAAGAAATGCAAAACATTCCCTGTTCTCAAGGAGCTTACTTTTCAATGGGAGAAACAATATGCAAGAATTAAGTATATATGTGCCAGATATGTATCCAGTAAATGTATGGTAATCTCAGAGGGACTGCCCTAGTAGCTAGGGGAATTGGAAATAGCTTCCTGGAGTAGATAATATTTTAATCATTGCTTAAAAGATCTCAGGGAAACCAAGAGGCAGAAATGAAGGTACTAGAATAGGCATGGGGACAGCCAATGAAAAGGTACAGAGACTGGAAATCCAGTCATGTTTGAAGACTGAAGGTAAGACTGTGTTATTAGATTATGAAATGCCTAGAGGGAAGGAAAAGGTGACAAAGCCAGAAAGATTAGGAAAAGGTCAGGTTATGATTCTCACATGCTCTGATTTTAAGGGTGGAGTCCACATCACCAAATTAATCAAAGAAGACTAAGATAACTAAATGCAGTTAATCACTCATGAGCATAAGATTGTGTTGTTTGTTGTTCAGTCTTCAGTCTTGTTCAATTCTTCATGACCCCATTTGGGCTTTTCTTGACAAAGATACTGGAACAGTTTGCCATTTCCTTCTCCAGTTCATTTTACAGATGAGGAAACTGAGGGAAACAGCATTAGGTGACTTAACCAGGGTCACACAACGAGTAAGTGTCTGAGGCCATATTTGAATATAAGTCTTCCTGACTCCAGGCCTGGGACTCTGTCCGCTGTGCCATGTAGCTGTCCAAAGTATAGTTTGATGTGAACAAATCCTTAATAAATTTGGGAATAGTTAAGTGCTTTAGTGTTTCTGTCTTCCTTGTCCTCCTAGAAGATTACTTTGGGAAAATTTGATCAGAAGATTTTACTCTTTTTCAATCCAAACAGATTGTTCAGAATGCTAGTGTCTGATGGCAGCAACTGCAACGGGAGCCAACTTGAGGCCCCTTTTTGCTTGCGAGAGAGTACACACCCCCACCTCCCTTCCCATTTTTTGTTTTGGGTGGGGGTGGAAGGTGAAAATTGTTGTACCAACTATTCTTATTAAGCCACATTAGTGAATACCCATCTCTTACGGCTAATTTATTATCTGGCTAATCTATATCAGCTGATTACCACCTAGGAAACTACACGGGTGAGACTCATGAGGTATTATGTTACAGAAAACTACCAACCCTTTAGTGTTTTATCTAGCATCCTGAGGAGGCAGTAATCAGCCACACTTTGTGAATCTGATCTGCAAGTGTGAGTGCACATTGGGAAAGTGATCCCTGAGACTGTAGCCCCATCATACAAATAAGGAATACTCATAAAAATAGTATTTAGCCATGGTCACATAAAAAAATAATGCTTACTAGGCACTGGCTACTGTACCTAGCTAGCACTGTGCTAGATGCTTTGAAAACAAAGTCCACAAAGTCACTTAACCCCATTGCCTAGCCAAAAAAAACAAAAACAAAAAGGGGGGGGAAGCTAGGTGGCACAGTGGATAGAGCACTGGCCCTGGATTCAGGAGGACCTGAGTTCAAATCTAACCTCAGACACATAACACTTACTAGGTGTGTGACCCTGGGCAAGTCGCTTAACCCCATTGCCTAGCCAAAAAAACAAAAACTAAAGCTGAAACAAAGTTCACAAAAAGTCTTTGCCCTTAGGATGTAAATTCTGTTGAAGTGGTGTTAAAGGATGGAGGAAGGGTGTGAACCAAGACCTTTATATTCAATATCCATTCCTCCTATTTTTCTCTACACCATTATCTCTTGATTCTGGCTGATGTCTTTGAGTACATCTTCAATAGTGGAATTAGTGCATTACTCAGTACCATATTTTTTTTTCTACCTCTATAGAATAAGGAATGTGTCTCTTTCAAGAGCAATTATTCCCTAATTATCCAGTGGTTTGTAGGTCACTGAAATTATCCCTCAATTTATTTGCACTGGGGACACATAAAAGACATGAAGTAAACAGGAGAAGGAAGGTACATACGTTATCAACAAAATTTATGACTGAGAAAGATAGGCCTTTCAGTAAGCAAAAATGAAGAATAACTCTGGGGTAATTTACATATTCTGTGTATATGATTGCCATAACAAAGGTACACAAGAAAGGCCCCAAAAATATCTGATGGCCTCCTGTGGGAACAAAAGGAAAGACATGTTCAGGTGTTATATGTGGTGGGCAAGGAATTATAGATTACAAACTACACCATTGGAAGGTAGAGTCCACATCAGTGAGATCACACATGCATTAGGATATTAGAAGTACCGGTGGCAGATAGGCAAATATTCTGGAATAATTAATACAAATGAATATGGGGTCCAAGCTTCCCCACCCCAGGTAAAACGGTATTTTATTTTATTTTACTTTATTTTATTTTTAATTTCATCTATTTTTTTGTCTAGACAATGGGGTTGAGCAACTTGCCCAGGGTCACACAGCTAGTAAATGTTATGTGTCCGAGGATGGATTTGAACTCAGGTCCTCCTGAATCCAGCATCAGTGCGCCACCTAGCTGCCCCATGAAACTGTATTTTAAACATATTCCTAGGAGTATAGTCCATAGTACTAGCCCTTTCTATTTTCCTGGGCTTTTGAAATCAGGAGTTCCTTGCTCTAGTTTAATGGGGTCACATGAATGTTCTGATTAAGAACTGTTTTATTGTTCTATCATAAAATACATACTTCACCATCATAAGAGAAAGTAGAAAACTGCTAGTTTCTAGTTCTTGAAGATTTAGGTACTAGTGCTCTAGATATATCAGAGGTGTCATACACACAGATTTCTGAGTGTGGCCTGAACCAGATTAAAGTCTTATTTGGTAATATTTAACAAAATAAATAAAAACACAGTAAAATGTAGGAAACATTAAAATTTAAAACTATAAATAGGTAGCCTGAAGGAAATCTTATGTACTGAATAATTACTCCTATTTCTATTTGAGATTGACACAACTGATCCATAGGATTTAATATAACAATAGTCTATCCCCACCCTACCTATCTATTTTTTTTTCTTCATTACTTCTCTATGCTAATACCTCTGCTCTGACAAATCTACTCTTTACCTTCCCATAGACACACTATGACCATGTTCCATTGGCATATTGTCACTTTGGTCCTCTGACCAAGAATCTTCTTCCCACCTATAATCCAAATATCCCGATGTTAAAATTCAGTGCACAATCTAGTTTCCCCCAAAAGCCACATTTTAATCCTCTGCTTTTAATGTTCTTCTCTGCAACCTGGCAGTACAAACAATCTGCTACATATAATTAAGCATTTCCGTTTGCACTGGATTGTAATGCTTGTGATTTTTTCATGTTAGTCTAGTGTAGCAATAAGGTTGTAAGGTTCTTGAGAAGTAACATGTCGAGAGAGCATAGCACAAAACTGATCATTTCTATAATTTAAGTGTGTCTATAAATGTTAAAGGATGGATCAACAATATGCAACAGTCTCAAAAAAAGAATGCATGGTCTCTTGTTTAAGCAGTCTCTATTGAGATTAACAGTTGCTTTTTCTTTGCCTTCTAAATTCTAATTCACTTTTTTTTGGTTCATACCCAAATAGTGCCAATCTTTCTTATTGGGTTCTTATTAGATATTTAGTGTAATCTGAATTTATTAAGAGCACTAAATGTAATTTTCTACTTAAAAGTATCATTATAATTTTGGATACTGTTCAGCAATTTTTTTCTTATCAAAATGCTTTCTGGTTGATTTCCTTCCTTATTTTTCCTATTAAATGATGTAAATTTGAGTAGAGTGTGTGTGTGTGTGTGTTGTGTGTGTGTGTGTATGTGTATGTTTTTCTGACTTTAGTGAGGTAGTGTAGATTCATGTCTATTCTCTTCAGCCTTTAAATGACCCGTATTGGTTTTGGTATTTTTCTCACTTTAGCTCCTGAATATTTTGTTGCTTTCCATTCAATCTTTCTGGTTTGTGTTATTTCTAATACTTTATAAGTATTTATCTTATTTTAAAAATCACTTGTCTGTGGATCCTGCTCATAATCCTGCTCATTCCAATTTGACTGAATTCACCAATGTAATATGCCATTACATAATTAGGGTACAAAATTTTACATAGAAAAATTTATATATCTTATATAACAGCTTTGTTGTTAATAGAAAATGGTATTTCTAGTTCCTTTACTGGATAAGAGTATGTTACAATGTATTGAAGAGCACATGAGGAAGGGAAGAAAAAAAATCATCAGGTACTACTGATTGCCTGCTATGATCTCAGCAATATATATAGACAGTGTGGTATACAAGAACAGAAGAAAAATGCCCTGACCTTATGGAGCTTTCAGACTAGTTGAGGGAAATATTTTGAACATATGTGAAGAAACTAGAGAATAATGCAAAGTATATAATCAAAATAATACAAAATACTAATCAAGGGCAGATTTGTGTGGTACCATTTATTACTGTTTTAGGTGCTCAGATAAGGAAAAGATCATTGTGGGGCAATTGCATATTCATTAAGCATCTCCAATGGGCCTGAGCACTGGAATAGGTACTCGGGATATAAGTATAAAGAATGAATAAATCCTTACCTGAAACAAGCTTACATTTTAAAGAGGTAGATAGTGTTATATAGATAGAGAGAGAGAGAGAAAGAGATAGATAGATGGATGGATATATGTATTACATATATTAATGTGCATACTACTAATGCATAGTATACATCTCTATATGTATGTATGCATACATATGCAAAGTAAGTAGATGAAAGGTACCTGGAGAGAAACAACACTAATTTTACCCTATACCAGGAGTTCTTAACCTGATATTTAGGAACTTTTTAATTAAATATTTCTTTTCATCACTATGTTTCAATATAATTGGTTTATTTTGAAATGCAGATTATTTTATTTTAAGTATTTAGAAATATTTTCTCAGAAGGGATGCATAATTTTCACTAGAATGTTGATGGAACACAGAACACACACAAAAAAGGTAAAAAAAAATATACTGTCACTAGTATATATGATGGAATTGAATGGAGAAAGACTTAAAGCAGGAAAATGAGTTAGGAGGCTGATGAAATAATTTATGCAAAATTAATATATATGTATATATTCATACACATATATGTATAACTTATATTACTTGCTTTATTAATGGATGAGGGAGGTAGCTGGAAAGAAAGAATTTGTAATTCAAATTATAAAATAATGTCAAAATAAATAAAGGATAATTATATATTAAGAAATATGCAAGAGTTTATAGGGCCTTGAAATAAGGTGGTAATTATGTAAGATGAGAAAAGGCACATAAAAGATGTTGTTGAAGGGATACTCATCAGTTGGGAATGGCTAAATGAGTTGTGTCATATTCCAATACAGTTGTATTATAAGAAAATGCAAAGTGAAGTGAACAGAAACAGGAAAATGTTGTGCACAGTAACAGCAATATTATAAAAATGATCAATTGTGAAAGACTTACTAATTCTGATCTCAGAAACTCATGTCCTACTGATTCCAGGGCTACTGATCTAGCCCCTGCACCACCTACCTGCATCCCCTCTTTTTCACTCCACTAGCCCACACCAAGTGCTTTTATTTGCCAACCCCCTTTCTACAGAGGTTGTGATGCCCTCAGCCCTGGGCACAAAGAGCAACTTTGGGGAAGTCTAGGCAGAACCCACTACTACAATGGTTCTGCAAAAACTATGAAGGATGATGCCCTTTGGGGCCCAGTTACTAACCCACTGACCTGCCATGGCTAGGCCATATGTGTCCAAAGAGTAGTCAAAGGATCTGTTCTGCAGGGCACAAAGCCCTCAGCTGGGCAGATTGGGCTGTTAGGTTCATGGGGAAGCAGTCCTGGGAAGGGAGAGGTCTTGCAGTTGGGAGAACATGTGAAGGACCATTTTTTCTGCTGAGGCTTCAAGAACCCCAAAGGGGAAAAATACAGTGATCCATGGCAGTTTCAAAGGACTTATAATGAAAAGTGGTATCCATCTTCACAGAGAGAGAACTGATGAACTCTGCGTGCAAATTGAAGTGTAATTTTTTTCACTTTAATTTTCTTGATTTTCTTTTGTAATATGGCTAATATGGAAATATGTTTTTGTGTGATTTCACCTATATAATTGATATCATATTGCTTGCCTTCTAAATGAGTGGGGAAGTGGTTGGGAGAGGAAGAAAATTTGGAACTCAAAATTAAAAAAAGAATGTTAAAAACCTAGACCACCTAGATTAAAAAAAAAGATGTGAAGGATAAAAGCAAAAAAAAAATGCAATAGAAAAAAAAATTTGACCCTTGAAACGAGCATAGGGTTCAAATTGTCAGAGATGGGAAACATTCTAAGTTAATACACAGATGTGGGAATGGATTGAGGGTCTTCAGTAACAAGTTGGAAAATTAAACTTGATATGATAAGCATTAATGAACCATTTAAAGTCCTTCAATAAAAATTGGGGGAGGTGGAAGTTGTGTTTTAGGAAGATACAGCTAGTAGCAATATGTAGCAAAGAACAGAGGAGGTAAAGTCTATAATAAAGGAAGCAAGCTCAATACTCCAATAATCTAGGTGTTGAGATGACTGTGGTGGTGGGTATGACAATGCCATATAAGGTGAAGTGAATAATAATTTGATAAAATCAACATGAGGTGGGAAGGAAGATGAAAGAGAATGAAAGCTGAATGGTTTTGAATTGGAGGGTTCAGGAGACTGATGATTCCATTGACAACGAGGCAGACAAAGAAAATGGAAAATTAAAAAGTAAAAGTAGTTGGTAGAAAATATAATTTTAGACAGTTTTTCATCAAGTGAATATAATCTACAGATAGCTGGAAATTTGAAACCTGTAAAATAGAAGAGAGGATAGGCTGGAGGTATAGATGTGGAACTTATCCTATAAGAAGTATGGGTGAATGCACCCATTTAGTTCATGGTTTTAGGTTATGGTTTATGATTTTAGGCAGAACTCAGGCAAAACAAACTTGATAAAAAAGGACAAAGCAAAGCTGAAACTTGAGGGAATTAGTAGTGAACAAAAAAAAATTGTCAGTGGGTTCTGTGTACCCCCATCATATGCATCAATTACAAAACTAAGTGGATCTCATCTTTCAGCCACCTCCTGTTTTCTTCTCAGTCATGAATCCCCTTTATTTGTTCTCCAATTGCCAGAGAAACATAGATTATTTTATTCTTTCTCCAAGAAACATCTTCAATCCAGAAATTCCTGTCTCCCTGTAGAAGACCTGATCGTCAAATTGCTTGCTTTAGGGACTCTCAAAGCTGCAGCTTCCCACAGGGAAGACCTTAAGGCTGTTGCCGACCCAGAAATCTCCCCTGAAGAGAAGACTAAATTATTTCAGTATCTAAAAATAGAAATTCTCCTTACTCTCCACAGCAGGTTCATGTTTGTGAACACTAACTATGTTCTAGTCGAGGAAACAATCCAGAAAGACAGCAGAAAATCAGATGTTAATGGAATTGGAAATAAGAAGGTACCCAGTGAATGTCAGAAAGCCAGGAACAGGGCCTAGAAGGGAATGAAGATTGATCAACCTGGGCCATGCCACCAAATGGAGGCCCCAGAAGGAACTCATCAGTTAGGGAAGGGGCCTAGGCTGACTGAAAATACTCCAGGGTGAGAGGGTCTCAAGAATGCTTTTATATTCCAGGGTTAGGAGGCACCAGGTACTGAGGCATGGTTTTGAAGTTCAGAAAATCAGGGATAGAGCTGGGTAGGAAAACTTGTCCCTGACATAAAACATATAGTTTACATATTATATCAACATTCTTAGGCTTTTTTCTGCCAGTGATCCTTGACCTGAATCAAAACATTTGATCTAATTGTAATTTGACTATGACCTTCATAAATTGCAAATTATTTTATGAAATGATTAGTACCATGTGGCTTTCTCAGCTGAGGAGCATAAAAGCAGTCTAGTAATGCTTCTAAAATTATTTCATATGATTTTTTTCTAAATTTATTTTTGTCAGTTTTTTTATGTACTCTGCTTCATACTTCAATTGTAGTTAACTGTATGGTTCACACCCTGGCCACTTTGTTTACATTATTTTTAATAAGTATATTATCTGGTTATGCAATATTAAATATTATGTCATACAGGAAGGCAGGGTGATGAAACCCAACTAACTAACTAACTATTATATTAATAAGTTAGTTAAATAATTGTTATGTAATTCCTATTATACAGTACTGTTAGAATTTAAATACATTTGGATTCCCGTGAAATATTTTACTCTCTGAGAGACTTTAATTCACTAATAAATGTTTAAGTACCTCCTATGAACCAAAATTTCTAATTACTGGAGAAATAAGGAGAAAAAAAATCAAATGGTATCTTCTCTCAAAACTACATTCTTCATGAACTAATTTCAAAAAACACTTCTTCATTTTGAACTGAATGATATATTGAGGAATGTTAGCATTGGTAATTGAAGAAAACATTATTTTTCTTCAGTATACCTACAATATAACATAAAATGTTTTGTGATATAATATTTTGGGTTTGTATATGCTTATTTACTTAGTTTTATGGTAAAATGTTATTTTAGTTTATAATTTGCAAAAATAAAAACTGGCCACAAAGGATAACATATAAAATGGAAATATTTATATCTAGGAGAGTACATATGTACATAGTTGTTTTTTCATATTTTGATTTAACTGACAAATATCCCAACTTACATAGTTGAAAATATGTGTTTTTGTTTTCAATAAATAGATAATTCCACAAAGCTCAGGAGAAAACATTAAGTTCAGTTAGAGTCCCTGAGATTTGTAAGTTACAAATTAAGCTTGTGCATTTAGTTTTTAAAGTTCATATATTTTGAAAAAAACAAACTTGGTTTGAATAAAGTGCTTAGACTAATGCAAAATTAGTACAAAACACCCTTAATGAAACACTGAATTCCTTTTTCCCTTTTCCCTTTTTTAATGATAGAAAATTAAACAGTAATGTATTTTTAAATAGACTAATTAGCAGTTGAAAATGAAGCATTTTTGTACGGTGAGTGAAATTATATGCTCGTGTTTATCTTATTCTTATATTAGCTTGATTCATTTTGGTCCTTGAAATAATTTGCTCCTTAAGCCATATCCAATATCTACAGAAGTTAAAGTTTATCTGTCTATTGGCCTAGTGTATATAATTTGCTTTTATTTTCTTTGTTTTAGTCATAATTGAGTTGCTTTGTTAATTTACTGATATGGAAGTTACTCGTGTTGAAAGTGGTAACCATTTAGTACAACACTATACCAACCCACAGCAGCAATATTTATGTAGTGCTTTAACGTTTTGAAAGCACTATGCAAATAATATCTCATTTTGTCCTGACGGCAACTATAAGAGGGACGTGCTATTGTTATCCTTTTTATGGATAAGGAAGCTAGTCAGAAAGAGGTTAAGTAACTTGTACCACATAGCTACTGTTTGAAGCCAGATTTTTTTACTCAGGTCTTCCTGACTGTAGGTCCATGACTTTGTCTACTGTGCTATCTAGCTACCTTTATAGGTTTTATTTCCTTTTAAATAATATTTATGCTTTATTTTTTAGTTTTTATTCCAATATGTGTGATATTTTAAAATAATTTCATGTATTTTCCATGAATTTGAAGTGCTATAAGTGAGTTCTAGTGTAGCTATGGCAATTTAGAGCAGAAACAATGTATAATATGCAATTCAGTCTCTATGGGAAATTTGTATAAATGAGGTCTGAGCAATAGCTATGAGAAAACATAAAACAAATGTGTGAGAGAACATGAGAAATAGGTATCCCCAAATGCCCCAGTACCCCTAAATACTCTCTGTGTTTAAATCACTTGAAAATGATAAATGACTAGACTGAAAATAAAATATTTTCCCACTTTAAATAAATCAAATGAGATTTACAGCAAAGATATGTTTTGAAAATGTGTAATATTTCTTATTCTTAACATGCACCAAATGGAAATCTTAGTTCCTCCTCTGTAAATGAGACAAAACTAAAGAACTTGAAAGCTCTGGAGAGGAAAATAACCATGACTAACTCTCACAATGATTCATATATTCTCAGAAGGTATTTGAATCTCTTTCCTTCGTTGAACTCAGCTTCTTTGATAGAAAAATGGGAAAAATACAAGGCCTTTACCCATCTCATGGAGATATTTTGATTTGAGAGTTAGTGTCTTTGAAAGCAAATGCTAATAAGGCACTTATGCACATGCCTAAAATTACTGTCTATTAGAATAATGTCTCCTTTCTAAATGTGCTAATCCTTTAGACTCTGGCAATGCTAATAGGAATTGTAATTTTTGTCAATGTGGACATTTTTTCCATGTAGTACAGAAATCAATTCATCTACTATATGTCAATATATTGTCTTGATGAGTGACTATGGTCAAAACCATCTGACACTTGAAATCCTACTTTGTGTATATGTATATATGTGTTTGTGTGTGTTTGTGTGTGTGTATGATTAGCTTTTGAACTGAATAAATGAACTCAAAACATTTGTAGTCTGACTGCCTCTTTGGCCTACCACTTTTTACCAGTGCATAAGTTCCATTTTTTCTCACTTTTTCATATAAGTTATTGATAACATACCATGGCCTCTTTATATCTACCATGCATTTTTCATAGCTTTATCAGAAATTTACCGCTATAATTTTTTTCTTTTGTTCCACAATTTTCAACCATCTTGTACCTCTTGTAAGCGTTACAGAGATAGGCATTTTAAATAGTGAGAGATTTAGAATCATTGAGAACACTCTTAAGTTTTACCATTATGTGTATTCTGTCTTGATCTCCTTCTTCTAGGTCATTATGCATCTGAAGTATACTCCTATAATGTCCATATTGATGTGCTAATATGTATGGGATGATCATTCAGCCCTATATCATAAACTAGAAAATATATTTTTCATGCATTTTGTTTTTCCATTGCATATTGATCAACTGTAACATATGTGTATTATCATTACTGCCATTGAAAAAAAGTTTTGTTGTATTTCAGAGTTAAATGCAATGGGTATAGTAGATTTTAAAAAATGAATTGCATTATTTAAAAAAAAAAAGATTAGAAAATATTAATTGACCATAGCTTTAGATTAAGCGATGATCCATGATACTTAAGTGACTTATGATGGACCTGTAAATGCTAATGAATTAGTTTGTTGGACCAGCTCCTAAGTGAACCCAAGTTTGTGGCTCCTTTCTAGTTTTTGTCTCCCTGAAAAAAAGAAGGTACGAACATACTTGCCCTGGATTCAGTGTAAAGCTAAAATATGGTGCTACTGAGTTATAAACCTTTGACATACTACAGTATTTGAATGATTGACTAAGCGACTGAGGGTGATGGACAATGGTCTGCAGGTGTTAAACGGAATTTTTTTTCATTTCATTGAACATTTTGGAATGCATTTAGTGTAACCGAAATTTAATATATGTAATTTTTTAAATTTAACTTTAAAAAAAATCGACTAAATAGATATAAGATGGTTTAGCCATTGCTAGATGCCAGCTAAGGTACTTAGTAAATTAAAAGCTAATATGAATGTATATTGTGATATTTCTACCCACAAAAACTAATGTGGTTTTCATTTTTATTTATCTTGGTCAAGACCTTGGTAATTTCAGTAGTGTGGAGATTATCTTATATAGAAAATTCCTTACCAATTCAGATAATCAGTTGTTCAGTAACCCACATTTTTATAGAATTGCTAAAGTAACTTGAAAAGTTAAGGGTTTTTGTTTGTTTTTTTAACTCATGATCAAAAATTTAGTATATATCAGAAGCAAGGCATGAATCCTGGACTTCCTGATATCAAAGCTGGCCCTCAAACTCTTATGTCAAATTGCCTCTCTAATAAGCTCTATTCATAAGAATATAGCATCCAGAAAAATGGTGGTAATAATACTTTCCCAAGTATCTGGCCATCTGTTTGAAATCTTGTCAAATTCTCAGCACCACATTTTAGGAGTACCATTGACATCCTAGAATGGGTCTTGTGGAGGGGTTAATGCCTCCAAATCTTGGTAATCCAATATTCCTCTTTCTTATATCAGTTTCTTCCCCCCCCACAAACCTATTATACATAGGTTTGAACTCTCATTTTTGGAACCTACCTCAAGCTGTTTTACCATCTGTACCATTTGGTCATAGCAAATAATGGGCAAGTACCCCTGTATAAAAAAACCAAAAACCAAAAAACAAAAGACTGTGATTATCTTTTATTTCTTACATGTGTTTTGGTGAGGAACACATCTTTTCTTATGTAGCAGCCTTGGCAAGGGAGTTATGATATTGCTCACTCTATATTGCAAATAATTTCAGTAACATTTAAATACCAATAAAAGTACCAAAATCTTTTGTCACATTACCTTATAGAAAGCAAATATATCAAGCAATCCGAACAACGAAATGGGATGAAATAAAGCTGGATCTGTGGTTGGCTGTAGTACCATAACTACAGTTTTAAAGAGTATAGAATCTCAAAATTATTGTGTTGATAGGGATTTCAGCAGCTATAGGAATCTCCACTTTTAACATACCTACCTAAGAAATGGTCCTTGGCTTGAAGACCCTATAAAATGGGGGCAAAATGTCATTTTTAGCTCTAGTTTTTAGGAACTCTTTTACTGACTTTAAGTTTAAAATTCCCTCTCTGCAACTCCTACCACTTCTTCTGGTTCTATTCTTTGAGAATAAACCAAACAAATCTACCTAACCCTTCTACATAATAGCCCTTCACATAATTAGAAACAGTTATCATGATCCACCTGAGTCATATCTTCTCATGGCTAAACATCAAAATTTGATTCAACTGATCCTCATATGACATAAACGTAAGGCCCTTCTCAGTATTGTTTTCCTTTCTCATAGTCCTTTCTAACTTACCACTGTTCTTTGATTACAGAATACAGAAATTAACACAATACTTTTAAAAAGTCTTACCAGGGAAGAATATAGAAAGTATTTCACTTCCTTATCAATGCAGCCCAAGATCACATGAACTATTTTTTC